>NC_133733.1:1004863-1335809 GCF_048934315.1 Petromyzon marinus
TCTCTGTCTCTGTGTCTCTCTGTGTCTCTCTGTGCCTCTCTCTGTCTCTCTCTGTGTCACTCTCTGTGTGTGTCTCTCTGTGTCTCTGTCTCTGTGTCTCTCTGTGTCTCTCTCTGTGTCTCTCTGTGTCTCTCTCTGTGTGTCTCTCTGTGTCTCTCTCTGTGTGAGCCTCTCTCTCCGTCTTTCTCCCTCGCTGCTCTGAACACTCTGAGAAGATTACACCTCAATCGCGTGCAGCCGGATTAACTCTCCAGATAGACAGAGAAGGGGGCGGGCAGAGCCCCCCTCTCTCACCTGCTCAGCACACGCCACGTGACGTGTCACGGTTACACAGACAAAGATCCCCCGTGAAGCCTCTAACAGGCTGTAGGGGCAAGTGCTGTGAGTAGCGAGTAGCACCTATGAGGTAGACACAGACAAAGGTCCCCCGTGTAGCCTCTAACAGACTGTAGGGGCAAGTGCTGTGAGTAGTGAGTAGCAGCAGCGCCTATGAAGGTAGACACAGACAAAGGTCCCCCGTGTAGCCTCTAACAGACTTGTAGGGGCAAGTGCTGTGAGTAACGAGTAGCAGCAGCACCTGTGAAGGTAGACACAGACAAAGGTCCCCCGTGTAGCCTCTAACAGGCTGTAGGGGCAAGTGCTGTGAGTAGCGAGTAGCAGAAGCACCTGTGAAGGTAGATACAGACAAAGGTCCCCCGTGTAGCCTCTAACAGACTTGCAGGGGCAAGTGCTGTTAGTAGCGAGTAGCAGCAGCACCTGTGAAGGTAGACACAGACAAAGATCCCCCGTGTAGCCTCTAACAGACCTTGCAGGGGCAAGTGCTGTGAGTAGCGAGTAGCAGCAGCACCTGTGAAGGTAGACACAGACAAAGATCCCCCGTGTAGCCTCTAACAGACTGTAGGGGCAAGTGCTGTGAGTAGCGAGTAGCAGCAGCGCCTGTGAAGGTAGACACAGACAAAGGTCCCCCGTGTAGCCTCTAACAGACTGTAGGGGCAAGTGCTGTGAGTAGTGAGTAGCAGCAGCGCCTATGAAGGTAGACACAGACAAAGGTCCCCCGTGTAGCCTCTAACAGGCTGTAGGGGCAAGTGCTGTGAGTATCAGTGCTACGAAGACTGGAGGCAGGTAGACGAGGACTCTGGGACCTCGAGGGCCGGTCGAGCTGGGACCAGTGGTCGGGACCCGGCAGCTTGGCTGGGTCGGGTCAGATCGCCTCCCCTAGGGCACTGCGAGCCGGGGGGCTGGGAGTTAAGTGGACAGAGTAACAAACTAACACATTCTGTTACCACATTCTATAGCCACATTCTATAGCCACATTCTATAGCCACATTCTATAAACACATTCTATAAACACATTCTATAAACACATTCTATAAACACATTCTATAATCACATTCTATTAACACATTCTATAAACACATTCTATTAACACATTCTATAAACACATTCTATCAACACATTCTATAATCACATTTTATTAACACATTCTATAAACACAATTCTATAAACACATTCTATTAACACATTCTATAAACACATTCTATAAACACATTCTATAAACACATTCTATAAACACATTCTATTAACACATTCTATAAACACATTCTATAATCACATTATATAAACACATTCTATAAACACATTCTATAAACACATTCTATAAACACATTCTATAAACACATTCTATAAACACATTCTATAAACACATTCTATAAACACATTCTATAAACACATTCTATAAACACATTCTATAAACACATTATATAAACACATTCTATAAACACATTCTATTAACACATTCTATTAACACATTCTATTAACACATTCTATTAACACATTCTATAAACACATTCTATAAACACATTCTATAAACACATTCTCCTGCGGAGGGATGAGCTGGTAGGAACTTTGGGTTACTGCTCGGTCAATGGCCAGGGTCAACAACAACGGCGGCACCACGTGGTGGTGCGTTCCGCACAATACGCCCCACTGTGAGGGCGGGCACAAGCCGGCGTGAGTTGGTGAAACGTTGAGTTTTATAAGGGGGGCACCACGGGGTGACCAGCCCCTCCCTCCCCACCCAGCCCCTCCTCTCCCACCCCCCACCCAGCCCCCCCACCCAGCCCCACCCCCCACCCAGCCGCCCCCTCCCCACCTAGCCCCTCCCCCCATCCAGCCCCTCCTTCCCCACCCAGCTCCTCCCCCCACCCAGCCCCTCCCCCCACCCAGCCCCTCCCCCCGCCCAGCTCCTCCCTCCCCACCCAGCCCCTCCCAACCCTCCCCACCCAGCCCCTCCCTCCCCACCCAGCCCCTCCCCACCCAGCCCCTCCCCACCCTCTCCCCCACACCCAGCCCCTCCCCACCCCAGCCCCTCCCTCCCATATTGTGGATGCACGACGGACGGACGGCCACAATGATCCCCTGCTGCTGCTGGTGTAGTAACCCAGGAGGTTCCTACGCAGCGTCAATGAGTGACGCATGGCCCGGTAAAGTCACGTGAGTAGCTAGTACGTACATGGAATCACGTGACTTTGCGGAAGCACCACGAGCGTCCATCATCAGGTGGGACAACCACAGCGAAACAGATTGCTGTCGTGGGCAATTTTGACCCCCCCCCCTCGTCACATGACGTCACAAAGTCAGACACCCCCCCCTCAAATATGACGTCACAAAGCTCTGTCCCCCACCCCCCCCCCCCCATCAAAACAATAAAACTTGCTTCAAATCGCTTTAAACTATTGTTGTTATTGTAGTTGCGTGTTTAATGTGGCGCTGCACTCTGATGTTGTAGGAGAGAACACATTTATTACAAAGTCTGTTTAATTAAGTTAGAACGTGTTGTGTCGATATTTATTTATAAAGTTGCGCATTTTGATGTGACGTCACGCTTCTCAACCCCCCCTCTCTCGTCGTCACACATCGTCACAAATGTCTGACCCCACCCCCCAGGTGCGTGACGTCATTTATGGACGCCCCCCCCAACACAATAAACAAATACACAACTAAGCCATCCCCATCTGATCATCGTCACGTGGACGGCAGCCAATGACTGAGCGCGGGGCGATGTCGACTCTGAACGTGGAGGGGGACAAACCGGAAACACGGAGAGAGAGACGCAGACTCCAAACAAATATACAGCAGCAGTAGCAGCAGGCATCGTCAGGGTCAGGGGTCGAACCCACGACTACCTGAATACCTGGCGAGGTAGTTAACATCGCCTAGTCACCGTGATGAGGAGAGACACAGACTTCAAACAAATATACAGCAGCAGTAGCAGCAGCAGGCATAGTCAGGGTCAGGGGTCGAACCCACGACCTCCTGTATACCAGGCGAAGTAGTTAACATCTCATAGCCACCGTGATGATGAGAGAGAGACGCAGACACCAAACAAATATACAGCAGCATCAGCAGGCATCGTCAGGGTCAGGGGTCGAACCCACGATCTCCTGTATACCAGGCGAGGTAGTCAACATCTCATAGTCACCGTGATGATGATGAGAGAGAGACGCAGACACCGAACATACAAACAGCAGCAGCAGCAGCAGGCATCGTCAGGGTCGGGGTAGAACCCACGACCTCCAGAATACCAGGCGAGGTAGTTAACATCTCCTAGTCACCGTGATGATGAGAGACGCAGACACCAAACATACAAACAGCAGCAGTAGCAGCAGCAGGCATCGTCAGGGTCAGGGGTCGAACCCACGACCTCCTGTAGACCAGGCGAGGTAGTCAACATCTCATAGCCACCGTGATGATGATGAGAGACACAGACCTCCTGTGTACCAGGCGAGGTAGTTAACATCTCCTAGCCACCGTGATGATAATGATGAGACACAGACCTCCTGTATACCAGGCGAGGTAGTTAACATCTCCTAGCCACCGTGATGATGATGAGAGACACATACCTCCTGTATACCAGGCGAGGTAGTCAACATCTCCTAGCCGCCGTGATGATGAAGATGATGAGACACAGACCTCCTGTAGATCAGGCGAGGTAGTTAACATCTCCTAGCCACCGTGATGATGATGAGAGACACAGACCTCCTGTACACCAGGCGAGGTAGTCAACATCTCATAGCCAACGTGGTGATGATGAGAGACACAGACCTCCTGTGTACCACGCGAGGTAGTTAACATCTCATAGCCACCGTGATGATGATGATGATGAGACACAGACCTCCTGTAGACAAGGCGAGGTAGTTAACATCTCCTAGCCACCGTGATGATGATGAGAGACACAGACCTCCTGTAGACCAAGCGAGGTAATCAACATCTCCTAGCCACCGTGATGATGATGAGAGACACAGACCTCCTGTACATCTGGCGAGGTAGTTAACATCTCTTAGCCACCGTGATGATGATGATGAGAGCCACAGACCTCCTGTATACCAGGCGAGGTAGTTAACATCTCCTAGCCACGGCTTATGAAGGCCGGGAACTGCACACCTTTAACCGCCCGGCCGCCTTTGTCTCCCCAGTGGTGACGTGTTACACCGATACCAGACGCTGATCTCGTTTTAAGGCGAAGTCGACCAAGGGGAGGCAGTTCATGACTCATGGTGAACACTGCGGTGAGACTCATGGTGAACACTGCGGTGAGACTCATGGTGAACACTGTGGTGAGACTCATGGTGAACACTGTGGTGAGACTCATGGTGAACACTGTGGTGAGACTCATGGTGAACAAAATGGTGAGACTCATGGTGAACAAAATGGTGGGACTCATGGTGAACCCTGTGGTGAGACTCATGGTGAACCCTGTGGTGAGGCTCATGGTGAACACTGTGGTGAGACTCATGGTGAACACTGTGGTGAGACTCATGGTGAACACTGTGGTGAGACTCATGGTGAACAAAATGGTGAGACTCATGGTGAACACTGTGGTGAGACTCATGGTGAACACTGTGGTGAGACTCATGGTGAACAAAATGGTGAGACTCATGGTGAACACTGTGGTGAGACACATGGTGAACCCTGTGGTGAAACTCATGGTGAACCCTGTGGTGAGACTCATGGTGAACACTGTGGTGAGACTCATGGTGAACACTGTGGTGAGACTCATGGTGAACACTGTGGTGAGACTCATGGTGAACACTGTGGTGAGACTCATGGTGAACCCTGTGGGTAGAGCAAGGTTCATGGTGAACACTGCGGTGAGACTCATGGTGAACACTGGGTACAGCAAGGTTCATGGTGAACACTGTGGTCAGACTCATGGTGAACCCTGTGGTGAGACTCATGGTGAACCCTGTGGTGAGACTCATGGTGAACACTGTAGTGAGTCTCATGGTGAACCCTGTGGTGAGACTCATGGTGAACCCTGCGGTAAGACCCATGGTGAACCCTGTGGTGAGACTCATGGTGAACCCTGTGGTGAGACTCATGGTGAACACTGTGGTGAGGCTCATGGTGAACACTGTGGTGAGACTCATGGTGAACCCTGTGGTGAGACTCATGGTGAACACTGTGGTGAGCCTCATGGTGAACACTGTGGTGAGACTCATGGTGAACCCTGTGGTGAGACTCATGGTGAACCCTGTGGTGAGACTCATGGTGAACACTGTGGTGAGACTCATGGTGAACAAAATGGTGAGACTCATGGTGAACACTGTGGTGAGACTCATGGTGAACCCTGTGGTGAGACTCATGGTGAACACTGTGGTGAGACTCATGGTGAACCCTGTGGTGAGACTCATGGTGAACCCTGTGGTGAGACTCATGGTGAACCCTGTGGTGAGACTCATGGTGAACACTGTGGTGAGACTCATGGTGAACAAAATGGTGAGACTCATGGTGAACACTGTGGTGAGACTCATGGTGAACCCTGTGGTGAGACTCATGGTGAACACTGTGGTGAGACTCATGGTGAACACTGTGGTGAGACTCATGGTGAACACTGTGGTGAGACTCATGGTGAACCCTGTGGTGAGGCTCATGGTGAACAGTGGTGAGACTCATGGTGAACACTGTGGTGAGACTCATGGTGAACCCTGTGGTGAGACTCATGGTGAACCCTGTGGTGAGGCTCATGGTGAACAGTGGTGAGACTCATGGTGAACCCTGTGGTGAGACTCATGGTGAACACTGTGGTGAGACTCATGGTGAACACTGTGGTGAGACTCATGGTGAACCCTGTGGTGAGACTCATGGTGAACCCTGTGGTGAGACTCATGGTGAACCCTGTGGTGAGACTCATGGTGAACACTGTGGTGAGACTCATGGTGAACAAAATGGTGAGACTCATGGTGAACACTGTGGTGAGGCTCATGGTGAACACTGTGGTGAGACTCATGGTGAACCCTGTGGTGAGACTCATGGTGAACACTGTGGTGAGGCTCATGGTGAACAGTGGTGAGACTCATGGTGAACACTGTGGTGAGACTCATGGTGAACACTGTGGTGAGACACATGGTGAACCCTGTGGTGAAACTCATGGTGAACCCTGTGGTGAGACTCATGGTGAACACTGTGGTGAGACTCATGGTGAACACTGTTGTGAGACTCATGGTGAACACTGTGGTGAGACTCATGGTGAACCCTGTGGGTAGAGCAAGGTTCATGGTGAACACTGCGGTGAGACTCATGGTGAACACTGGGTACAGCAAGGTTCATGGTGAACACTGTGGTCAGACTCATGGTGAACCCTGTGGTGAGACTCATGGTGAACCCTGTGGTGAGACTCATGGTGAACACTGTAGTGAGTCTCATGGTGAACCCTGTGGTGAGACTCATGGTGAACCCTGCGGTAAGACCCATGGTGAACCCTGTGGTGAGACTCATGGTGAACACTGTGGTGAGACTCATGGTGAACACTGTGGTGAGACTCATGGTGAACACTGTGGTGAGACTCATGGTGAACACTGTAGTGAGTCTCATGGTGAACCCTGTGGTGAGACTCATGGTGAACCCTGTGGTGAGACTCATGGTGAACCCTGTGGTGAGACTCATGGTGAACACTGTGGTGAGACTCATGGTGAACACTGTGGTGAGACTCATGGTGAACACTGTAGTGAGTCTCATGGTGAACCCTGTGGTGAGACTCATGGTGAACCCTGCGGTAAGGCCCATGGTGAACCCTGTGGTGAGACTCATGGTGAACCCTGTTGTGAGACTCATGGTGAACACTGTGGTGACACTCATGGTGAACACTGTGGTGAGACTCATGGTGAACACTGTGGGTACAGCAAGGTTCATGGTGAACCCTGTGGTGAGACTCATGGTGAACACAATGGTGAGACTCATGGTGAACACTGTGGTGAGACTCATGGTGAACACTATGGTGAGGCTCATGGTGAACATTGTGGTGAGACTCATGGTGAACACTGTGGTGAGACTCATGGTGAACACTGTGGTGAGACTCTTGGTGAACACTGTGGTGAGGCTCATGGTGAACACTGTGGTGAGACTCATGGTGAACACTGTGGTGAGACTCTTGGTGAACACTGTGGTGAGATTCATGGTGAACCCTGTGGTGGGACTCATGGTGAACACTGCGGTAAGACTCATGGTGAACACTGTGGTGAGACTCATGGTGAACACTGTGGTGAGACTCTTGGTGAACCCTGTGGTGAGACTCTTGGTGAACCCTGTGGTGAGACTCATGGTGAACCCTGTGGTGAGACTCTTGGTGAACCCTGTGGTGAGACTCATGGTGAACCCTGTGGTGAGACTCATGGTGAACCCTGTGGTGAGGCTCATGGTGAACACTGTGGTGAGCCTCATGGTGAACCCTGTGGTGAGCCTCATGGTGAACCCTGTGGTGAGACTCTTGGTGAACCCTGTGGTGAGACTCATGGTGAACCCTGTGGTGAGACTCTTGGTGAACACTGTGGTGAGACTCATGGTGAACACTGTGGTGAGACTCATGGTGAACACTGTGGTGAGACTCATGGTGAACCCTGTGGTGAGACTCATGGTGAACCCTGTGGTGAGACTCATGGTGAACACTGTGGTGAGACTCATGGTGAACACTGTGGTGAGACTCATGGTGAACCCTGTGGTGAGACTCATGGTGAACACTGTGGTGAGACTCATGGTGAACCCTGTGGTGAGACTCATGGTGAACACTGTGGTGAGACTCATGGTGAACACTGTGGTGAGACTCTTGACCGGATCATCAGAACGAAGCATCATGACGTCACTCGCCGGTAAGATGACGTCATGTTCAAGTGAGCTAGCGCCTCCATGTTACCTCGGGCATGGCAATGACCAATGAAACGCCGCGCCCCGCCGAGGTCGCCGCGGAGTGACGTCACCGCATTTCCATGCCACCCAATGGGGGGAGCTTCCCCTGAGCAAGAAGGCCGACCAATGGCGGACAACCCCCGTGCAATATGGCCGCCCAATGGGAGCACTCCGCTTGGGTAAGACGACCACCCAATGGGAGAGCTCCCCTGAGTGAGACGACCACCCAATCGGGCCGTTCCCCCCCCCTGAGTGAGATAGCCGCCCAATAGCAGAGCTCACCCTGAGTCCGATGGCCACCCCATAGGAGAGCGCCCCCGAGTAAGATGGCCGCCCAAAGGGAGTGCTACCCCTGAGGAACATGGCCGCCATGTCTTGCACGCAGCGGTGACGTTGCACAAGGAGCGAGGCAGCGGCAGAGCACGAGGAGGAACCTCGCGAGCAGCACGCAGCGAGCACGGTCTGTGTGTATGTGTCTGTGTGTATGTGTGTTAGTGTGTGTGTTAGTGTGTGTCTGTATGTATGTTAGTGTGTTAGTGTGTGTCTGTATGTTAGTGTGTGTGTGTTAGTGTGTGTGTATGTGTGTATGTAGTGTGTATGTTAGTGTGTATGTTAGTGTGTATGTGTGTTAGTGTGTGTGTCTGTGTGTTAGTGTCTGTGTGTTAGTGTGTATGTGTGTTAGTGTGTGTGTCTGTGTGTATGTGTCTGTATGTATGTTAGTGTGTAGTGTGTTAGTGTGTGTCTGTATGTTAGTGTGTATGTGTGTTAGTGTCTGTGTGTGTGTGTCTGTGTGTATGTGTCTGTATGTACGTATGTGTCTGTGTGTTAGTGTGTGCCTGTATGTTAGTGTGTGTGTTAGTGTGTGTGTCTGTGTATGTGTCTGTATGTATGTAGTGTGTGTGTCTGTATGTTAGTGTGTATGTGTGTTAGTGTGTGTGTGTCTGTGTGTATGTGTGTGTCTGTGTGTAGTGTGTCTGTGTGTTAGTGTCTGTGTGTGTGTTAGTGTGTGTCTATGTGTGTGTCTGTGTGTATGTGTGTGTGTCTGTGTGTGTGTCTGTGTGTATGAATGTTAGTGTGTAGTGTGGTTCTGTGTGTGTCTGTGTGTTAGTGTCTGTGTGTTAGTGTGTTAGTGCCTGTGTGTCTGTGTGTTAGTGTCTGTGTGTGTGTTAGTGTCTGTGTGTGTCTGTGTGTGTGTTAGTGTATGTGTGTTAGTGTGTGTGTGTCTGTGTGTGTGTGTCTGTGTGTGTGTGTATGTTAGTGTGTAGTGTGTCTGTGTTAGCGTCTGTGTGTGTGTGTAGTGTGTGTGTCTGTATGTTAGTGTGTAGTGTGTTAGTGTGTGTGTTAGTGTCTGTGTGTTAGTGTGTGTCTGTATGTTAGTGTGTAAGTGTGTTAGTGTGTGTGTCTGTGTGTGTGTGTCTGTGTGTCTGTCTGTGTATGTGTCTGTGTGTGTGTCTGTCTGTGTGTCGGTGTGTGTGTGTATGTGTGTGTCTGTGTGTGTGTCTGTGTGTGTGTCTCCGTATGTATGTGTGTGTCTGTGTGTGTGTATCTGTGTGTGTGTGTATCTGTGTGCGTGTATATCTGTGTGTGTGTATCTGTGTGGGGAGCGGTAGTGTAGCGGCTAGCGCTACGCTGCACTATGAACCTGGCGACCCGGGTTCGATTCCCGCTCACAGCCAACACCAGTGACGATTATCTGAACCGGTCCCGGGCGTCCCCTAGGTCGACTCAGCCTCAAATGAGTACCTGGTGCGGTGTGTAAACATTGCCACTAGGGAGACAAAGGCGGTCGGGCGTGGTGCTGGCCACCCACCCCCTCGTGTACCGATCCGGCCTTCGTAGGTGCTCGCTAACAGCACTTGCCCCTACAGTCTGTTAAGGCTATACGGGGGATCTTTGTCTGTGTGCGTGTCTGTGTGCGTGTCTGTGTGTGGCAGTTTAACTCGTGGTTTCGTGGTAATTAATTGCCGATGACTGGTACCAGCGGTGTCAAGATCGGCCTCTGTGGAGGAGGCTCGTGAAGGACGCTACTGGGCAGTTGGAGGCAGTCGCCCTCCAACAACAACGGAGGGCGGAGGAGCGACGCTCACAACAACGAGTGGAGCGCCGGGTGGCTAAAGCACAGCAGGTTGGCACAGTAGGGGGCACAGGTGGTGCATCAGCCAGTCATCTCAGTCATCTCAGTCAGTCGACCCGTGGCACCTGGGTCTGCCCCGTGACCTCCTGCCAGCGTGCGTTCGACACTTCACGTGGCCTCAGGGTGCACATAGCCTGGCACAAGCGTCGTGGTGACGTCACCGCCACTTAGTGGCGAATGGCGGTTGTTGTCTGTGTGTGTGAATCTGTGTGTGTGTGTCTGTCTGTGTGTGTGTGTGTCTGTGTGTGTGTGTGTCGGTCTGTCCGTCTGCTACAGCAGAGGTGTAGGGAATTCCAGCAAGACCTACATCTCTGCTTTATTGACCTGGTCAAGGGCTATGATACCATCAGTAGGCCTGGGCTCTGGGTTGTTCTTCGTGCTTTTGGAGTACCTGACCTTCTGCTCACGATCATTAAGGACCTTCATGATGGTGAGCGGGCCCAGGTAAAACTACGTGGCCGGGAGTCAGAGCCATTCCCTGTACACCTTGGGGTGCCACAGGGATGTCCTCTGGCTCTCACATTATTTAACATCTATTTTGACCACGTAGTTTGTGAAGCCTTCAATGGCTGTACCAGGGGAATCTCCATATGGTACAGATATAATGGGAGGCTGATCGATGCCCGGGTGCGGTCAAGGGATGGCTCCCTATTGCTCAACCACGTTATGTATGCCGATGATTTGGTAATAGCTGCTCATTCAGAGGAGGAGTTGGAGACGTTGCTGCTGAGACTGGAGCGTGCCACTAAGAGATGGGGCCTTACCATCAGCCCCACCAAAACTAAGCACTTGCCTGGGTATTTTGTACCATCGGACACTCCACCCCCACAACTCCCAATCGGTGATGGGGCAGTTGTGGAGAGAGTGGAGAGTTTCCCATACCTGGGCAGTGTGCTTATGACCGGCTCCAGTTTAACAGCAGAGGTCTCACTCTGAGTCAGTCGAGCGGCAATATCTTTTAATCGGTTGCGTAATGCTGTGTGGAAGCTACCTGGTCTGTCACTCCACACTAAGCTTCAGGTCTTCTCAGCCATGGTCATTCCCTCCTTCTCTACGCTTGCAAAACGTGGACCCCCCTAATGGAACATCTTCGCCGGTTAGAAACATTTAGGCTGGCCTGCCTACGATCAATCCTGGGTTTAACCAGACTGCATTGTGTGAGGAGCTCACAAATCCTTGAAAGATCTGGGCAAGGTCCCATCGGTGAGCTCCTCCGGCGGGCAAGGCTGCGTTTGCTGGTTCATGTAGCCCGCATGCCCAGCCACCGCATGCCGAAACAACTTTTGTTCGGCCGGATCGAGGGGGCTAAATGGGTGCGGTACGGGCTAGAGAAGAGATGGAGTGATGTGGTACAGGAGGACGTGGAGCTGAATGGACTTGCCGATGACTGGTACCAGCGGTGTCAAGATCGGCCTCTGTGGAGGAGGCTCGTGAAGGATGCTACTGGGCAGTTGGAGGCAGTCGCCCTCCAACAACAACGGAGGGCGGAGGAGCGACGCTTACAACAACGAGCGGAGCGCCGGGTGGCTAAAGCACAGCAAGTTGGCACAGTAGAGGGCACAGGTGGTGCATCAGCCAGTCATCTCAGTCATCTCAGTCAGTCGACCCGTGGCACCTGGGTCTGCCCCGTGACCTGCCAGCGGGCGTTCGACACTTCACGTGGCCTCAAGGTGCACATAGCCTGGCACAAGCGTCGTGGTGACGTCACCGCCACTTAGTGGCGAATGGCGGTTGTTGTTGTGTGTGTATGTGTGTGTCTGTGTGTGTCTGTGTGTCTGTGTGTGTCTGTGTGTGTGTGCCTGTGTGTGTCTGTGTGTGTCTGTGTGTGTCTCTGTGTCTCTCCGCGTCTCTCCCCCTGTCTCACTCGATCTTCAACATCGCCAATTTACCCCGTGTCCCCAGGTCTCCCCGTGTCTCCAGATGTCCCCGTGTCTCCACCTTGACGTGTCTCCCTGTGTCTCCCCGTGTCCCCGTGTCTCCCCATGTCCCCGTGTCTCCAGGTGTCTCCCCGTGTCTCCACAATGACATTTGTGCGCTGCTGGGAGGAGTTCACTCGCTCTGCCGAGAAACTCTGCAGTTCCAATCCCATGAAGGTGGTGGTACTCACCACTCACTCACCACTCACTCACCACTCACTCACCACTCACTCACCACTTACTCACCACTCACTCACTCACCACTCACTCACTCACCACTCACTCACCACTCACTCACTCACCACTCACTCACTACTCACTCACTTACCACTCACTCACCACTCACTCACCACTTACTCACCACTCACTCACCACTCACTCACCACTTACTCACCACTCACTCACCACTTACTCACCACTCACTCACCACTCACTCACTCACCACTCACTCACCACTCACTACTTACTCACCACTCACTCACCACTTACTCACCACTCACTCACCACTCACTCACCACTCACTACTCACTCACCACTCACTCACCACTCACCACTCACTCACCACTCACTAACCACTCACTCACTCACCACTCATTCACCACTCACTCACCACTCACTCACCACTCACTAACCACTCACTCACTCACCACTCATTCACCACTCACTCACCACTCACTCACTCACTCACCACTCACTCACCACTCACTCACTCACCACTCACTCACCACTCACCACTCACTCACTCACCACCACTCACTCACCACTCACTCACCACTCACTCAATCACTCACCACTCACTCACCACTCACTTACCACTCACTCACCACTCACTCACCACTCACTCACCACTCACTCACTCACCACTCACTCACCCCTCACTCACTCACCACTCACTCACCACTCACTCACCACTTACTCACCACTCACTCACCACTCACTCACCACTTACTCACCACTCACTCACCACTCACTCACCAACTACTCACCACTCACTCACCACTCACTCACCACTCACTCACCATTCATTCACCACTCACTCACCACTCACTCACCACTCACTCGCCACTCACTCACTCACTCACCACTCACTCACCACTCACTTACCACTCACCACTCACTCACCACTCACTCACCACTCACTCACCACTCACCACTCACTCACTCACCACTCACTCACCACTCACTCACCCACCACCCACTCACTACCCACCACTCACTCACCACTCACTCACCACCCACTCACCACTCACTCACTCACTCACCACTCACTCACCACTTACTCACTCACCACTCACTCACCAACTACTCACCACTCACTCACCACTCACTCACCACTCACTTACCACTCACCACTCACTCACCACTCACTCACCACTCACTCACCAACTACTCACCACTCACTCACTCACCACTCACTCACTCACCACTCACTCACTACTCACTCACTCACCAACTACTCACCACTCACTCACCACTCACTCACCAACTACTCACCACTCACTCACCACTCACTCACCACTCACCAACTACTTACCGCTCACTCACTCACCACTCACTCACCACTCACCACTCACTCACCAACTACTCACCACTCACTCACCACTCAACTCACCTCTCACTCACCACTCACTCACCACTCACTCACCACTCACCACTCACTCACCACTCACTCAACTCACCACTCACTCACCACTCACTCACCACTCACTCACTCACCACTCACTCACCAACTACTCACCACTCACCACCACTCACTCACCACTCACTCACCACTCACTCAATCACTCACCACTCACTCACCACTCACTTACCACTCACTCACCACTCACTCACCACTCACTCACCACTCACTCACTCACCACTCACTCACCCCTCACTCACTCACCACTCACTCACCACTCACTCACCACTTACTCACCACTCACTCACCACTCACTCACCACTTACTCACCACTCACTCACCACTCACTCACCAACTACTCACCACTCACTCACCACTCACTCACAACTCACTCACCATTCATTCACCACTCACTCACCACTCACTCACCACTCACTCGCCACTCACTCACTCACTCACCACTCACTCACCACTCACTTACCACTCACCACTCACTCACCACTCACTCACCACTCACTCACCACTCACCACTCACTCACTCACCACTCACTCACCACTCACTCACCCACCACCCACTCACTACCCACCACTCACTCACCACTCACTCACCACCCACTCACCACTCACTCACTCACTCACCACTCACTCACCACTTACTCACTCACCACTCACTCACCAACTACTCACCACTCACTCACCACTCACTCACCACTCACTTACCACTCACCACTCACTCACCACTCACTCACCACTCACTCACCAACTACTCACCACTCACTCACTCACCACTCACTCACTCACCACTCACTCACTACTCACTCACTCACCAACTACTCACCACTCACTCACCACTCACTCACCAACTACTCACCACTCACTCACCACTCACTCACCACTCACCAACTACTTACCGCTCACTCACTCACCACTCACTCACCACTCACCACTCACTCACCAACTACTCACCACTCACTCACCACTCAACTCACCTCTCACTCACCACTCACTCACCACTCACTCACCACTCACCACTCACTCACCACTCACTCAACTCACCACTCACTCACCACTCACTCACCACTCACTCACTCACCACTCACTCACCACTTACTCACTCACCACTCACTCACCAACTTCTCACCACTCACTCACCACTCACTCACCACTCACTCACCACTCACTCACCACCCATTCACCAACTACTCACCACTTACTCACCACTCACTCACCAACTACTCACCACTCACTCACCACTCACTCACTCACTCACCACTCACTCACCAACTACTCACCACTCACTCACCACTCACTCACCACTCACTCACCACTCACCAACTACTCACCACTCACTCACCACTCACTCACCAACTACTCACCATTCACTCACTCACCACTCATTCACCACTCACTCACCACTCACCACTCACTCACCACTCACCACTCACTCACCAGGTGGGTGCTCCTCACCTGCCCTCGGCTCAGCAGAGGAGGAGTGGAGGCGCCGCGGTTAGCGCAGAGCGCCGTCAACCCTGGGCTAGGCCCCAAGTTCGATTCCAGCTCACGGCCACCAACTCAGTGACGGCCATCGGAACCGGTGCTGGGCCTCCCCTAGGTCGGCTCAGCCTCAAACGAGTTACCCGGTGCTGTGTGGTGTGTAGTGAACATCGCCACTGGGGGAGAGACAAAGGCGGCCGGGCGTGGTGCTGGTAGCCACCCACCCCCTCGTATGCCACAGTGCCGGTAGCCTTCATAGGTGCTGCTCGCTAACAGCACTTGCCCCTACAGTCTGTTAGAGGCTACACGGGGGACCTTTGTCTGTGTCTACCTTCACAGGTGCTGCTGCTACTCGCTACTCACAGCACTTGCCCCTACAGTCTGTTAGAGGCTACACGGGGGATCTTTGTCTGTGTCTACCTTCACAGGCGCTGCTGCTACTCGCTACTAACAGCACTTGCCGCTACAGTCTGTTAGAGGCTACACGGGGGATCTTTGTCTGTGTCTGTCCCGCGTGTAGGTGCGTGTGGTGGTGAAGTATAGACATTGTGCTGGACACCTGTCAATCAAGGTGACAGACGACGTCGTGGTAAGCAGCCCTACTCACCAACATGCTCACCATCACCACGCTCACCACCACCACCACCCTCACCACCACCACCACCCTCACCACCACCCTCACCACCACCACCACCCTCACCACCCTCACCACCACCACCCTCACCACGATCACCACGATCACCACCACCCTCACCACCACCCTCACCACTACCACAATGCTCACCACCACCACCCTCACCACTACCACCCTCACCACGCTCACCACCACCACCCTCACCACTACCACCATGCTCACCACCACCACCCTCACCACGCTCACCACCCTCACCACGCTCACCAATACCACCACGCTCACCACCACGACAATTATGATGTGACGACCATGATCACGAGGATGGCGTGATGTTGCCAACCATGATGATGTGATGTGATGATGGTGATGATGTGATGGTGGTGATGATGTGATGGTGGTGATGTGATGATGTGATGATGTTGTGATGTGATGATGTGATGATGTGATGGTGTGTTGTGGTGATGTAATTTGATGATGTGATGATGTGATGATGTGATGTGGTGATGTAATGTGATGATGTGGTGATGTGATGGTGATGATGTGATGATGTGATGATGTGATGTGATGATGTGGTGATGTGATGTGATGTGATGATGTGATGATGATGATGATGTGATGATGGTGATGTGATGATGTGATGATGTGATGTGGTGATGTAATGTGATGATGTGGTGATGTGATGGTGATGATGTGATGATGTGATGTGATGATGTGGTGATGTGATGTGATGATGTGATGATGATGTGATGATGATGATGACGTGATGATGATGTGATGATGGTGATGTGATGATGTGATGATGGTGATGTGATGATGTGATGATGATGTGATGATGTGATGTGATGTGATGATGTGATGGTGGTGATGATGTGATGATGTGATGATGATGATGATGTGATGATGTGATGTGGTGATCTAATGATGTGATGATGATGTGATGATGTGATGATGGTGATGTGATGATGTGATGTGGTGATGTGATGATGTGGTGATGTGATGATGTGATGATGTGATGATGATGTGATGATGATGTGATGATGTGGTGATGTGATGGTGATGATGTGATGTGATGATGGTGATGTGATGATGTGATGGTGATGATGTTATGTGATGGTGATGTGATGATGGTGATGATGTGATGTGATGATGTGATGATGGTGATGTGATGATGTGATGGTGATGATGTGATGATGTGATGATGTGATGGTGATGATGTGATGGTGATGATGGTGATGATGTGATGTGATGATGTGATGGTGATGTAATGATGTGATGTGGTGATCTAATGTGATGATGATGTGATGATGTGATGATGGTGATGTGATGATGTGATGTGGTGATGTGATGATGTGGTGATGTGATGATGATGTGATGATGATGTGATGATGTGGTGATGTGATGGTGATGATGTGATGTGATGATGGTGATGTGATGGTGATGATGTTATGTGATGGTGATGTGATGTGATGATGGTGATGATGTGATGTGATGATGTGATGATGGTGATGTGATGATGTGATGGTGATGATGTGATGGTGATGTGATGGTGATGATGGTGATGATGTGATGTGATGGTGATGTGATGGTGATGTGATGATGTGATGTGATGATGTGATGATGGTGATGATGTGATGATGTGATGTGATGATGTGATGATGTGATGTGATGGTGATGTGATGATGGTGATGATGTGATGTGGTGATGTAATGATGTGATGTGATGGTGATGTGATTTGCGTATTGTGTACCCTCGGACACTCCACCCCCACAACTCCCAATCGGTGATGGGGCAGTTGTGGAGAGAGTGGAGAGTTTCCCATACCTGGGCAGTGTACTTATGACCGGCTCCAGTTTAACAGCAGAGGTCTCACTCCGAATCAGTCGAGCGGCGATCTTTTCATCGGTTGCGTAACGCTGTGTGGAAGCTACCTGGTCTGTCGCTCCGCACTAAGCTTCAGGTCTTCTCGGCCACGGTCATTCCCTCCCTTCTCTACGCTTGCGAAACGTGGACCCCCCCCTAATGGAACATTTAGGCTAGCCTGCCTACGATCCATCCTGGGTTTAACCAGGCTGGATTGTGTGAGGAGCTCACAAATATGGACAAAGTCCCATTGGTGAGCTCCTCCGGCGGGCAAAGCTGCGATGGCTGGGTCATGTAGCCCGCATGCCCAGCCACCGCATGCCGAAACAGCTTTTGTTCGGCCGGATTGAGGGGGCTAAACGGGCGCGGCACGGGCTAGAGAAGAGATGGAGTGACGTGGTACAGGAGGACGTGGAGCTGAGTGGACTTGCCGATGGCTGGTACCAGCGGTGTCAAGATCGGCCTCTGTGGAGGAGGCTCGTGAAGGATGCTACTGGGCAGTTGGAGGTAGTCACCCTCCAGCAACAACGGAGGGCGGAGGAGCGACGCTCACAACAACGAGCGGAGCGCCGGGTGGCTAAAGCACAGCAAGTTGGCACGGTAGGGGGCACAGGTGGTGCATCAGCCAGTCATCTCAGTCATCTCAGTCGACCCGTGGCACCTGGGTCTGTCCCGTGACCTCCTGCCAGCGGGCGTTCGACACTCCACGTGGCCTTGACGTGCACATGGCCTGGCAAAAGCGTCGTGGTGACGTTACCGACACTTAGTGGGAAACGGCGGTTGTTGTTGATGGTGATGTGGTGGTGATGGTGGTGATGTGATGTGATGGTGGTGATGTGCTGGTGATGTGTTGGCAGTGCCTGCAGTTCGAGACGGACCAGGCTCAGGATGTGAAGAAAGTGGAAAAATTCCACGGCCAGATCATGAGGTTGATGGTGGCCAAATGAGAAAGACACCAAGACACTCACACAGACACTCATTCAGACACTTAGACACTCACTCATGCACTCACTCACGCAGACACTCGCACACTCATTCACACACTTAGACACTCACTTAGACACCCACTCACACAGACACTTAGACACCCACTCACACACTCATTCACACACTTAGACACTCACTCAGACACTCACTTAGACACTCACTCATGCACTCACAGACACTCATTCACACAGACACTTAAACACTCACTTAGACACTCACTCATGCACTCACACAGACACTTAGACACTCACTCATGCACTCACACAGACACTTAGACACTCACTTAGACACCCACTCATGCAAACACAGACTCTCACACACACACAGACACACACACCCACTCACACACAGACACACTCACCCCGCGGTGTGGTGAGGAGGCTGTTTGCGTGATGGCTGTGCCTGTGGGTCCCCCTGTGGTGTAAAATACACGACCGCCACTTCACGTGAAGTCTGTGACTCTCCTTCTTTGGGCCTTACGGTGAAGTTACGTTGATAGGTTCAAAGAAAATAACAAATAACAAAACTCTCTTTATTCAACTCTATTCAAATCGCGACATCGCCACCATCATCACCACCATCACCACCATCATCACCACCATCATCACCAACATCATCATCACCACCACCACCACCAACCACGTCCACAAGCCCACTCGCAGTGCCGATGGCTCTCCCCCGGCACCACGGCCCGGCACCACGGCCTCCTCGTGGTCTTCGTGTCGCCGTGCGGGGGACCAAGCAGCTTGCCGCCCACGGTTCGAAACGAAAACTCCGCCACCGGCGGCGGAGGCGGCGGCGGTGGCGGAGTTGGAGAGCCGCTAACGTGGTCGGTGGGGCCACAGCCGACGACGACAAAGCAGCGGAGCGGAACGCTGCGGAGCGGAACGCAAGGCGACGGAACGGAACGCCGCAGAACGGAACACGACAGAACACGACAGAACGGAACACGACAGAACGCTACGGAACACGTGTGCACGAATCGTCATCGAAGAAGTTTAACGTACACACACAGACTGGCATAGTCACTCACCCACTCACACAGCCACTCACCCACTTACTCACCCACTCACACAGTCACTCACCCACTCACACAGCCACTCACCCACTTACTCACCCACTCACACAGTCACTCACCCACTCACACAGTCACTCACCCACTCACACAGTCACTCACCCACTCACACAGTCACTCACCCACTCGCCCTACGGTGCAAAACAAGTTCAACGTACACACACGTACATCATGACCAGCGCGCGTCATCACGCACGCAGGAATCCATCCTCATCCCAGCGTCTCCTCCGCATGTCCCCGCGTCTCCTTGTCCTCCACGCTGTCTCCGCCCCGTGTCTCATCTCAGTGTCTCCGCATATCCCTCGTGTCTCCATCTTGTCTCCTTGTCCGCGGGTCCCTGTGTCTCCTCTTCCCGTGTCCCACCCTCCCCCGTGTCTCCGCCTCCTCCCCCGTGTCTCCGCCTCCTCCCCCGTGTCTCCGCCTCCTCCCCCGTGTCTCCTCCCCGTGTCTCCGCCTCCTCCCCCGTGTCTCCACCTCCTCCCCGTGTCTCCGTGTCTCTCCGTGTCTCCCCGTGTCTCCCCGCGTCTACGCGAGCAGTCGTCCGTACTCGGCCATGAGTGGAGACTTGCGAACCGCGTCCCAGATCCGCGCCGCAAAGTGGAACCTGGGGAAGATGGATCACATGATTCGTACGGCCATGGTTACAGGTGGTGGTGGTTTTCCCACTGGCAGCGTGAGACCAGCACGGTACTGGTGGTGGTTTTCCCACTGGCCACACCCGAGCCAACGTGGGGCTATCACGGTACTGGTGGTGGTTTTCCCACTGGCAGTGTGGGGGCTATCACGGTACTGGTGGTGGTTTTCCCACTGGCAGTGTGAGACCGGCACGGTACTGGTGGTGGTTTTCCCACTGGCAGTGTGGGGGCTATCACGGTACTGGTGGTGGTTTTCCCACTGGCCACACCCGAGCCCAGCGAGTGCGGCGAGCGTTCGGTGAGTGCACTCATTGGCCCTCAGCGAGCGTAGTGAGCGAGCGTGGTGAGCGTGGTGAGTGAGCGAGCGAGCGTGGTGAGCGAGCGAGCGTGGTGAGCGAGCGAGCGTGGTGAGCGAGCGTGATGAACGAGCGTGGTGAGCGTGGTGAGCGTGGTGAGTGAGCGAGCGAGCGTGGTGAGCGAGCGTGGTGAGTGAGCGAGCGTGGTGAGCGTGCGAGCGTGGTGAGCGAGCTCCACTCACCAGTTCTTCTCGGTCAGCGTGGTGTGGGTGAGCGGTGGGCGGGGTGAGCTGAGCACCTGCTTGCGGAGTCGCGCCACGAGGCTGGGGAACCCCGAGTGGCCCCGGAACGCGGGCAGCAGCGAGAACGGAGCCCCGGCTACACACAGCACAAAGACAAAGGTCCCCCGTGTAGCCTCTAACAGACTGTAGGGACAAGTGCTGTTAGTACCGAGTAGCAGCAGCACCTGTGAAGGTAGACACAGACAAAGGTCCCCCGTGTAGCCTCTAACAGACTAGGGGCAAGTGCTGTGAGTAGCGAGTAGCAGCAGCACCTGTGAAGGTATACACAGACAAAGGTCCTCCGTGTAGCCTCTAACAGGCTGTAGGGGCAAGTGCTGTGAGTAGCGAGTAGCAGCAGCACCTGTGAAGGTAGACACAGACAAAGATCCCCCGTGTAGCCTTTAACAGACTGTAGGGGCAAGTGCTGTTAGTAGCGAGTAGCAGGGAAACTTATTCGAGGCTGAGTCGACCTAAGGGAGCCCCAGGACCGGTTTGGGATAGCCGTCACTGGTGGTGGGCCATGAGCGGGAACGGAACTCGGGTCTCCGGGTTCGTAGTGCAGCGCGCTGTTACACCACACAGAGAGACACTCACACAACAACAACAACCGCCATTCACCACTAAGCAGTGATGACGTCACCACGGTGCTTGTGCCACCTTGAGGTGACGTGAAGTGCCGAAGGCTCGGCAGGAGGTCACGGGACAGACCCAGCAGGTGCCATGGGTTGGCGGACTGAGATGACTGGCTGATGCACCACCTGTGCCCCCAACTGTGCCAACTTGCTGTGCTTTAGCCACCCGGCGCTCCGCTCGTTGTGAGCGTCGCTCCTCCGCCCTCCGTTGTTGTTGGAGGGCGACTGCCTCCAACTGCCCAGTAGCGTCCTTCACGAGCCTCCTCCACAGAGGCCGATCTTGACACCGCTGGTACCGGTCGTCGGAAAGTCCACTCAGCTCCACGTCCTCCTGTACCGCGTCACTCCATCTCTGCTTCAGCCCGTGCCATGCAAATTTAGCCCCCTCGATCCAGCCGAACAGAAGCTGCTTGGGCAGGCGGTGGCTCGGCATGCGGGCTACAGGACCCGCTCAACGCAGCCTTGCTTGCCGGAGGAGCTCACCAGATCTTTCAAGGATCTGTGAGCTCCTCACACAATAATCCAGCCTGCAGGTTAAACCCAGGATGGATCGTCGGCAGGGCCAGTCCGAATCTTTGAAACTGGTGCAGATGTTCCTCTAAAGGGGTCCACGTTTCGCAAGCGTAGAGACGCGAGGGAATGATCGTGGCCGAGAAGACCCGAAGCTTCATGTGGAGCGATGGACCAGGTAGCTTCCACACAGCAGCGTTATGCAGCCGATGAAAAGATATTGCCGCTCGACTGATTCGGAGTGAAACCTCTACTGCCAAACCGGAGCCGGTCATAAGCACACTGCCCAGGTATGGGAAACTCTCCACTCTCTCCACAACTGCCCCATCACCGATTGGGAGTTGTGGGGGTGGAGTGTTCGATGGCACAACATACCCAGGCAGGTGCTCAGTTTTGTTGGGGCCGATGGCAAGGCCCCATCTCTTAGTGGCACGCTCCAGTCCCAGCAGCAGCGCCTCCAACTCCTCTTCCTTGGCGGCAGCAGCAATCACCAGGTCATCAGCACACAGAACGTGTGTCGTGACATCTCAGATGTCGCTATGTGGTGCCGGCGTGCGATGCACCGCCATCGTGGACACCCCATAGGTGGGCGTAGTAACAGCCCCAGTGGCGGTTCCGTAAAGGCCGGAGGTAGTGTGGGAGCGTCAGCCATGGGGTGAGGTTACCCTGGGCCATGGCACTCCGGTCGACGCCCCGGAAGGCACGTGACGAGTAAGATCTACACAGGGACCCCCAGGTGCGGGGGGCGAGGGGGTGGTCGCGTGCCAACGAGTGGACGAAGACCCAGGCCAGGGACCTGTCCGTTGTAGCTACTCCCAGCGACGAGCGCAGCAGTTAAGCCTGGCGGTCGTCCACCGCCACAGGTTCTCGGGGTAAAGGGGCGGTAACCTCTCTGCGTAATGTGCTGGTGCTAATCAATAATGTGTTGCCTCCAAGGAGCAAGTCTGCAGCTCGGTTGACCCCCACCGCACGTGGTTGACCAGTAGGTCAGTGGGCGGATCAGCCACGGTAGCACCTGGTGTTAAGGTCACGGGCCCGCATCCACTCATGTGGCCCAGCAGCTGCTCTTGCTTGGACCCGGTGATGCCGTGTGGACGCGCTGATGCCGGAACGGCGTGCGTTGCGCGATTACGAGCCCACGGGCTGCACAGCAGTCTTGGAGCCTCCGCCGACTGTCCACCTTCGTTGGGGGCGTAAGCCACCTCCCGCCATTCCTCGCCTCCCGCTGATGGGGGGGGGGGGTGGGCCGCACAGTAGCCTGCTCGGTGTCTCTTGCTTGGCAGTGTCCCGGCCCCCCGAGTGGAGGAGGCCTGTCCAACCATCACAGCGACCCGAAGCCACGGAGGGGTCCAGGCGGTACCGGTCCAGCTCCCGACATAGGAGCTGCAGCCTCTCCCTCGGCAGTGAGCAGTTCGGAAACATTCCACGCGGCCGCTCGCAGCGGCTCCCTGTCGTTTCTGGAGGAACGCCGAGGCCACGGGAATCGGTCTCCCGGTGCCGCTACATGGGGCGTGGCCAGGAGACTTCACAGAATCTCTGTCACCCCCACGGGGGGCCTCCGGCACAACCCTAGTTTGATCTGCGCGGTTTTGGTCAAGTGGTTGAGGGTGGTGGGGGGGTCAGCAGCCCCCACCGTACACACGCGGACACTCGCAGACGCACGCGGGCAGGGAGAGAGAGCGGGGAGAGAGCGGGGAGAGAGAGGGAGGGAGAGAGGGAGGGAGAGAGCGGGGAGAGAGAGCGGGGGAGAGAGAGCGGGGAGAGAGAGCGGGGAGAGAGGGCAGGGAGAGAGAGCGGGGAGAGAGGCGGGGAGAGAGGGAGAGAGAGGTGGGGAGAGAGGGAGGGAGAGAGCGGGGAGAGAGAGAGCGGGGAGAGAGGGAGGGAGAGAGCGGGGAGAGAGAGCGGGGAGAGAGGTGGGGAGATAGGGAGAGAGAGCGGGGAGAGAGGCAGGGTGAGGCAGGGTGATGCAGGGTGAGGATGAGGGTGATGCAGGGTGAGGCAGGGTGATGCAGGGTGAGGCAGGGTGAGGGTGAGGGTGATGCAGGATGAGGCAGAGTGATGCAGGATGAGGGTGAGGCAGGGTGAGGGTGATGCAGGGTGAGGCAGGTAGCACGAGGCAGTAGGGGCCCTCACGTCTGCGTGAGGCTTTCTCGTCCGCGTCTCCGTCGCCCGACGCTGGCAGCAGGAAGAGGGAGACGGCCGCTGACCCCGCGGCAGCGGCGGCGGCGGCGGCGGCACGGCCGGGCATGGACACCACCCCTAGCGCACAAAGGCAAAGATCCCCCGTGTAGCCGCGACCGACCGTCGGGGCAAGGGCCGTCAGCGTGCAGCGCCGCCGAAGGGAGCCGGCGCCGCGCCCGGCCGCCTTTGTCTCCCCGGCGGCGACGTTCCCTCCACGGTGCTCGGGATGTGGGGGGTGGGGGTGGGGGGGGTGGGGATGTGGGGGGTGGGGGTGGGGATGTGGGGGGTGGGGGTGGGGGTGGGGGGGGGGTGGGAGAGTCGCACCGCGGTGCTTGAGGTTGGAGTGGCGCATGAGCGAGGCGACCGTCTGCTCCATCTCCTCGAGGCGGCGGGGAGAGAAGTCTTCACGAGGCGCTCGGTTCTGTACAAACACTGGGGGGGGGGGGGACACGGGGGGGGGACACGGGGAGACACGAGGAGACACGGGGATCAAGTGTGGAGGGAGAGAGAGACACAGGGAGACACGGGGATCAAGTGTGGAGGGGCAGAGAGACACGGGGATCAAGTGTGGAGGGACAGAGAGACACGGGGATCAAGTGTGGAGGGACAGGGAGACACGGGGAGACACGGGGATCAAGTGTGGAGGGACAGAGAGACACGGGGAGACACGGGGATCAAGTGTGGAGGGACAGGGAGACACGGGGATCAAGTGTGGAGGGACAGAGAGACACGGGGAGAAACGGGGATCAAGTGTGGAGGGACAGAGAGACACGGGGATCAAGTGTGGAGGGACAGAGAGACACGGGGAGAAACGGGGATCAAGTGTGGAGGGACAGAGAGACACGGGGATCAAGTGTGGAGGGACAGAGAGACACGGGGAGAAACGGGGATCAAGTGTGGAGGGACAGAGAGACACGGGGATCAAGTGTGGAGGGACAGAGAGACACGGGGATCAAGTGTGGAGGGACAGGGAGACACGGGGAGACACGGGGATCAAGTGTGGAGGGACAGAGAGACGCGGGGAGACACGGGGATCAAGTGTGGAGGGACAGGGAGACACGGGGATCAAGTGTGGAGGGACAGAGAGACACGGGGAGAAACGGGGATCAAGTGTGGAGGGACAGAGAGACACGGGGAGACACGGGGATCAAGTGTGGAGGGACAGAGAGACACGGGGATCAAGTGTGGAGGGACAGAGAGACACGGGGAGACACGGGGATCAAGTGTGGAGGGACAGGGAGACACGGGGATCAAGTGTGGAGGGACAGAGAGACACGGGGATCAAGTGTGGAGGGAGAGGGAGACACGGGGAGACACGGGGATCAAGTGTGGAGGGACAGGGAGACACGGGGAGACACGGGGATCAAGTGTGGAGGGACAGAGAGACACGGGGAGACACGGGGATCAAGTGTGGAGGGACAGGGAGACACGGGGATCAAGTGTGGAGGGACAGAGAGACACGGGGATCAAGTGTGGAGGGACAGAGAGACACGGGGAGACACGGGGATCAAGTGTGGAGAGATAGGGAGACACGGGGATCAAGTGTGGAGGGACAGAGGGACAGAGAGACACGGGGATCAAGTGTGGAGAGACAGGGAGACACGGGGATCAAGTGTGGAGGGACAGAGGGACAGAAAGACACGGGGATCAAGTGTGGAGGGACAGGGAGACACGGGGATCAAGTGTGGAGGGACAGAGAGACACGGGGATCAAGTGTGGAGGGACAGAGAGACACGGGGATCAAGTGTGGAGGGACAGGGAGACACGGGGATCAAGTGTGGAGAGACAGGGAGACACGGGGATCAAGTGTGGAGGGACAGGGAGACACGCAGGCACACAGGGAGGGGGAGGGGGGGGGCAGGAGGGGGGATAGGAGAGATGGGATCACAGGAGAGGGGTGTGAGTGTGCAAAGACAAAGATCACCCGTGTAGCCTGGAGGGGCAAGTGCTGTTAGCAGCGAGCAGCAGTAGCAGCAGCAGCAGGACCTCTGAAGGCTACTGGCACTGTGGCACACGAGGGGGGTGGGTGGCCAGTGCCACTCCCGGCCGCCTTTGTCTCCCCAGTGGCGATGTTTACACGCAGCGCCAGGCACTTATTTGAGGCCGAGTCGACCTAGGGGAGGCCCAGGACCGATTCAAATTATCGTCACTGGTGTTGGCCGTGAGTGGGAAGCGAACCCGGGTTGTTGGGTTTGTAGCTCAGGGTTGCGGCTAACCACTACACTACCGCTTGCCTACACACACTCACCTGCTCACCCACACACATGCACACACACACACTCACACTCACCCGCTCACACTCACCCGCTCACCCACCCGCTCACCCACACACACGCACACACACACACTCACTCTCACACTCACCTGCTCACCCACACACTCACCTGCACACCCACACACACGCACACACACACTCACACCCACACACACTCACCCACACACTCACCTGCTCACCCACACACACTCACACTCACCCGCTCACACTCACCCGCTCACACTCACCCGCTCACCCACCCGCTCACCCACACGCTCACCCACACACTCACCCGCTCACCCACACACACTCACACTCACCCCGCTCACACTCAACCGCTCACCCACCCGCTCACCCACACACACGCACACACACACACACACACTCACTCTCACACACACGCACACACATACACACTCACTCTCACACACTCACCCACACAATCACCCGCTCACACACCCACTCACCCACATACTCCCCTGCTCATCCACACAAACGCACACTCACCCGCTGACCAACCCGCTCACCTACACACTCACCCGCTCACCCACACACACGCACACACACACTCACTCTCACACTCACCCGCTCACCCACACACACGCACACACACACACTCACTCTCACACACTCACCCACACACGCACACACACACACTCACTCTCACACACTCACCCACACACACACTCACTTTCACACTCACCCGCTCACCCACACACACGCACACACACTCATCCACACACTCACTCACACACTCACCCACACACTCACCCGCTCACCCACACACGCATACGCACACACTCACTCTCACACACTCACCCACACACACGCACACACACACACTCACTCTCACACACTCACTTTCACACTCACCCGCTCACCCACACACACGCACACACACTCATCCACACACTCACTCACACACTCACCCACACACTCACCCGCTCACCCACACACACGCACACACTCACTCTCACACTCACCCACACACACGCACACACTCACTCTCACACTCACCTGCACACTCACCCACACACTCACCCGCTCACCCACCCACTCACCCACACACTCACCTGCTCACCCAAACACATGCACACACACACAACTCACACTCACCCGCTCACCCACACACTCACCCGCTCACCCACACACACGCACACACACACACTCACTCTCACCCACAGACTCACCCGCTAACCCACACACACACTCACACCCACAAACTCACACACACACTCACACCCACACACTCACACCCACCCACACCCACCCACCCACCCACACACTCACACACACACCCACACTCACACCCACCCACTCACACCCACACTCACACATGCACACCCACACTCACACACCCACACACTCACACACACACCCACACACACCCACCCACACACACCCACCCACACACACCCACCCACACACCCACCCACACCCACCCACACACACCCACACCCACACACCCACACTCACACCCACCCAGGTGTGGGTAGTGCTCTGTGGAGTCTTCTGTGCCCAGGGTGGAGTTGGACTCGTGGCTGGGCTGGGGGCAAGACGGCTTCAGCATCTCGGCCGTGCGCAGGAACCTGAACCAGCACACAGACAAAGATCCCACGTGTAGCCTCTAACAGACTGTAGGGGCAAGTGCTGTGAGTAGTGAGTAGCAGCAGCACCTGTGAAGGTAGACACAGACAAAGGTCCCCCGTGTAGTCTCTAACAGGCTGTAGGGGCAAGTGCTGTGAGTAGCGAGTAGCAGCAGCACCTGTGAAGGTAGACACAGACAAAGATCCCCCGTGTAGCCTCTAACAGACTGTAGGGGCAAGTGCTGTGAGTAGCGAGTAGCAGCAGCACCTGTGAAGGTAGACACAGACAAAGATCCCCCGTGTAGCCTCTAACAGGCTGTAGGGGCAAGTGCTGTGAGTAGCGAGTAGCAGCAGCACCTATGAAGGTAGACACAGACAAAGATCCCCCGTGTAGCCTCTAACAGGCTGTAGGGGCAAGTGCTGTGAGTAACGAGTAGCAGCAGCACCTGTGAAGGTAGACACAGACAAAGATCCCCCGTGTAGCCTCTAAGAAGCTGTCGGGGCAAGTGCTGTCAGTAGCGAGTAGCAGCAGCACCTGTGAAGGTAGACACAGACAAAGGTCCCCGTGTAGCCTCTAGCAGGCTGTAGGGGCAAGTGCTGTGAGTAGCGAGTAGCAGCAGCACCTGTGAAGGTAGACACAGACAAAGGTCCCCCGTGTAGTCTCTAGCAGGCTGTAGGGGCAAGTGCTGTGAGTAGCGAGTAGCAGCAGCACCTGTGAAGGTAGACACAGACAAAGGTCCCCCGTGTAGCCTCTAACAGACTGTAGGGGCAAGTGCTGTGAGTAGCGAGTAGCAGCAGCACCTGTGAAGGTAGACACAGACAAAGGTCCCCCGTGTAGTCTCTAGCAGGCTGTAGGGGCAAGTGCTGTGAGTAGCGAGTAGCAGCAGCACCTGTGAAGGTAGACACAGACAAAGGTCCCCCGTGTAGCCTCTAACAGACTGTAGGGGCAAGTGCTGTGAGTAGCGAGTAGCAGCAGCACCTGTGAAGGTAGACACAGACAAAGGTCCCCCGTGTAGTCTCTAGCAGGCTGTAGGGGCAAGTGCTGTGAGTAGCGAGTAGCAGCAGCACCTGTGAAGGTAGACACAGAAAAAGGTCCCCCGTGTAGCCTCTAACAGACTGTAGGGGCAAGTGCTGTGAGTAGCGAGTAGCAGCAGCACCTGTGAAGGTAGACACAGACAAAGGTCCCCCGTGTAGTCTCTAACAGGCTGTAGGGGCAAGTGCTGTTAGTAGCCAGTAGCAGCAGCACCTATGAAGCGTGGTGAGCGTGGTGAGTGAGCGTAGTGAGCGAGCGTGGTGAGCGTGGTGAGTGAGCGTGGTGAGCGAGCGTGGTGAGTGTGGTGAGCGTGGTGAGTGAGCGTGGTGAGTGTGGTGAGCGTGGTGAGTGAGTGTGGTGAGCGTGGTGAGTGAGCGTGGTGAGCGAGCGTGGTGAGCGTGGTGAGCGAGCGTGGTGAGTGAGCGTGGTGAGCGAGCGTGGTGAGTGAGCGTGGTGAGCGAGCGTGGTGAGCGTGGTGAGTGAGCGTGGTGAGTGAGCGTGGTGAGCGAGCGTGGTGAGTCAGCGTGGTGAGTGAGCGTGGTGAGTGAGCGTGGTGAGTGAGCGTGGTGAGTGAGCGTGGTGAGTGAGCGTGGTGAGCGTGGTGAGCGTGGTGAGTGAGCGTGGTGAGTGAGCGTGGTGAGTGAGCGTGGTGAGCGTGGTGAGTGAGCGTGGTGAGCGTGGTGAGCGTGGTGAGTGAGCGTGGTGAGTGAGCGTGGTGAGTGAGCGTGGTGAGCGTGGTGAGTGAGCGTGGTGAGCGTGGCGAGTGAGCGTGGTGAGTGAGCGTGGTGAGTGAGCGTGGTGAGCGTGGTGAGCGAGCGTGGTGAGTGAGCGTGGTGAGTGAGCGTGGTGAGCGTGGTGAGTGAGCGTGGTGAGCGTGGTGAGCGTGGTGAGTGAGCGTGGTGAGTGAGCGTGGTGAGTGAGCGTGGTGAGCGTGGTGAGTGAGCGTGGTGAGCGTGGCGAGTGAGCGTGGTGAGTGAGCGTGGTGAGCGTGGTGAGTGAGCGTGGTGAGCGAGCGTGGTGAGCGAGTGTGGTGAGCGAGCATGGTGAGCGTGGTGAGTGAGCGTGGTGAGCGTGGTGGGTGAGCGTGGTGAGTGTGGTGAGTGAGCGTGGTGAGTGAGCGTGGTGAGCGTGGTGAGCGAGCGTGGTGAGTGAGCGTGGTGAGCGTGGTGAGCGAGCGTGGTGAGTGAGCGTGGTGAGTGAGCATGGTGAGCGTGGTGAGCGAGCGTGGTGAGCGTGGTGAGTGAGCGTGGTGAGCGTGGTGAGTGAGCGTGGTGAGCGAGCGTGGTGAGCGAGCGTGGTGAGCGAGCATGGTGAGCGTGGTGAGTGAGCGTGGTGAGCGTGGTGGGTGAGCGTGGTGAGTGTGGTGAGTGAGCGTGGTGAGTGAGCGTGGTGAGCGTGGCGAGTGAGCGTGGTGAGTGAGCGTGGTGAGCGTGGTGAGCGAGCGTGGTGAGTGAGCGTGGTGAGTGAGCGTGGTGAGCGTGGTGAGCGAGCGTGGTGAGCGTGGTGAGTGAGCGTGGTGAGCGTGGTGAGTGAGCGTGGTGAGCGAGCGTGGTGAGCGAGCGTGGTGAGCGAGCATGGTGAGCGTGGTGAGTGAGCGTGGTGAGCGTGGTGAGTGAGCGTGGTGAGTGAGCGTGGTGAGCGTGGCGAGTGAGCGTGGTGAGTGAGCGTGGTGAGCGTGGTGAGCGAGCGTGGTGAGCGTGGTGAGTGAGCGTGGTGAGCGTGGTGAGTGAGCGTGGTGAGTGAGCGTGGTAAGTGAGCGTGGTGAGTGAGCGTGGTGAGCGAGCGTGGTGAGCGTGGTGAGCGTGGCGAGTGAGCGTGGTGAGTGAGCGTGGTGAGTGAGCGTGGTGAGCGTGGTGAGCGAGCGTGGTGAGTGAGCGTGGTGAGTGAGCGTGGTGAGCGTGGTGAGCGAGCGTGGTGAGTGAGCGTGGTGAGTGAGCGTGGTGAGCGTGGTGAGCGAGCGTGGTGAGCGTGGTGAGTGAGCGTGGTGAGCGTGGTGAGCGAGCATGGTGAGCGTGGTGAGTGAGCGTGGTGAGCGTGGTGAGCGAGCATGGTGAGCGTGGTGAGTGAGCGTGGTGAGCGTGGTGAGCGAGCGTGGTGAGCGTGGTGAGTGAGCGTGGTGAGCGTGGTGAGCGAGCGTGGTGAGCGTGGTGAGTGAGCGTGGTGAGCGTGGTGAGCGAGCATGGTGAGCGTGGTGAGTGAGCGTGGTGAGCGTGGTGAGTGAGCGTGGTGAGTGAGCGTGGTGAGCGAGCGTGGTGAGCGTGGTGAGTGAGCGTGGTGAGTGAGTGTGGTGAGCGTGGTGAGTGAGCGTGGTGAGCGAGCGTGGTGACCGAGCGTGGTGAGCGAGCGTGGTGAGTCACCGGTAGAGGCGAGTATCCCACGGTGAGTCTTGCACCACGAGCAGCACGTGGCACACGGTAAGCAGCAGAGCAGCCAACTGGAGAGACTACAACCACCACCACAACCACAACCATTACAACAACCACAACCACCACAACGATTACCACCACAACCATCACAACCACCACCACAACCACAACCATTACCACCACCACCACAACCACAACCACCACAACCATCACCACAACCACCACCACAACCACAACCATTACCACCACCACCACCACAACCATTACCACCACCACCACAACCATCACCACAACCACCACAACCACCACAACCACCACAACCATCACCACCACCACAACCACCACAACCATCACCACAACCACCACAACCATCACCACAACCATTACCACAACCATTACCACAACCATTACAACCACCACAACCATCACCACAACCATCACAACCACCACAACCATTACCACCACAACCACCACAACCACCACAACCATCACCACCACCACAACCACCACAACCATCACCACAACCACCACAACCATCACAACCACCACAACCATCACCACAACCATCACCACAACCATTACCACAACCACCACCACCACAACCACCACAACCATCACCACAACCACAACCATTACCACATCCACCACCACAACAACCACCACAACCACCACCACCACCACAACCACCATAACCACCACAACCACCAACACAACCACCACCACAACCATTACCACATCCACCACCACAACAACCACACAACCATCACCACAACCACAACCACCACAACCACCACAACCATTACCACCACAACCACCACAACCACCACAACCACCACCACAACCATCACCACAACCACCACCACAACCACCACCACCACAACCACCACCACAACCACCACCACAACCACCACCACAACCATCACCACAACCACCACCACAACCATCACCACAACCACCACCACAACCACAACCATCACCACCACCACAACCACCACCCCAACCACCACAACAACCATCACCACCACCACAACCACAACCACCACAACAACCATCACCACCACAACCATCACCACCACAACCATTACCACCACAACCACATCAACTACAACCACAACCACCACAACAACCATCACCACCACCACAACTACAACCACAACCACCACAACCACCACAACAATCACAGCAACCACATCAACAACAACATTAACAACCACAACAACCACCACCACAACCACTACCACAACAACCATTACCACCACAACAACTACAACCACTACCACCACAACCACCACATCAACAACTACAACCACAACCACCACAACAACCACCAAAACAACAACCACAACCACCACCAAAACAATCACAACAACAACATCAACCACATCAACAAGAACATTAACAACCACCACAACCAACAACAACCACATCAACAACAACCACAACCACCACCACAGCCACCACCACAACAACCACCACAACAACCACCACAACAACAACCACAATTGTTGATGTTGTTGTTGTAGCTGTACTAGTCGTGGTTGTAGTGGTGTTTGTGGTGGTTGTTGTTGTGGTGGTGGTTGTTGTTGTGGTGGTTGTTGTTGTTGTTGTGGTGGTGGTACCCACGTGCACCTCCACAAACGTGTACGAGTAGTTGTGGTGATGGTTGTGGTGGTGGTTGTGGTGGTTGTTGTGGTTGTTGTGGTGGTAGTTGTGGTGGTAGTTGTGGTTGTGGTAGTTTTGGTTGTGGTAGTTGTGGTGGTTGTTGTGGTTGTGGTGGTTGTGGTGGTGGTAGTTGTTCTGGTAGTTGTGGTAGTGGTGGTAGTGGTGGTTGTGGTAATTGTGGTGGTAGTTGTGGTTGTAGTGGTAGTTGTTGTTGTGGTGTTGGTGGTGGTACCCACGTGCATCTCCACGAATGTGTACTAGTAGTTGTGGTAGTTGTGGTTGTTGTTGTGGTGGTTGTGGTAGTAGTTGTGGTAGTTGTTGTGGTGGTTGTGGTAGTAGTTGTGGTAGTTGTGGTAGTAGTTGTTGTTGTGGTAGTTGTTGTTGTTGTGGTGTTGGTGGTGGTACCCACGTGCACCTCCACAAACGTGTGTGGCAGGGAGAACTCCTGGGGAAGTTTACGTTCGTTGTTGATGAAGTGGTCCAGCACAGACGCACTCAGCACTGGCTGGGGGGGGGGGCACGGGGGGGGGGGGCACGGGGGGGGGGCACGGGGGGGGGCACGGGGGGCCACGGGGGGGGGCACGGGGGGGCACGGGGGGGGCACGGGGGGGGGCACGGGGAGAGTGACAATTTGACTGTGAGCGTGTGGGTGAGTGTGTGAATGAGAGGGTGGGCGAGTGTATAAATGAGAGGGTGAGTGTGTGGGTGAGTGTGGGTGAGTGAGGGTGAGTGAGGGTGAGTGTGTGGGTGAGTGTGTGGGTGAGTGTGTGGGTGAGTGTGAAGGTGAATGTGTGGGTGAATGTGTGGGTGAGTGTGTGAATGAGAGGGTGGGTGAGTGTGTGAATGAGAGGGTGAATGTGTGGGTGAGTGTGGGTGAGTGAGGGTGAGTGTGTGGGTGAGTGTGTGGGTGAGTGTGTGGGTGAGTGTGAAGGTGAGTGTGTGAATGAGAGGGTGAACGTGTGGGTGAGTGTGTGGGTGAGTGTGTGGGTGAGTGTGGGTGAGTGAGGGTGAGTGTGTGGGTGAGTGTGTGGGTGAGTGTGTGGGTGAGTGTGTGGGTGAGTGTGTGGGTGAGTGTGTGGGTGAGCGTGTGGGTGAGTGTGTGCGTGAATGTGTGGGTGAGTGTGAGGGTGAGTGTGTGCGTGAGTGTGTGGGTGAGTGTGTGCGTGAGTGTGTGGGTGAGTGTGTGAATGAGAGGGTGAGCGTGTGGGTGAGTGTGTGGGTGAGCGTGTGGATGAGTGTGTGGGTGAGTGTGGGTGAGTGTGCGTGTGAATGAGAGGGCGAACGTGTGAGGGTGAGCGTGTGGGTGAGCGGGTGAGGGTGGTCGTGTGGTTGAGCACATGGGTGAGCGTTTGAGATGTCCAGGTGAGCATCTGGGTGAGCGTGAGTGGGTGAGCGTGTGGGGTGAGCGTGCGGGTGAGTGAGAGGGTGAGCGTATGAGGGTGTGAGTGTGTAAGCGTGTGAGTGGGTTAGTGTGTGAGTGTGTGAGCGAGGTGAGCGTGTGAGTCTGTGAGCGTGGTGAGTGTGTGAGCGTGTGAGCGTGGTGAGTGTGTGAGCGTGTGAGTGTGTGAGTGTGTGAGCGTGTGAGCGTGGTGAGTGTGTGAGCGTGTGAGTGTGTGAGTGTGTGAGCGTGTGAGCGTGGTGAGTGTGTGAGTGTGTGAGCGTGGTGAGTGTGTGAGTCTGTGAGCGTGTGAGTGTGTGAGTGTGTGAGCGTGTGAGCGTGGTGAGTGTGTGAGTGTGTGAGCGTGGTGAGTGTGTGAGTCTGTGAGCGTGGTGAGTGTGTGAGCGTGTGAGTGTGTGAGCGTGGTGAGTGTGTGAGTCTGTGAGCGTGGTGAGTGTGTGAGCGTGTGAGCGTGTGAGTGTGTGAGTGTGTGAGCGTGGTGAATGTGTGAGTGTGTGAGCGAGGTGAGCGTGTGAGCGTGTGAGCGTGGTGAGTGTGTGAGCGTGTGAGTGTGTGAGTGTGTGAGCGTGTGAGCGTGGTGAGTGTGTGAGCGTGGTGAGCGTGGTGAGTGTGTGAGCGTGTGAGTGTGTGAGTGTGTGAGCGTGTGAGCGTGGTGAGTGTGTGAGTGTGTGAGCGTGGTGAGTGTGTGAGCGTGTGAGTGTGTGAGTGTGTGAGCGTGGTGAGTGTGTGAGTGTGTGAGCGTGGTGAGTGTGTGAGCGAGGTGAGCGTGTGAGTCTGTGAGCGTGGTGAGAGTGTGAGAGTGTGAGTGTGTGAGTGTGTGAGCGTGTGAGTGTGTGAGCGTGGTGAGAGTGTGAGTGTGTGAGCGTGGTGAGAGTGTGAGTGTGTGAGTGTGGTGAGAGTGTGAGTGTGTGAGTGTGTGAGCGTGTGAGCGGGGTGAGCGTGTGAGTGTGTGAGTGTGTGAGTGTGTGAGCGTGTGAGTGTGGTGAGTGTGTGAGTGTGTGAGCGTGGTGAGCGGGGTGAGCGTGTGAGCGTGGTGAGCGTGGTGAGCGTGGTGAGCGTGTGAGCACACCTGCGTGTCCAGGAAGAACACGCGCTCCTGGCTGATGAAGAGCTCCACGCCGCTGGTGTGGTGACTCGCTCGCTCACGGCTCTCCTGGCTCTGGGAGCGGAATGCGTGGAGCCTGCACACACGTACACACACACACGTACACACACACTTACACACACACTTACACACACACTTACACACACACACTTACACACTTACACACACACTTACATACACACACGTACACACACACGTACAAAGACAAAGACAAAGATCCCCCGTATAGCCTTAACAGACTGTAGGGGCAAGTGCTGTTAGCGAGCACCTATGAAGGCCGGAACGGTACACGAGGGGGTGGGTGGCCAGCACCACGCCCGACCGCCTTTGTCTCCCCAGTGGCAATGTTTTTTATCCACCGCACCAGGTACTCATTTGAGGCTGAGTCGACCTAGGGGAGGCCCGGGACCGGTTCAGATAATCGTCACTGGTGTTGGCCGTGAGCGGGAATCGAACCCGGGTCGCCAGGTACATAGCGCAGCGCGCTAACCGCTACACTGTGTACGTGTACACACACGTACACACACACTTACACACACACTTACACACACACACGTACACACACATGTACACACACACTTACACACACACTTACACACATGTACACACACTTACACACACACTTACACACACACTTACAAACACACTTACACACACACACTTACACACTTACACACACACTTACACACACACACTTACACACACACACACGTACACACACACTTACACACACACACACTTACACACACACACACTTACACACACACTTACATACACACACGTACACACACACACGTACACACACACTTACACACTTACACACACACACGTACACACACACGTACACACACACACACACGTACACACACACTTACACACACACTTACACACACACGTATACACACACGTACACACACACTTACACACACACTTACACACACACACACGTACACACACACGTACACACACTTACACACACGTACACACACACTTACACACACACGTACACACACTTACACACAGTTACACACACACACGTACACACACACTTACACACACACTTACACACTTACATACACACGTACACACACACACACTTACACACACACACACGTACACACACACTTACACACACACTTACACACACGTACGTACACACACACGTACACACACACTTACACACACACGTACACACACACTTACACACTTACACGTACACACACACTTATACACACACTTATACACGTACACACGTACACACACACGTACACACACACTTACTCACTTACACACACACGTACACACACACGTACACACATACTTACACACACACTTACACACACACGTACACACACACGCACGTACACACACACTTACACACACACGTACACACACTTACACAACAACAACCGCCATTCACCACTAAGTGGCGGTGACGTCACCACGACGCTTGTGCCAGGCTATGTGCACCCTGAGGCCACGTGAAGTGTCGAACGCCCGCTGGCAGGAGGTCACGGGGCAGACCCAGGTGCCACGGGTCGACTGACTGAGATGACTGGCTGATGCACCACCTGTGCCCTCTACTGTGCCAACCTGCTGTGCTTTAGCCACCCAGCGCTCCGCTCGTTGTTCCGAGCGTCGCTCCTCCGCCCTCCGTTGTTGTTGGAGGGCGACTACCTCCAACTGCCCAGTAGCGTCCTTCACGAGCCTCCTCCACAGAGGCCGATCTTGACACCGCTGGTACCAGTGATCGGCAAATCCACTCAGCTCCACGTCCTCCTGTACCACATCACTCCATCTCTTCTCTAGCCCATGCCGCGCCCGTTTAGCCCCCTCGATCCGGCCGAACAAAAGCTGTTTCAGCATGCGGTGGCTGGGCATGCGGGCTACATGACCCAGCCATCGCAGCCTTGCCCGCCGGAGGAGCTCACCGATGGGACCTTGCCCAGATCTTTCAAGGATTTGTGAGCTCCTCACACAATCCAGTCTGGTTAAACCCAGGATGGATCGTAGGCAGGCCAGCCTAAATGTTTCAAACCGGCGAAGATGTTCCATTAGGGGGATCCACGTTTCGCATGCGTAGAGAAGGGAGGGAATGACCGTGGCCGAAAAGACCTGAAGCTTAGTGCGGAGCGACAGACCAGGTAGCTTCTACACAGCGTTACGCAACCGATGAAGAGATATTGCTGCTCGACTGATTCGGAGTGAGACCTCTGCTGTTAAACTGGAGCCGGTCATAAGCACACTGCCCAGGTATGGGAAACTCTCCACTCTCTCCACAACTGCCCCATCACCGATTGGGTGGAGTGTCCGATGGTACAAAATACCCAGGCAGGTGCTTAGTTTTGGTGGGGCTGATGGTAAGGCCCCATCTCTTAGTGGCACGCTCCAGTTACACGTACACACACACTTACACACACACACACACACGTACACACATGTACACACGTACACACACACGTACACACACACTTACACACACACACACGTACACACACACACACGTACACACACACTTACACACGTACACACAAACACACTTACACACAAAACAAAGATCCCCCATATAGCCTTAACAGACTGTAGGGGCAAGTGCTGTTAGCGAGCACCTATGAAGGCCGGAACGGTACACGAGGGGTTGGGTGGCCAGCACCACGCCCGACCGCCTTTATCTCCCTAGTGGCAATGTTTACACACCGCACCAGGTACTCATTTGAGGCTGAGTCGACCTAGGGGAGGCCTGTGACCGGTTCAGATAATCGTCACTGGTGTTGGCCGTGAGCAGGAATCGAACCCGGGTCGCCAGGTTCATAGCGCAGCGCGCTAACCGCTACACTATCGCTCCCCACACACTTACACACACACACTTACACACGCACACACGTACACACACATTTACACACACACACATGAACACACACACTTACACAACAACAACCGCTATTCGCCACTAAGTGGCGGTGACGTCACCACGACACTTGTGCCAGGCCATGTGCACCTTGAGGCCACGTGAACTGTCGAACGGCCGCGGGCAGGAGGTCACGGGGCAGACCCAGGTGCCACGGGTCGACTGACTGAGATGACTGAGATGACTGGCTGATGCACCACCTGTGCCCCTTACTGTGCCAACTTGCTGTGCGTAAGCGTACACACACACACACACGTACACACACACACACACGTACGTACACACGTACGCACACACACGTACACACACACGTACGTACACACACACACACGTACGTAGACACACACACGTACACACACACATGTACACACACGTACACACACACACGTATACACACACACGTACACACACGATCACACACAAACACCTCCCCCAATGGCGATGTTTACTACACAACGCACCAGGTACTCATTTGAGGCTGAGTTAACCTAGGGGAGGCCATTGACCGGTTCAATCACTCACCTACTCACCTACCCACTCACCCACCCACTCACCCACTCACTCACCCACCCGCTCACCCACCCACTCACCCACTCACTCACCCACCCGCTCACCCACCCACTCACCCACTCACTCACCCACCCACTGACCCACCCACTCACCCACCTACCCACCTACTCACTCACCTACCTACTCACCCACCCACTCACCTACCCACCCACTCACCTACCCACTCACCCACCCACTCACCTACCCACTCACCCACCCACTCACCCACCCACCCACCCACTCACCTACCAACCCACCCACTCACCCACCCACTCATCTACCCACCCACCCACTCACCTACCCACCCACCCACCCACGGCTCACCGGGGGTCGTCCTCAGGAGAGTTGGTGGCCAGCAGGGACATGATGGTGGACTTCCCCACGCCCTGAGGGCCCAGAACCCCGACCACCAGGAAGTCCGTCTGGTCCAGCAGCATCTGGTGCAATGAAGCACACACACACACACAGACAAACACACACAGTACACACACACAGACACACACACAGACACACACAGACACACACACAGACACACACACAGACACACACACACACAGTACACACACACACACACACAGACACACACACAGTACATACACACACACACACAGTAAACACACACAGACACACACAGTACACACACACAGACACACACACACAGACACACATACACAGACACACACAGTACACACACACAGACACACACAGTACACACACAGAGACACACACACACAGACACACACATACAGACACACACACACAGTACACACACACAGACACACACACACAGACACACACAGACACACACACACAGACACACACATACACACACACACACAGACACACACAGTACACACACACAAACACACACACACAAACACACACACACATACACACACACAGAGACACACACAGTACACACACACACAGACATACACAGTACACACACACACAGTACACACACAGAGACACACACACACACAGACACACACACACACACAGACAGACACACACACACACACAGACACACACAGACACACAGACACACACAGACAGACACACACAGACACACACACACACAGACACACACACAGACGCACACACACACAAACACACACAGACACACACACACACAGACGCATATGTAATGGGTTCCGGAGACACTTGTAGAGGCGACTCTTTATTACAACAAACCACGCCAACAGTCCTGATACAGCCGAGGGACACAGCCGACTTCTAGCGAGCCTGACACTGCCTACGCTCTCGGCTCCTCCGGCTATGACTACCCTAGAGGAGGCGACCTGACCCGACCCAGCCAAGGTGCAGGTCCAGACCTCTGGCTTCCTCGGACCTCGCACTCAAGAGTGTCACCACCGGCACGCACAGCGTCCCAGCCCTGACAAGGGCAGCGTGGAGCTGGGAGTCCCAGAGTGTCACCACCACAGCGTCCCGGCCCTCACAAGGGCAGGGTGGAGCTGGGAGTCCCAGAGTCTCACCACCACAGCGTCCCGGCCCTGACAAGGGCAGCGTGGAGCTGGGAGTCTCAGAGTCTCACCACCACAGCGTCCCCGCCCTCACAAGGGCAGCGTGGAGCTGGGAGTCTCAGAGTGTCACCACCACAGCGTCCCGGCCCTCACAAGGGCAGCGTGGAGCTGGGAGTCCCAGAGTCTCACCACCACAGCGTCCCGGCCCTCACAAGGGCAGCGTGGAGCTGGGAGTCCCAGAGTCTCACCACCACAGCGTCCCAGCCCTCACAAGGGCAGCGTGGAGCTGGGAGTCCCAGAGTCTCACCACCACAGCGTCCCGGCCCTCACAAGGGCAGCGTGGAGCTGGGAGTCTCAGAGTGTCACCACCACAGCGTCCCAGCCCTCACAAGGGCAGCGGGGCTAGGGGGTCCAGGGTCCTAAGCTGGCTGCTGGTCTTGGGCTGGCACTGCAGCCCCTCCCCTGGCAGTCCCAGGTACCCCCAGGGGAGGGGCCCCGTCTACCACTGCTGGTAAGTGCGGCCCCCATCTACGGCACTACGCTCGCACAAACAAAGATCCCCCGTGTAGCCTGTAACAGACTGTAGGGGCAAGTGCTGATCGCGAGCGCCTATGAAGGCCAGAACGGCACACGAGGGGGTGGGTGGCCAGCACCACGCCCGGCCGCCTTTGTCTCCCCGGTGGCGATGTTTAAACACTGTAACAGGTACTCATTTGAGGCTGAGTCGACCTAGGGGAGGCCCAGGACTGGTTCAGATATCATCGTCACTGATTTTGGCCATGTGTGTTTGAGTGTGTGCGTGTGTGAGACCTACACCTCTGCTTTATTGACCTGGTCAAGGCCTATGATACCATCAGTAGGCCTGGGCTCTGGGTTGTTCTTCGTGCTTTCGGAGACCCTGACCCTCTGCTCATGATCATTAAGGACCTTCATGATGGTGAGCGGGCCCGGGTAAAACTACGTGGCCGGGAGTCGGAGCCATTCCCTGTATACCTTGAGTTGCGACAGGGATGTCCTCTGGCTCCCACATTATTTAACATCTATTTCGACCACGTAGTTCGTGAAGCCTTCAATAGCTGTACCGGAGGAATTTCCATTTGGTACAGATATAATGGGAGGCTGATCGATGCCCGGGTGCGGTCGAGGGATGGCTCCCTATTGCTCAACCACGTTATGTATGCCGATGATTTGGTAATAGCTGCTCATTCAGAGGAGGAGTTGGAGACGATGCTGCTGAGACTGGAGCATGCCACTAAGAGGTGGGGCCTTACCATCAGCCCCACCAAAACTAAGCACCTGCCTGGGCATTTTGTACCATCGGACACTCCACCCTCACAACTCCCAATCGGTGATGGGGCAGTTGTGGAGAGAGTGGAGAGTTTCCCATACCTGGGCATTGTGCTCATGACCGGCTCCGGTTTGGCAGCAGAGGTCTCACTCCGAATCAGTCGAGCGGCAATATCTTTTCATCGGTTGCATAACGCTGTGTGGAAGTTTCCTGGTCTGTCGCACCGCACGAAGCTTCAGGTCTTCTCGGCCACAGTCAATCCCTCCCTTCTGTACGCTTGCGAAACGTGGACCCCCTAATGGAACATCTTTGCCAGTTATAAACATTTAGGCTAGCCTGCCTACGATCCATCTTGGGTTTAACCAGGCTGGATTGTGTGAGGAGCTCACAAATCCTTGAGCTCCTCCAGGCTGCGTTGGCTCGGTCATGTAGCCCGCATGCCCAGTCACCGCATGCCTTAACAGCTTTTGTACATCTGGATAGAGGGGGCTAAACGGGCGTGGCATGGGCTAGAGAAGAGATGGAGTGATGTGGTACAGGAGGACGTGAAGCTGAGTGGACTTGCCGATGACCGGTACCAGCGGTGTCAAGATCGGCCTATGTGGAGGAGGCTCATGAAGGACGCTACTGGGCAGTTGGAGGCAGTCGCCCTCCAACAACAACGGAGGGCGGAGGAGCGACGCTCACAACAACGAGCGGAGCGCCGGGTGGCTAAAGCACAGCAGGTTGGCACAGTAGGGGGCACAGGTGGTGCATCAGCCAGTCATCTCAGTCAGTCGACCCGTGGCACCTGGGTCTGCCCCGTGACCTCCTGCCGGCGGGCGTTCGACACTCCACGTGGCCTCAAGGTGCACCTGGCCTGGCACAAGCGTCGTGGTGACGTCACCGCCACTTACGGCGAATGTTGTTGTTGTGTGAGTGTGGGGTGCACCTCCATGGCAGTGTCGCACCACCCCATGTGCTCGTCCAGCAGCTTCACGCTGTGCTTCATTCGCTCCGTGGGCTGCAGCAGCAGCAACAGGCGTGGCGGTGCCGATGGCGCAGAGCCATCTACAACATCAACAACAAACATCAACGACATCAACAACGTCGACATCATCGACAACGTCGACAGCGTCGCCATCACCGACATCATCAACATCATCGACGTTATTGACAACATTAACATCTACAACATCATCGATATCAACAACATCAATAACAATAATATCATCAACATTATCAAAAACTACATCAGCAATATCAACATCATCAACATCATCAACATCACCGACATCAACAACATCATCATCGGCACCATTAACATCAACCATAACATTGACAAGATCAACAACATCAACATCACCCATCATCAAGAACATCACCGACAACATCATAATTAATATCACCGACATCAACAACACCAAAAATAACATCGGGGCAACAGCAACATTATCGATAACATCAATATCACCGACATCAACAAGAATATCAACAACATCACCAATGCTGAGAGTACTGGTGGTAGTGGCGATAGTAGTGGTGGTGGTAGTGGTGGTGGTAGTAGCGGTTGTGGTGGTAGAGGTGGTAGTGGCGATGGTAGTGGTTGGTAGTGGCGGTAGTGGCGGTGATAGACGTGGTAGTGGTGGTAGTGGTGGCAGTGGCGGTAGTGGTGGTAGTGACGATGGTAGTGGCGGTAGTGGCGGTAGTGGTGGTGGTAGTGGCGATGGTAGTGGTGGTGGTTGGTAGTGGCAGTAGTGGCGGTAGTGGTGGTAGTGGCGGTAGTGGCGGTAGTGGTGGTGATCGTGGCGATGGTAGTGGTGGTTGGTAGTGGCAGTAGTGGTGATAGTGGCGATGGTAGTGGTGGTAGTGGTGGCAGGGGCGATGGTAGTGGTGGTGGTTGGTAGTGGCGGTAGTGGTGATAGTGGCGATGGTAGTGGTGGTAGTGGTGGTAGTGGCGGTGATAGACGTGGTAGTGGTGGTAGTGGCGGTAGTGGTGGTCGTGGCGGTAGTGGTGGTGATAGACGTGGTAGTGGTGGTAGTGGTGGCAGTGGCGGTAGTGGTGGTAGTGGTGGTAGTGGTTGGTAGTGGCGGTAGTGGCGGTAGTGGTGATAGTGGCGATGGTAGTGGTGGTAGTGGTGGTAGTGGCGGTGATAGATGTGGTAGTGGTGGTCGTGGCGATGGTAGTGGTGGTAGTGGCGATGGTAGTGGCGATGGTAGTGGCGGTAGTGGTGGTGGTAGTGGTGATGGTAAATGGTGGTAGTGGTTGGTAGTGGCGGTAGTGGTGGTAGTGGCGGTGGTAGTGGCAGTGGTTTGTAGTGGCGGTAGTGGCGATGGTAGTGGCGATGGTATTGGTGGTGGTTGGTGGTAGTGGTGGTAGTGGCAGTGATAGACGTGGTAGTGGTGTTAGTGGCGGTAGTGGTGATAGTGGCGATGGTAGTGGTGGTAGTGGTGGTAGTGGCGGTGATAGACGTGGTAGTGGTGGTAGTGGCGGTAGTGGCGGCAGTGGTGGTGGTAGTGGTGATGGTAAATGGTGGTAGTGGTTGATAGTGGTGGTAGTGGCAGTGGTAGTGGCAGTGGTAGTGGCTGGTTGTGGTAGAAGCAGCGGTGCTGCTGCCCTCTCACTCTCGGCGGTGGCCGCGTTGGCCGTGCCCACGGTAGCCGTGGTGGCGGTGGCGGCGGCGGCGGCCGAGGTGACGGCGGCGCTGGACGAGGCCGTCGTGGTCCCGCCGGTGGCCGGAGGCTGCGGCACGCCGCCGCCGCCGCTGCCGCTGCCGCCGCCGCTGCTGCGGTTGTGGATGTGGTAGAGCGGCTGAGCCGGCCGCTCGCTCGCCGCCCTGGCCGGGGGGCTCGAGCCCCCCCCCGCCGCCACTCCGCCCCCTCCCCCCACCGCCACTCCGGGGGCTCCCTCCCGGTGATCGTCGTCGCGAGGTTTGGCGAGCACCGCCACCGGCTTCTCCGCGCCGCCGCCGCCACCCACCGCCGCAGCTCCAGCCTCCGTGCGAGAAAAAAGGCAAAGGTCCCCCGTGTAGCCTCCAACAGACTGCAGGGGCAAGTGCCGTTTGCGAGCAGCAGCGGCTACGAAGGCCGGCACTGTGGCACACACGAGGGCGTGGGTGGCAAGCACCACGCCTCGGCCGCCTTTGTCTCCCCAATGGCGATGTTTACGACACACACACACGGCACCAGGTGCTCATTTGAGGCTGAAGCCGACCTACGGGAGGCCCAGTGTCGAACGCCCGCTGGCAGGAGGTCACGGGGCAGACCCAGGTGCCACGGGTCGACTGACTGAGACGACCGAGATGACTGGCTGATGCACCACCTGTGCCCCCTACTATGGCAACTTGCTGTGATTTAGCCACCCGGCGCTCCGCTCGTTGTTGTGAGCGTTGCTCCTCCGCCCTCCGTTGTTGTTGGAGGGCGACTGCCTCCAACTGCCCAGTAGCAGCAGCGTCCTTCACGAGCCTCTTCCACAGAGGCCGATCTTGACACCGCTGGTACCAATCATCGGCAAGTCCACTCAGCTCCACGTCCTCCTGTACCACGTCACTCCATCTCTTCTCTAGCCCGTGCTGCGCCCGTTTAGCCCCCTCGATCCGGCCGAACAAAGCTGTCTCGGCATGCGGTGGCTGGGCATGCGGGCTACATGACCCAGCCAACGCAGCCTTGCCTGCCGGAGAAGCTCACCGATGGGACCTTGCCCAGATCTTTCAAGGATTTGTGAGCTCCTCACACAATCCAGTCTGGTTAAACCCAGGATGGATCGTAGGCAGACCAGCCTAAATGTTTCTAACCGGCGAAGATGTTCCATTAGGGGGGTCCACGTTTCGCAAGCGTAGAGAAGGGAGAGCATGACCGTGGTCGAGAAAACCAAAAATTTCACGTGGAGCCACAGACCAGGTAGCTTCCACACGGCTTTATGCAGCTGATGGCAGGCGCATCTTACAGATGACAAGCCGATGGTCAGTGGGCAGATCAGCTCCAGGTCCTGGTGTCAAGGACATGGGCTCGCATCCGCTGTTCCGTCACTCTGTAGTCCAGCAGATGTTCTTGCTTGGACCCAGCGTGCATTCATGATGTTGTGTGGATGCCCCGATGCCGGAACAGCGTGTTGGTAATTAGAAGCCCATGGGCTGCACAAAAATCTAGCAGCCTCCTGCCGATGTTATTGAGCTGATCTGGCCCATGCCTTCCAATCACGCCAGACCAGGTGTCAGCATCATGAGCAACTCGGGCATTGAAGTCACCCAACAAGACGACTCTATCCCAAGGGGCCACTTTAGCCAGCACCTGTGACAGGAGGTCATAGAAGGCATCTGACTCATCGGCCTTGCCTGCATCCCTCCACGAATGTTCATCTTCGGTGGGGGCATAAGTAACCACGACCACCACTCCTCGCCTCCGGTTGATGGGAAGGCGAGCCCAAAGTAGCTTGGGGCTTACAGCTTCCCACACCTCACCGCCACGCTCCCACGCCCCCTTCATTTTTTTGTTCAGAAGAGCCACTCCCTGTTGTTTGGCAGTCTCCTGCACCGAGTAGAGGATTGTCCACCCACCATGGTGGCAGGAGCCAGAGCCGGTCTGCCGGACCTCCTGAATGCTGCAGAGATACAGATGGAACCGGTCCAGCTCCTGACAGAGGAGTGGCAGCCTCTCATCCGCATTGGGCGTTCGAACATTCCACATACACAAAGACAAAGATCCCCCGTATAGCCTGAACAGAATGTTGGGGCAAGTGCTGTTTGCGATTAACAGCACCTATAAAGGCCTTTGTCTCCCCAGTGGCGATGTTTATTACACACCGCACCAGGTACTCACTTTAGGCTAAGTCGACCTAGGGGAGGCCCAAGACCGGTTCAGATAATCGTCACCGGTGTTGGCCATGATTGGGAACCGAACTCGGGTCCCCAGGTTCGCAGCGCAGTGTGGTGCTAACCACTACACCACCGCTCCCCACACACACGTACACACAAAGACACGCACACACACGTACACACAAAGACACGCACACACACGTACACACAAAGACACGGACACACGCGTGCACACAAAGACACGCACACACAGGTACACACAAAGACACGCAGACACACGTACACACAAAGACACGCACACACACGTACACACAAAGACACGGACACACGCGTGCACACAAAGACACGCACACACACGTACACACACGTACACACAAAGACACGCACACACACGTACACACAAAGACACGCACACACGTACACACAAAGACACGCACACACACGTACACACAAAGACACGCACACACGTGCACACAAAGACACGCACACACACGTACACACAAAGACACGCACACATACGCACACACAAAGACACGCACACACACGTACACGCAAAGACACGCACACACACGTACACACAAAGACACGCACACACACGCAAAGACACGCACACACACGTACACACAAAGACACGCACACACAGGGACACACAAAGACACGCACACACACGTACACACACGTACACACACGTACACACAAAGACACGCACACACACGTACACACAAAGACATGCACACACACACACACACAAAGACACGAACACACACAGGGATGCACAAAGACACGAACACACACGTACACACACGTACACACAAAGACACGCACACACAGGGACGCACAAAGACACGCACACACAGGGACACACGGGGACACACACACGGTGGGGGGGGGGGGGGAGTGTGGGCGGGGCTGCTGACTGCTGGTTGTGTTTGTGGGGGGCTGAGTGATGAGCGGAGTGCGGGGGGGGGGGGCCCAGCTCACCACGCGGTCTGCAGGGGGCTTAGCGAGGATGATGGGGGTTCGCATCATGGCCCCCACCTCCTTGGTGTCCGCCTCCTCCTGCAAAGACAGAAGCACAGACAAAGCTCCCCCACCCACCGTGTAGCCTCCCACACACACACGCGCTGTCGGGGCAAGTGCTCTACGTTGAACTTCTTTTCGATCTAAAGCTTTCGTGACTGCAAGGATTCATCTTCTTTGGTTCTTTCGGTAAAGTCACCACGTAGAATGAGAATAAAATAAAATAACACAATAAAAATCTCACGACGTTTCGGCCACAACACAAGTGGCCTTCATCAGGTGAAGGGACGAGACTGTCTGGAGGACAGCAAGCTGCAGCGTGTACAACGTTGCCTTCCAGCGCTGTCCTCCAGACAGTCTCGTCCCTTCACCTGATGAAGGCTGCTTGTGTTGTGGCCGAAACGTCGTGAGAATTTTATCATGTTATTTAATTTTTATCAATTTATCATTTTATTCTCATTCTACGTGGTGGTGACTTTACCGAAAGAACCAAAGAAGTTGAACTTCTTCAGCACTGCACGTAGCCAACCGCGCTAATCGGACGTTGCGAGGGAAGGACAACAAACAACAAACCACAACAACAACAACCAGCGGCAGCAGCAGTTCTAAAGAAACGAGTTTGTCAATCTAAATTACGACGACGAAGACGTCAAAGTGCAGCATAGCTCCACAGCGGCTTCCGAACATCGGAAGGGAAGAGCGTTCCAGACGGGCAGCAGAAGCAGCGCGCGTGAAAGCGCCGCACGGCGGCGGCGACGGCGACGACGACGACGACGACGACGACGACGACGACGACGACAACGCGGTGACCACCGTCAATGGTTATCCAAAAGCCGCCGCTGCGGGGACGAGCCGAGTTCACGGGCGCGACGATGCTTTACGCTCCTTGACGGGATCAGCAGCAAGGCATCGTGGCTCACTTGTGGCAAGCACTTTGTGTGTGTGTGTGTGCAATGACTGCGACCTTGCAACGAATTCGGTCGTTGCAACCAGAAGCCAATGCAGCTCGTCGAGCACCGGACGGGCACGGTGTCGGATCTTGCGACGTTTGGAAGGCAACGTTGTACACGCCGCAGCTTGCTAATGTTTTTTGCCAGACGTCCCGTATACGCAGCGAGTTGCAACAATCGAGCCTCGCCAACGACACTGCGCTGCACGCCAACCGCGTTGGCTGTTTCAGGACTCAATAAGCGGTGGAACGTGTCGTGGAGCCCCGACATGAAGCTTGCAGGACAAGACGGATGTTTTGCACGCGGTGATCAAACGACAACATTCTGGTCGAGTACGGGGAGCAGTGAACATCTTCGCACGGCTGTTGTTGAAACCCTTTCTCATTTGTCATACTTTTAAAACTGTCAAAAAAAATGGTATCCTGTAGTTGTAACTGCTCGACCCGAGCTTTAAGTGTTCTGATACAGGGACTCCTCAACTTACGAACGAGTTAGGTTCCAGAGCTCTCCGTTCGTAAGTCCAACTTTACTCCTGTTGATTCAAACACCTTGTACGGCATGTACACTCAACACGGGGAATGGCTTTAAAAGTTGTATAATCGCCTGTAGATGCCACTGGTTCTTCATGTTCTGTAGATGTAGATGCCACCGGTTCTTCACGTTCTGTAGATGCCACTGGTTCTTCACGTTCTGTAGATGTAGATGCCACTGGTTCTTTACGTTCTGTAGATGTAGATGCCACTGGTTCTTCACATTCTGTAGATGTAGATGCCACTGGTTCTTCACGTTCTGCAGATGTAGATGCCACTGGTTCTTCACGTTCTGCAAATGTAGATGCCACTGGTTCTTCACATTCTGCAGATGTAGATGCCACTGCTTCTTCACGTTCTGCAGATGTAGATGCCACTGGTTCTTCACGTTCTGTAGATGCCACTGGTTCTTCACGTTCTGTAGATGTAGATGCCACTAGTTCTTCACGTTCTGCAGATGTAGATGCCACTGGTTCTTCACGTTCTGCAGATGTAGATGCCACTGGTTCTTCACGCTCTGTAGATGTAGATGCCACTGGTTCTTCACGTTCTGCAGATGTAGATGCCACTAGTTCTTCACGTTCTGCAGCTGTAGATGCCACTGGTTCTTCATGTTCTGCAGATGTAGATGCCACTGCTTCTTCACGTTCTGCAGATGTAGATGCCACTGGTTCTTCACGTTCTGCAGATGTAGATGCCACTGGTTCTTCACGTTCTGCAGCTGTAGATGCCACTGGTTCTTCATGTTCTGCAGATGTAGTTGCCACTGCTTCTTCACGTTCTGCAGATGTAGATGCCACTGGTTCTTCACGGTCTGCAGATGTAGATGCCACTGGTTCTTCACGTTCTGTAGATGTAGATGCCACTGGTTCTTCACGCTCTGTAGATGTAGATTCCACTGGTTCTTCACGCTCTGTAGATGTAGATGCCACTGGTTCTTCATGTTCTGTAGATGTAGATGCCACCGGTTCTTCACGTTCTGCAGATGTAGATGCCACTGGTTCTTCACGTTCTGCAGATGTAGATGCCACTGGTTCTTCACGCTCTGCAGATGTAGATGCTACTGGTTCTTCATGTTCTGTAGATGTAGATGCCACTTCACGTTCTGTAGATGTAGATGCCACTGTTTTTTTACAGTCTGTAGATGTAGATGCCACTGGTTCTTCACGTTCTGCAGATGTAGATGCCACTGGTTCTTCACGTTCTGCAAGTGTAGATGCCACTGGTTCTTCACGCTCTGCAGATGTAGATGCCACTGGTTCTTCACGCTCTGTAGATGTAGATGCCACTGGTTCTTCACGTTCTGCAGATGTAGATGCCACTGGTTCTTCACGTTCTGCAGATGTAGATGCCACTTGCTCTTCACGTTCTGCAGATGTAGATGCCACTTGCTCTTCACGTTCTGCAGATGTAGATGCCAATGGTTCCTCATGTTCTGCAGATGTAGATGCCACTGGTTCTTCACGTTCTGCAGATGTAGATGCCACTGGTTCCTCTCGTTCTGCAGATGTAGATGCCACTGGTTCTTCACGTTCTGTAGATGTAGATGCCACTGGTTCTTCACGCTCTGTAGATGTAGATGCCACTGGTTCTTCACGTTCTGCAGATGTAGATGCCACTGGTTCTTCACGTTCTGCAGCTGTAGATGTCACTGGTTCTTCACGTTCTGCAGATGTAGATGCCACTGCTTCTTCACGTTCTGCAGATGTAGATGCCACTGCTTCTTCACGTTCTGCAGATGTAGTGCCACTGGTTCTTCACGTTCTGCAGATGTATATGCCATTGGTTCTTCACGTTCTGCAGCTGTAGATGCCACTGGTTCTTCATGTTCTGCAGATGTAGTTGCCACTGCTTCTTCACGTTCTGCAGATGTAGATGCCACTGGTTCCTCACGCTCTGCAGATGTAGATGCCACTGGTTCTTCACGTTCTGTAAATGTAGATGCCACTGGTTCTTCACGCTCTGTAGATGTAGATGCCACTGGTTCTTCACGCTCTGTAGATGTAGATGCCACTGGTTCTTCATGTTCTGCAGATGTAGATGCCACCGGTTCTTCACGTTCTGCAGATGTAGATGCCACTGGTTCTTCACGTTCTGCAGATGTAGATGCCACTGGTTCTTCACGCTCTGCAGATGTAGATGCTACTGGTTCTTCATGTTCTGCAGATGTAGATGCCACTGGTTCTTCACGTTCTGTAGATGTAGATGCCACTGGTTTTTTACGGTCTGTAGATGTAGATGCCACTGGTTCTTCACGTTCTGCAGATGTAGATGCCACTGGTTCTTCACGTTCTGCAAGTGTAGATGCCACTGGTTCTTCACGCTCTGCAGATGTAGATGCCACTGGTTCTTCACGCTCTGTAGATGTAGATGCCACTGGTTCTTCACGTTCTGCAGATGTAGATGCCACTGGTTCTTCACGTTCTGCAGATGTAGATGCCACTTGCTCTTCACGTTCTGCAAATGTAGATGCCACTGGTTCTTCACGCTCTGTAGATGTAGATGCTACTGGTTCTTCACGTTCTGCAGATGTAGATGCCAATGGTTCCTCATGTTCTGCAGATGTAGATGCCACTGGTTCTTCACGTTCTGCAGATGTAGATGCCACTGGTTCCTCTCGTTCTGCAGATGTAGATGCCACTGGTTCTTCATGTTCTGTAGATGTAGATGCCACTGGTTCTTCACGTTCTGCAGATGTAGATGCCACTGGTTCTTCACGTTCTGCAAGTGTAGATGCCACTGGTTCTTCACGCTCTGCAGATGTAGATGCCACTGATTCTTCACGCTCTGTAGATGTAGATGCCACTGGTTCTTCACGTTCTGCAGATGCCAATGGTTCCTCACGTTCTGCAGATGTAGATGCCACTGGTTCCTCTCGTTCTGCAGATGTAGATGCCACTGGTTCTTCACGTTCTGTAGATGTAGATGCCACTGGTTCTTCACGTTCTGCAGATGTAGATGCCACTGGTTCTTCATGCTCTGTAGATGTAGATGCCACTGGTTCTTCACGTTCTGCAGATGTAGATGCCACTGGTTCTTCACGTTCTGTAGATGTAGATGCCAGTGGTTCTTCACGTTCTGCAGATGTAGATGCCACTGGTTCTTCATGCTCTGTAGATGTAGATGCCACTTGTTCTTCACGTTCTGCAGGTGTAGATGCCACTGGTTCTTCACGTTCTGCAGATGTAGATGCCACCGATTCTTCACGTTCTGTAGATGTAGATGCCACTGGTTCTTCACGTTCTGTAGATGTAGATGCCACTGGTTCTTCACTGCAGATGTAGATGCCACTGGTTCTTCACGTTCTGCAGATGCCACCGATTCTTCATGTTCTGTAGATGTAGATGCCACTGGTTCTTCACTGCAGATGTAGATGCCACTGGTTCTTCACGCTTTGCAGATGTAGATGCCACTGGTTCTTCACGTTCTGTTGATGTAGATGCCACTGGTTCTTCACGTTCTGCAGATGTAGATGCCACTGGTTCTTCACATTCTACAGATGTAGATGCTACTGGTTCTTCACGTTCTGCAGATGTAGATGCCACTGGTTCTTCACATTCTGCAGATGTAGATGCCACTGGTTCTTCATGTTCTGCAGATGCAGATGCCACTGGTTCTTCACATTCTGCAGATGTAGATGCCACCGATTATTCACGTTCTGTAGATGTAGATGCCACCGATTATTCACGTTCTGTAGATGTAGATGCCACTGGTTCTTCACGTTCTGCAGATGTAGATGCCACTGGTTCTTCACGTTCTGCAGATGTAGATGCTACTAGTTCTTCACGTTCTGCAGATGTAGATGCCACCGGTTCTTCACTTTCTGCAGATGTAGATGCCACCACCGCCATTCATTGCACGGCGGCTGAACTTACGACTCTCGGTCCGAACAGGCAACTGGACATGTGGACATCTTTGTTTGTATCTCTGAATGTGCGTAAGTCGAGGCGTCCCTGCGCGTGTGTGGTGACACAGCGCCAACTGCTGCCCAGCAGCGGCAACCGCACTGGACAGCTCGCGCACGCGCCGACGAGCGCACGCACGGCGTGCGTGCCGGCAGGGCGGAGGAACTGGGGCAAGGGGTCACGGAAGACCTCATCGGGAGAGCCCCTGGCACCCGCTGGTGACTTTGAGAAGGGTAGAATAACAGCAGCGGAGAGCGACAGAACTCCGGGCTGCCGCCTCCGGGAGTGGACTCATCCCGCCATCGCCGCCTTCATCGCTCGATAGCTGCGCGGCATGGACGGCTGTCGGCCGCCGCGGCCGGCGCCGCCGGTGCAACGCGGTTAGGGTTGCGCCTAGGCTGGGCTGCACGGCAGCGAGGGGGAAGGAGACGAGCCTGTGCGCGGACTGCCGAAAAGTGTTGCGGCAAAGAAGGCGCCTTCCTGCAACGACCTCGTCTCAGACTTGTGCTACACGACACGTGCATTTAAATGTTGATTTAAAGCTTTCGTGACTGCAGTAATTCATATTCTTAGCTCCTCGGGTAAAGTCACGTTGAAGAGAAACAATAAAATAATAATAAAATATATATAAAACAATAAAAAAAATTCTCACGACGTTTCGACCATAACGCAAACGGTCATCATAGGTGATGACCGTTTGTGTTATGGTCGAAACGTCGTGAGAATTTGTATTTGTTTTATATATATTTTATTACTTTATTGTTTCCCTTCAACGTGACTTTACCGAAAGAGCTAAGAATATACACGTGCATTGTCTTCGTAGCGTTCGCCATCTGGCGCTGTTCTCTGGTCTGACACTGGGAGTGAGACTCGGCGATGAAGAAGGCCGCCGTCTCCAGTGTAGGCCAAACCCGTTTCCAAGACAACGCATGACGCTATTATTATCGGAGCATGTTTGTTTGCATGTTGTGGCACACGTACCGCGTGTGGTTAAAGCAGACTTGATGATGCCTTGCAATAGGCGTGTGTGCGTGTGTGTGTGTTCTCCGTTTGGTGTTTGAACATCTCAACACAACTGCTGTTTTATTGCCAGAGAGGGTGAAAACCCATTCTCATTACTGACACTTTAAGACTGGCCAAAGAAGGTCCCACCGATAGGAATTACACGAACTTATTCAATGTCGTTATTTGCTTAATTTGTAAAGAGTCATACTTAAGTGACTTGGTCAGCCCTCTCTCCGTTGCGTCGCCCTATCATGAAGTTGTCGTGTAGTGAACTTGCCGCTGAAACCATGCACTTATTGGCGGCCGAGTCAACCTCGGGGGAGGCCGGGAATCACGTTCAGACGATCGGAGTCACCGGTGGTGTCGGTCGGTGGCCGTGAGCGGGGAATCGAATTCAGGTCTCTTTCGGGTTCGTAGCCCAGCGCTAACCACTGCGCCACCACTCCGCGCAAAGACAAAGGTCCCCCGTGTAGCTTCTAACAGACTGTAGGGGCAAGTGCTGTGAGTAGCGAGAAGCAGCAGCGCCTAAGAAGGTAGACACAGACAAAGATCCCCCGTGTAGCCTCTAACAGACTGTAGGGGCAAGTGCTGTGAGTAGCGAGTAGCAGCAGCGCCTATGAAGGTAGACACAGACAAAGGTCCCCCGTGTAGCCTCTAACAGGCTGTAGGGGCAAGTGCTGTTAGTAGCGAGTAGCAGCACCTATGAAGGTAGACACAAAGGTCCCCCGTGTAGCCTCTAACAGACTGTAGGGGCAAGTGCTGTTAGTAGCGAGTAGCAGAAGCACCTATGAAGGTATACACAGACAAAGATCCCCCATGTAGCCTCTAACAGACTGTAGGGGCAAGTGCTGTTAGCGAGCGCCTATGAAGGCCGGCATGGCACACGAGGGGATGGGTGGCCAGCACCACGCCTGGCCACCTTTGTCTCCCCGGTGGTGATGTTTACCACACACACAGCACCAGGTGACTCATTTGAGTCGACCCAGGGGAGGCCCAGAACCGGTTCACGCAATCGTCACCGGTTATACATACACACAAATACACATACACACAACAACCGCCATTCGCCACTAAGTGGCGGTGACGTCACCACGACGCTTGTGCCAGGCCATGTGCACCTTGAGGCCACGTGAAGTGTCGAACGCCCGCTGGCAGGAGGTCACGGGGCAGACCCAGGTGCCACGGGACGACTGACTGAGATGACTGAGATGACTGGCTGATGCACCACCTGTGCCCCCTACTGTGCCAACCTGCTGTGCCCTAGCCACCCGGCGCTCTGCTCGTTGTTGTGAGCGTCGCTTCTCCGCCCTCCGCTGTTGCTGGAGGGCGACTGCCTCCAACTAACCAAGTGGCGTCCTTCACGAGCCTCCTCCACAGAGGCCGATCTTGACACCGCTGGTACCGGTCATCGGCAAGTCCACTCAGCTCCACGTCGTCCCGTACCGCATCAGCTCCATCTCTTCTCCAGCCCGTGCAGTGGCAATTTATCCACCTCTATCTGGTCAAACAGAAGTTGCTTGGGCATGCGGTGGTGGCTGGGCATGCGGTCGACGTGACCCACGCATATACGCACTCACCTGTGTGTGAGAATCATCGGGACTTGCATTCCAGAGCTGCACCACACACAGAGAGATCACATCACTACCATCACTCACACACACAGAGATCACATCACTACCATCACTCACACACAGAGAGATCACATCACTACCATCACTCACACACACAGAGATCACATCACTACCATCACTCACACACAGAGAGATCACATCACTACCATCACTCACACACACAGAGATCACATCACTACCATCACTCACACACACAGAGATCACATCACTACCATCACTCACACACACAGATCACATCACTACCATCACACACACACAGATTACATCACTACCATCACTCACACACACTGAGATGACATCACTACCATCACTCACACACACAGAGATGACATCACTACCATCACTCACACACACAGAGATCACATCACTACCATCACTCACACACACACACACAGATCACATCACTACCATCACTCACACACACACAGAGATCACATCACTACCATCACACACACAGATCACATCACTACCATCACTCACACACACACAGATCACATCACTACCATCACACACACACAGATTACATCACTACCATCACTCACACACAGAGAGATAACATCACTACCATCACTCACACACACAGAGATCACATCACTACCATCACTCACACACACAGAGATCACATCACTACCATCACTCACACACACAGAGATCACATCACTACCATCACTCACACACACACAGAGATCACATCACTACCATCACACACACACGCACACACAGAGATCACATCACTACCATCACTCACACACACACACACAGATCACATCACTACCATCACTCACACACACAGAGATCACATCACTACCATCACTCACTCACACAGAGATCACATCACTACCATCACTCACTCACACACACACAGATCACATCACTACCATCACTCACACACAGATCACATCACTACTATCACTCACACACAGATCACATCACTACCATCACTCACACACAGAGATCACATCACTACCATCACTCACACACAGATCACATCACTACCATCACTCACACACACAGATCACATCACTACCATCACTCACACACAGAGATCACATCACTACCATCACTCACACACAGAGAGATCACATCACTACCATCACTCACACACACAAATCACATCACTACCATCACACACACAGATCACATCACTACCATCACTCACACACACACAGAGATCACATCACTACCATCACTCACACACACACAGATCACATCACTACCATCACTCACACACACACAGAGATCACATCACTACCATCACTCACACACACACAGATCACATCACTACCATCACTCACACACACAGAGATCACATCACTACCATCACTCACACACACACAGATCACATCACTACCATCACTCACACACACAGAGATCACATCACTACCATCACTCACACACAGAGATCACATCACTACCATCACTCACACACACACAGATCACATCACTAACATCAGTCACACACACAGAGATCACATCACTACCATCACTCACACACAGAGATCACATCACTACCATCACTCACACACACAGAGATCACATCACTACCATCAATCACACACACAGAGATCACATCACTACCATCACTCACACACACAGAGATCACATCACTACCATCACTCACACACACAGAGATCACATCACTACCATCACACACACACAGATCACATCACTACCATCATTCACACACACAGAGATCACATCACTACCATCACTACCACCATCACCACCACCATCACCACCAACAACATCACTCACTCACTCACAACAGACATCACATCACTACCATCACTACCACCATCACCACCAACATCACCACCATCACCAACATCACCACCATCATCATCAACATCACCACCATCATCAACATCACCACCCCCATCACCACCAACATCAACATCACCACCACCATCACCACCAACATCACCACCAACACCATCACCACAAACAACATCACCACCATCACCACCATCATCATCAACATCACCACCATCATCATCAACATCACCACCGCCATCACCAACATCACCACCATCATCATCAACATCACCACCATCAACATCACCACCATCAACATCACCACCACCATCACCACCACCATCACCACCACCATCACCACCACCACCATCACCACCACCACCAACACCACCAACAACATCACCACCATCACCACCATCACCAACATCACCACCATCGTCATCAACATCACCACCATCGTCATCAACATCACCACCATCATCAACATCATCATCACCACCATCACCACCATCATCATCAACATCACCACCATCATCACCACCAACACCAACATCACCACCATCAACATCACCACCATCATCATCAACATCACTACCATCATCATCAACATCACCACCACCACCATCAGCAACATCACCACCACCATCACCAACATCACCACCAACATCACCACCACCATCACCACCAACACCAACATCATCACCACCAATATCACCATCACCATCACCAACATCACCATCACCAACATCACCACCAACATCATCACCACCATCACCAACATCATCACCACAAACATCACCAACATCATCATCGTCACCACCATCACCAACAACATCACCACCACCAACATCACCACCAACACCACCAACATCATCAACATCACCACCATCACCAACATCACCACCACCATCATCATCACCACCATCATCATCACCACCAACATCACCAACATCACCACCATCATCACCAACATCATCATCACCAACACCATCACCAACACCATCACCACCATCACCAACATCACCACCAACACCACCAACATCATCACCACCAACACCATCACCACCACCATCACCACCAACAACATCACCACCAACACCACCAACATCACCAACATCACCACCAACACCACCAACATCATCACCAACATCACCACCACCATCACCAACAACACCACCACCACCACCACCATCACCACCACCACCACCACCATCATCACCAACACCATCAACAACATCACCACCATCACCACCATCACCAACATCACCACCATCGTCATCAACATCACCACCATCGTCATCAACATCACCACCATCATCAACATCATCATCACCACCATCACCACCATCAGCAACATCACCACCACCATCACCACCAACATCACCACCACCACCACCATCACCACCAACACCAACATCATCACCACCATCACCACCAACACCAACATCATCACCACCAACATCACCACCACCATCACCACCAACATCACCACCAACATCATCACCACCATCACCAACATCATCACCACAAACATCACCAACATCATCATCGTCACCACCATCACCAACAACATCACCACCACCAACATCACCACCAACACCACCAACATCATCAACATCACCACCATCACCAACATCACCACCACCATCATCATCACCACCAACATCACCAACATCACCACCATCATCACCAACATCATCATCACCAACACCATCACCAACACCATCACCACCATCACCAACATCACCACCAACACCACCAACATCATCACCACCAACAACACCATCACCACCAACAACATCACCACCAACACCACCAACATCACCAACATCACCACCACCAACACCATCACCACCAACAACATCACCACCAACATCACCAACATCACCATCACCACCATCATCACCACCACCAACATCACCACCAACATCATCACCAACATCACCACCACCAGCACCAACAACATCACCACCACCATCACCAACAACACCACCACCAACATCACCACCAACATCATCACCAACATCACCACCACCAGCACCAAAAACATCACCACCACCATCACCAACAACACCACCACCACCACCATCACCAACAACATCACCAACATCATCAACATCACCACCATCACCAACATCACCACCACCATCATCATCACCACCAACATCACCAACATCACCACCATCATCACCAACATCATCATCACCAACACCATCACCAACACCATCACCACCATCACCAACATCACCACCAACACCACCAACATCATCACCACCAACAACATCACCACCACCAACACCATCACCACCAACAACATCACCACCAACACCAACAACATCACCAACATCACCACCACCAACACCATCACCACCAACAACATCACCACCAACATCACCAACATCACCATCACCACCATCATCACCACCACCAACATCACCACCAACATCATCACCAACATCACCACCACCAGCACCAACAACATCACCACCACCATCACCAACAACACCACCACCACCAAGATCACTACCAACATCATCACCAACATCACCAGCACCAACAACATCACCACCACCATCACCAACAACAACACCACCATCACCAACAACATCACCACCAACATCACCACCAACACCATCAACATCATCAACATCACCACCATCACCACCATCACCACCACCATCATCATCACCACCAACATCACCAACATCACCACCATCATCACCAACATCATCATCACCAACACCATCACCAACACCACCATCACCAACATCTCCACCAACACCACCAACATCATCACCACCAACAACATCACCACCACCATCACCACCAACATCACCACCAACATCACCACCACCATCACCACCACCACCATCACCACCATCACCAACACCACCAACAACATCACCACCATCACCACCATCACCACCATCACCAACATCACCACCATCGTCATCAACATCACCACCATCGTCATCAACATCACCACCATCATCAACATCATCATCACCACCATCACCACCATCAGCAACATCACCACCACCATCACCACCAACATCACCACCACCATCACCACCAACACCAACATCATCACCACCATCACCACCAACATCATCACCACCAACACCACCACCATCACCACCAACATCATCACCACCATCACCAACATCATCACCACAAACATCACCAACATCATCATCGTCACCACCATCACCAACAACATCACCACCACCAACATCACCACCAACACCACCAACATCATCAACATCACCACCATCACCAACATCACCACCACCATCATCATCACCACCAACATCACCAACATCACCACCATCATCACCAACATCATCATCACCAACACCATCACCAACACCATCACCACCATCACCAACATCACCACCAACACCACCAACATCATCACCACCAACAACATCACCACCACCAACACCATCACCACCAACAACATCACCACCAACACCACCAACATCACCAACATCACCACCACCAACACCATCACCACCAACAACATCACCACCAACATCACCAACATCACCAACATCACCATCACCACCATCATCACCACCACCAACATCACCACCAACATCATCACCAACATCACCACCACCAGCACCAACAACATCACCACCACCATCACCAACAACACCACCACCAACATCACCACCAACATCATCACCAACATCACCACCACCAGCACCAACAACATCACCACCACCATCACCAACAACACCACCACCACCATCACCAACAACATCACCAACATCATCAACATCACCACCATCACCAACATCACCACCACCATCATCATCACCACCAACATCACCAACATCACCACCATCATCACCAACACCATCACCAACACCATCACCACCATCACCAACATCACCACCAACACCACCAACATCATCACCACCAACAACATCACCACCACCAACACCATCACCACCAACAACATCACCACCAACACCACCAACATCACCAACATCACCACCACCAACATCACCACCACCAACACCATCACCACCAACAACATCACCACCAACATCACCAACATCACCATCACCACCATCATCACCACCACCAACATCACCACCAACATCATCACCAACATCACCACCACCAGCACCAACAACATCACCACCACCAACAACACCACCACCACCAAGATCACCACCAACATCATCACCAACATCACCAGCACCAACAACATCACCATCACCAACAACACCACCACCATCACCAACAACATCACCACCACCAACATCACCACCAACACCACCAACATCATCAACATCACCACCATCACCACCACCATCATCATCACCACCAACATCACCAACATCACCACCATCATCACCAACATCATCATCACCAACACCATCACCAACACCACCATCACCAACATCACCACCAACACCACCAACAACATCACCACCACCATCACCACCAACAACATCACCACCATCATCACCACCACCAACATCACCACCAACATCATCACCAACATCACCACCACCAGCACCAACAACATCACCACCACCATCACCAACAACACCACCACCAACATCACCACCAACATCATCACCAACATCACCACCACCAGCACCAACAACATCACCACCACCATCACCAACAACACCACCACCACCACCATCACCAACAACATCACCAACATCATCAACATCACCACCATCACCAACATCACCACCACCATCATCATCACCACCAACATCACCAACATCACCACCATCATCACCAACATCATCATCACCAACACCATCACCAACACCATCACCACCATCACCAACATCACCACCAACACTACCAACATCATCACCACCAACAACATCACCACCACCAACACCATCACCACCAACAACATCACCACCAACACCAACAACATCACCAACATCACCACCACCAACACCATCACCACCAACAACATCACCACCAACATCACCAACATCACCATCACCACCATCATCACCACCACCAACATCACCACCAACATCATCACCAACATCACCACCACCAGCACCAACAACATCACCACCACCATCACCAACAACACCACCACCACCAAGATCACTACCAACATCATCACCAACATCACCAGCACCAACAACATCACCACCACCATCACCAACAACAACACCACCATCACCAACAACATCACCACCACCAACATCACCACCAACACCATCAACATCATCAACATCACCACCATCACCACCACCATCATCATCACCACCAACATCACCAACATCACCACCATCATCACCAACATCATCATCACCAACACCATCACCAACACCACCATCACCAACATCTCCACCAACACCACCAACATCATCACCACCAACAACATCACCACCACCATCACCACCAACATCACCACCAACATCACCACCACCATCACCACCACCACCATCACCACCATCACCAACACCACCAACAACATCACCACCATCACCACCATCACCACCATCACCAACATCACCACCATCGTCATCAACATCACCACCATCGTCATCAACATCACCACCATCATCAACATCATCATCACCACCATCACCACCATCAGCAACATCACCACCACCATCACCACCAACATCACCACCACCATCACCACCAACACCAACATCATCACCACCATCACCACCAACATCATCACCACCAACACCACCACCATCACCACCAACATCATCACCACCATCACCAACATCATCACCACAAACATCACCAACATCATCATCGTCACCACCATCACCAACAACATCACCACCACCAACATCACCACCAACACCACCAACATCATCAACATCACCACCATCACCAACATCACCACCACCATCATCATCACCACCAACATCACCAACATCACCACCATCATCACCAACATCATCATCACCAACACCATCACCAACACCATCACCACCATCACCAACATCACCACCAACACCACCAACATCATCACCACCAACAACATCACCACCACCAACACCATCACCACCAACAACATCACCACCAACACCACCAACATCACCAACATCACCACCACCAACACCATCACCACCAACAACATCACCACCAACATCACCAACATCACCATCACCACCATCATCACCACCACCAACATCACCACCAACATCATCACCAACATCACCACCACCAGCACCAACAACATCACCACCACCATCACCAACAACACCACCACCAACATCACCACCAACATCATCACCAACATCACCACCACCAGCACCAACAACATCACCACCACCATCACCAACAACACCACCACCACCATCACCAACAACATCACCAACATCATCAACATCACCACCATCACCAACATCACCACCACCATCATCATCACCACCAACATCACCAACATCACCACCATCATCACCAACACCATCACCAACACCATCACCACCATCACCAACATCACCACCAACACCACCAACATCATCACCACCAACAACATCACCACCACCAACACCATCACCACCAACAACATCACCACCAACACCACCAACATCACCAACATCACCACCACCAACATCACCACCACCAACACCATCACCACCAACAACATCACCACCAACATCACCAACATCACCATCACCACCATCATCACCACCACCAACATCACCACCAACATCATCACCAACATCACCACCACCAGCACCAACAACATCACCACCACCAACAACACCACCACCACCAAGATCACCACCAACATCATCACCAACATCACCAGCACCAACAACATCACCATCACCAACAACACCACCACCATCACCAACAACATCACCACCACCAACATCACCACCAACACCACCAACATCATCAACATCACCACCATCACCACCACCATCATCATCACCACCAACATCACCAACATCACCACCATCATCACCAACATCATCATCACCAACACCATCACCAACACCACCATCACCAACATCACCACCAACACCACCAACAACATCACCACCACCATCACCACCAACAACATCACCACCAACATCACCACCACCAACACCATCACCACCAACAACATCACCACCAACATCACCAATATCACCATCACCACCATCATCACCACCACCAACATCACCACCAACATCATCACCAACATCACCACCACCAGCACCAACAACATCACCACCACCATCACCAACAACACCACCACCAACATCACCACCAACATCATCACCAACATCACCACCACCAGCACCAACAACATCACCACCACCATCACCAACAACACCACCACCACCAACATCACCACCAACATCACACAGACTAGGCCTCACCTCCCGCCGTCGCCTAGCCCCGACCCGGCCTCCGGGCTGACTGTGCCCGGCTTCCCCCATGTCTCCCTCTCCACCTCACGGCGTCTCCACCACCTCCTCGTCCACCACCACCTCGTTCTCGGCCTCGTCCACCTCCTCCTCGTCCACCACCTCCTCGTCCACCTCCTCCTCGTCCACCCTTTCGGTCGCTGCCTCAATCTCGTCCGCTGGCGTCAGAGAGACACCGGGCACCGCGGGAGACTCGAAGTCAGAGACGTCGCCATATTGGGTAGGGAGGTATGGGCGCCATGTTGGATAGGGATGTATGGCTGACATGTTTGGTTAGGTTGGGGAGAGAAGTCGCCATGTTGGATAGGGATGTATGGCCGACATGTTTGGTTAGGGTGGGGAGGGAAGTCGCCATGTTGGATGGGGATGTATGGCTGAAATGTTTGGTTAGGGTGGGGAGAGAAGTCGCCATGTTGGATAGGGATGTATGGCTGACATGTTTGGTTAGGTTAGGGAGAGAAGTCGCCATGTTGGATAGGGATGTATGGCTGACATATTTGGTTAGGGTGGGGAGAGAAGTCGCCATTTTGGCTAGGGATCTATGGCTGACATGTTTGGTTAGGGTGGGGAGAGAAGTCGCCATGTTGGCTAGGGATGTATGGCTGACATGTTTGGTTAGGGTGGGGAGGGAAGTCGCCATGTTGGATAGGGATGTATGGCTGACATGTTTGGTTAGGGTGGGGAGAGGAGTCGCCATGTTGGCTAGGGATGTATGGCTGACATGTTTGGTTAGGGTGGGGAGGGAAGTCGCCATGTTGGATAGGGATGTATGGCTGACATGTTTGGTTAGATTTTGATTTAAAGCTTTCGTGACTGCAGTAATTTATATCCTTAGCTCTTTCGGTAAAGTCACGTTGAAGGGAAACAATAAAATAATAAAATATATATAAAACAATAAAGATTCTCACGACGCTTCGACCATAACACAAACGGTCATCAGGTGTGTCGGTTTGCATTAATTTATTTCTTTTTAAACGGTGTATTTATTTATTTAAAAAACGCCAGCGCCACGCGCAGCGATTTGGCAGTTTATTTAGAAGGACTAGTCCATGTATGTTCTGAAAAGAGGAAGGGGGAGACGAAAAATTAATGTATGCTGTCTGAAAGCCACTGTAACCGTGAACAATCAATTAAGACCTGAAATGGTTAATCAAATCTTTCCAATGATTGCTAAGCCAGAATCCATCTTCTCGGTTGAAATTGTCTCTGTGCTTGTATATGTGGATAGCCTCATGAACGAATCTCTCATGGTAGCCAGATGGCTTACAAATAACCTCTGTCTTGGAGAAGTCAATGTCATGTGAGCCTACTGAATTATAACAATGATCTGCCACGGCCGAGGTGTTGGTCCTACCGTGTTTAAGGTCTGCTTTGTGTTCACGAATGCGGTCCGAGACATGGCGTTTGGTTTCTCCAATGTAACTACTACCACAGAGGCAACTTAGTTTGTAGACACCAGGGTACACATCTTTTACAGACGGAACCAGATCACGGATTTTATGTAATGTGTTGAAACGGACCTGGATCTTGTTTATTCAAGATTTTGGAGATCGTTTTTTGTGATCCCCGCAATGTAGGGTAAAGTGATGGTTTTGAAAGGCTCCTCAAGAGGGTCCTTCTTCATGGTTTGAGTGATAGCTTTGCGGATTGTATAGTCGGAGTAACCATTAGCCTTAAGAGCTTGGTGTACGTGCTTGAGTTCACTGCCTATGTGTTCCTGGTCGGATATGCATTGGGCTCTATGGTACAGAGTATTGATGAGATAATTCTTCTGTGATGGATGGTGGTGGGAATCCGGTTTCAGATAAGCATCCGTATGGGTAGCTTTCCTGTAGACAGAGTGGCTCATTGAACCATCAGGTCTCTTTTTTATTAGGACATCCAAAAAAGGTAGCTTGCCATCTTTTTCGACTTCCATGGTAAATCTGATGGCTGGGTGTATGGAATTGATGTGGTCGAAGAATTGGTCTAGAGCAGGCCGGCCATGTGGCCAGATGAAAAAAGTGTCATTTCAAGTCTTAATTGATTGTTCACGCTTACGGTGGCTTTCAGACAGCATGCATTAATTTTTTCGTCTCCCCCCTCCTCTTTTCAGAACATAGATGGACTCGTCCTTCTAAATAAACTGACAAATCGCTGCGCGTGGCGCTGACGTTTTTTTATAAAAAAAATAAACACACCGTTTAAAAATAAATAAGTTAATGCAAACCGACACCTGATGACGACCGTTTGTGTTATGGTCGAAACGTCGTGAGAATTTTATTGTTTAATATATATTTTATTATTTTATTGTTTCCCTTCAACGTGACTTTACTGAAAGAGCTAAGAATATCTCTATCATCGTCATCATTGTCATCATTGTCATTATCATCATCATCGTCGTCATCGTGTTCATCATCGTGATCATCATCATCGTCATCATCATCATCACATCGTCGTCATCATTCTCGTCATCATCGTCGTCATCATCGTCATCTTCATCGTCATCATCACATCGTCGTCATCATCATCACATCATCATCGTCATCATCGTCGTCATCATCACATCATCGTCGTCATCATCATCGTCATCATCATCACATCGTCGTCATCATCATCACATCATCGTCGTCATCTTCGTAATCATCGTTGTCATCATCGTCATCATCACATCATCGTCGTCATCATCACATCATCGTCGTAAAAATTTTTTTAAAAACACAAGAGCAATACAATAACACTATGAGACATTATTGTAGATTTTAGGCAGGAAATGGCAGCAAATTCGTTTTCAAATTTAGAATTTTTTTCTGGGGGGGGTGACCCCCAGACCCCTGGAAGATTTAGCCCCCCACTCCCCCTGGAAGATTTAACCCCCCACTCCCCCTGGAAGATTTAGCCCCCCACTCCCCCTGGAAGATTTAGCCCCCCCAGACCCCCTGGAAGATTTAGCCCCCCAGACCCCCTGGAAGATTTAGCCCCCCAGACCCCCTGGAAGATTTAGCCCCCCACTCCCCCTGGAAGATTTAGCCCCCCAAACCCCCTGGAAGATTTAGCCCCCCACTCCCCCTGGAAGATTTAGCCCCCCCAGACCCCCTGGAAGATTTAGCCCCCCAGACCCCCTGGAAGATTTAGCCCCCCACTCCCCCTGGAAGATTTAGCCCCCCCCAGACCCCCTGGAAGATTTAGCCCCCCACTCCCCCTGGAAGATTTAGCTCCCCACTCCCCCTGGAAGATTTAGCCCCCCACTCTCCCTGGAAGATTTAGCCCCCCAGACCCCCTGGAAGATTTAGCCCCCCCACTCCCCCTGGAAGATTTAGCCCCCCCAGACCCCCTGGAAGATTTAGCCCCCCACTCCCCCTGGAAGATTTAGCCCCCCACTCCCCCTGGAAGATTTAGCCCCCCACTCCCCCTGGAAGATTTAGCCCCCCACTCCCCCTGGAAGATTTAGCCCCCCCAGACCCCCTGGAAGATTTAGCCCCCCCACTCCCCCTGGAAGATTTAGCCCCCCACTCCCCCTGGAAGATTTAGCCCCCCACTCCCCCTGGAAGATTTAGCCCCCCAGCCCCCCTGGAAGATTTAGTCCCCCCAGACCCCCTGGAAGATTTAGCCCCCCAGACCCCCTGGAAGATTTAGCCCCCCACTCCCCCTGGAAAGATTTAGCCCCCCACTCTCCCTGGAAGATTTAGCCCCCCACTCCCCCTGGAAGATTTAGCCCCCCACTCCCCCCCAATGTTGACTGCATGACTCCGGCCTTGGCCCACACCGTCCGCTGACAGAGCCCGAAGGGTTACGACTCCACCTCGACGTCAAATACCAAACTATTTTTGGTATTTGACCAGGTCAGGCCCACAGAGATTTGTAGATATTTTTTTTCAGAAGCGACCTGCCCATCACAAACTATATAGCTCACGGCTGTCAAACAACTCTAAAGACCGCCTGGTGGTAGTAACGTTAAGTCTAAACGTGGAGGAGCCGGAGAGAAACATCCACGCAGTGACCACAGGGAGAGAGAGAGAGACACGCAGACTCCAAATATACAGCAGCAGCAGCAGGCATCGTCAGGGTCAGGGGTCGAAACCCACGACCTCCTGTACACCAGGCGAGGTAGTTAACATCTCATAGCCACCGTGATGATGATGAGAGACACAGACCTCCTGTAGACCAAGCGAGGTAGTCAACATCTCATAGCCACCGTGATGATGATGAGAGACACAGACCTCCTGTACACCAGGCGAGGTAGTCAACATCTCATAGCCACCGTGATGAAGATGAGAGAAACAGACCTCCTGTATACCAGGCGAGGTAGTCAACATCTCATAGCCACCGTGATGATGATGAGAGACACAGACCTCCTGTATACCAGGCGAGGTAGTTAACATCTCATAGCCACCGTGATGATGATGAGAGACACAGACCTCCAGTAGACCAGGCGAGGTAGTTAACATCTCATAGCCACCGTGATGATGATGAGAGACACAGACCTCCTGTATACCAGGCGAGGTAGTCAACATCTCATAGCCACCGTGATGATGATGATGAGAGACATAGACCTCCTGTAGACCAGGCGAGGTAGTTAACATCTCCTAGCCACCGTGATGATGATGAGAGACACAGACCTCCTGTAGACCAGGCGAGGTAGTCAACATCTCATAGCCACTGTGATGATGATGAGAGACACAGACCTCCTGTAGACCAGGCGAGGTAGTCAACATCTCCTAGCCAACGTGATGATGATGAGAGACACAGACCTCCTGTATACCAGGCGAGGTAGTTAACATCTCATAGCCAATGTGATGATGATGAGACACAGACCTCCTGTATACCAGGCGAGGTAGTCAACATCTCATAGCCACCGTGATGATGATGAGAGACACAGACCTCCTGTAGACCAGGTGAGGTAGTCAACATCTCATAGCCACTGTGGTGATGATGAGAGACACAGACCTCCTGTAGACCAGGCGAGGTAGTTAACATCTCATAGACCACCGTGATGATGATGAGAGACACAGACCTCCTGTAGACCAGGCGAGGTAGTTAACATCTCATAGCCACCGTGATGATGATGAGAGACACAGACCTCCTGTAGACCAGGCGAGGTAGTCAACATCTCCTAGCCACCGTGGTGATGATGAGAGACACAGACCTCCTGTAGACCAGGCGAGGTAGTCAACATCTCCTAGCCACCGTGGTGATGATGAGAGACACAGACCTCCTGTAGATCAGGCGAGGTAGTTAACATCTCCTAGCCACCGTGATGATGATGATGAGACACAGACCTCCTGTGCACCAGGCGAGGTAGTTAACATCTCCTAGCCACCGTGATGATGATGATGATGAGACACAGACCTCCTGTGCACCAGGCGAGGTAGTCAACATCTCATAGCCACCGCGGCACCCACGGCTAGAGGTGAGATGTAACAGATGGGGATTAGTCCACACTCTCTCTGCTGCATCGCCCCCCCCCCCCCCCAAGATGGACCCCCCCAAACCCCCCACCCCAACCCCCCCAAACCCCCCACCCCAACCCCCCCACCCTCAACCCCCCACCCTCAACCCCCCACCCCCAAACCCCCACCCCCCACCCCCGTGGCTACCCCCACCCGGCTCAAACTCAGCCTCAGCAGCCTCCTCGTAGCCGGCGGCGTCCGAGTCTGGGGCGGTTCTACAGCGGCGTCAGCTGAGACCACGGAGACCACGGCCCTCGTCTCTCGCGGGCAGTGCGAGTGGAGGGGGACCGCCTCACAGCAGCGTCAGCTGAGACCACAGAGACCACTGAGACCACGGCCCTCGTCTCTCGCGGGCAGTGCGAGGTAGGGGACCGCCTCACGGCAGCGGCGGCGGCGGCGAAAGGGGCCCTGAGAGCGGGGAGGAGAGCAGGCGAGCTCAGGCTTCGCGAAGCCGCGGGTAGGCCGCGGTTAGGCTGAGTGATTTTTACCTCATCACTGTCAACATCATCACTAACATCACTAACATCATCATCACTAACATCATCATCACTAACATCACTGTCAACATCATCACTAACATCATCATCACTAACATCACTAACATCTTCATCACTGTCAACATCATCACTAACATCACTAACATCGTCATCACTAACATCATCATCACTAACATCTTCATCACTAACATCATCATCACTAACATCACTAACATCATCATCACTAACATCACTAACATCATCATCACTAACATCATCATCACTAACATCACTAACATCTTCATCACTAACAACATCATCACTAACATCACTAACATCATCATCACTGTCAACATCATCACTAACATCACTAACATCATCATCACTAACATCATCATCACTAACATCATCATCACTAACATCATCATCACTAACATCACTAACATCATCATCACTAACATCACTAACATCATCATCACTAACATCATCATCACTAACATCATCATCACTAACATCACTAACATCATCGTCACTAACATCATCGTCACTAACATCATCATCACTGTCACCATCATCATCACTAACATCACTGTCAACATCATCGTCACTGTCAACATCATCGTCACTAACATCATCGTCACTAACATCATCATCACTAACATCACTAACATCACTGTCAACATCATCATCACTGTCAACATCATCGTCACTGTCAACATCATCGTCACTAACATCATCGTCACTAACATCATCATCACTGTCACCATCATCGTCACTAACATCATCGTCACTAACATCAACATCACTAACATCATCATCACTGTCAACATCATCACTAACATCAACATCACTGACATTATCGTCACTAACATCATCATCACTGACATCATCGTCAATATCATCATCGTCACTATCATCATCATCACTAACATCACTAACATCATCACTGTCAACATAATCACTAACATCATCATCACTGTAAACATCATCGTCACTAACATCATTGTCACTAACATCATTGTCACTAACATCATCGTCACTAACATCAACATCACTAACATCATCATCACTAACATCATCACTAACATCATCATCACTGTCAACATCATCATCACTGTCAACATCATCACTAACATCATCGTCACTAACATCATCGTCACTAGCATCATCACTCACATTATCACTAACATCGTCATCACCACCACCGTCATCATGGTCATAACAATCATCATCACAATCATTACTGTCATCACCATCATCACCATCGTCACCACCACTATCGTGACCATTACCATCATCATCACCACCATCATCATGGTCATAACCAACATCACCATCTTCTCCACCGTCACCACCATCACTATCATTATCACCACCATCATCAGCACCATCATCGTCATCACTTTCACCACCACCACCGCTACTATCATCACCACCGTCACCACCGTCGTCAATACCATCATCATGATTACTATCATCACCATCACTATCATCACCATCACCGCCATCAGCACCGTCATCACCAACATCACTTTCACCACTACCATCGTCATCACTTTCACCACCACCATCACTTTCACCACCACCATCACTTTCACCACCACCATCACTTTCACCACCACCATCACTTTCACCACCACCATCGTTACTTTCATCACCATCAACATCATCACCACCACCACCAACATCACCACCACCAACATCACCACCAACATCATCACCACCAACATCACCACCACCAACATCATCACCACCCACTATACCACCACCAACCACTACCACCACTCACTACAACACCACCACCACCCACTACCACCACTCACTATAACACCACCACCACTACCCACTACCACCACTCACTATAACACCACCACCACTACCCACTACCACCACTCACTATAACACCACCACCACTACCCACTATCACCACTCACTATAACACCACCACCACTACCCACTACCACCACTCACTATAACACCACCACCACTACCCACTATCACCACTCACTATAACACCACCACCACTACCCACACCACCACTACCCACTACCACCACTCACTATAACACCACCACCACTACCACCACCACCACTCACTGTAACACCACCACTACCACCACTCACTATAACACCACCACCACTACCACCACTCACTATAACACCACCAACCACTACCACCACTCACTATAACACCACCACCACCACCCACTACCACCACTCACTATAACACCACCACCACTACCCACTACCACCACTACCCACTACCACCACTCACTATAACACCACCACTATCCACTACCACCACTCACTATAACACCACCACCACTACCCACTACCACCACTCAGTATAACACCACCACCACTACCCACTATCACCACTCACTATAACACCACCACCACTACCCACTACCACCACTACCCACTACCACCACTACCCACTACCACCACTCACTATAACACCACCACCACTACCACCACCACCACTCACTGTAACACCACCACTACCACCACTCACTATAACACCACCACCACTACCCACTACCACCACTCACTATAACACCACCAACCACTACCACCACTCACTATAACACCACCACCACCCACTACCACCACTCACTATAACACCACCACCACTACCCACTACCACCATTCACTATAACACCACCAGCACTACCACCACCCACCCACTACCACCACTCACTATAACACCACCACCACTCCCCACTACCACCACTCACTATAACACCACCACCACTACCCACTACCACCACTCACTATAACACCACCACCACTACCCACTACCACCACTCACTATAACACCACCACCACTACCACCACTCACTATAACACCACCACCACTACCCACTACCACCACTCATTATAACACCACCACCACTACCCACTACCACCACTCACTATAACACCACCAGCCACTACCACCACTCACTATAACACCACCACCACCCACTACCACCACTCACTATAACACCACTACCACTACTCACTACCACCACTCACTATAACACCACCATCACTACCACCACCACCCACTACCACCACTCACTATAACACCACTACCCACTACCACCACTCACTATAACTCCATCACCACTACCTACTACCACCACTCACTATAACACCACCACCACCACTACCACCACTCATATAACACCACCACTACTCACTACCACCACTCACTATACCACTACCACTACCCACTACCACCACTCACTATAACACCACCACCACTACCCACTACCACCACTCACTATAACACCACCACCACCACTACCCACTACCACCACTCACTATAACACCACCACCCACTACCACCACTCACTATAACACCACCACTACCACCACTCACTATAACACCACCACCACCACTCACTATAACACCACCACCACTACCCACAACCACCACTCACTATAACACCACCACCACTACCCACTACCACCACTCACTATAACACCACCACCACTACCCACTACCACCACTCACTTTAACACCACCACCACTACCCACTACCACCACTCACTATAACACCACCACCACTCACTATAACACCACCACCCACTACCACCACTCACTATAACACCACCACCACTACCACCACTCACTATACCACCACCACTACCACTACTCACTATAACACCACCACTACCCACCACAACCACTCACTATAACACCACCACCACCACTAACACCACTCACTATAACACCACTACCCACTACCACCACTCACTATAACACAACCACCACTACCCACTACCACCACTCACTATAACACCACCACCACTACCACCACTCACTATAACACCACTGCCCACTACCACCACTCACTATGACACCACCACCACTACCCACTACCACCACTCACTATAACACCACCACCACCACCACCCACTACCACCACTCACTATAACACCACCACCACCCACTATAACACCACCACCACCACCCACTACCACCACTCACTATAACACCACCACTACCCACTACCACCACTCACTATAACACCACCACCACCACCACCCACTACCACCACCACTATAACACCACCACCACTACCACCACTCACTATAACACCACCACACACTACCCACTACCACCACTCACTATAACACCACTACCCACTACCACCACCACTACCCACTACCACCACTCACTATAACACCACCACCACCACCACCAACCCACTACCACCACCTCACTATAACACCACCACCACTCACTATAACCACCACTACCCACTACACCACTCACTATAACACCACTACCACCCACTACCACCACTCACTATAACACCACCACCCACTACCACCACTCACTATACACCACCACACCCACACAACCACTCATTATAACACCACCACTACCCACCACCACCACTCACTATAACACCACCACCACTACCCACTACCACCACTCACTATAACACCACCACCACTACCCACTACCACCACTCACTATAACACCACCACCACCCACTACCACCACTCACTATAACACCCCACCACTCACTATAACACCACTACACCACTCACTATAACACCACTACCACCCACTACCACCACTCACTATAACACCACCACCACCACCCACTACCACCACTCACTATAACACCACCATATACCACCACTCATTATAACACCACCACTACCACTACCCACCACCACACCTCATAATACCACCATCACCACTACCACCACCACTCACTATAACACCACCACCACCACTACCACCACTCACTATAACACCACCACTACCCACCACCACTACTCATTATAACACCACCACTACTACTCACTATAACACCACCACCACTACTCACTATAACACCACCACCACCACCACTCACTATAACACCACCACCATTCACTATAACACCACCACCCACTATAACATCACCACCACTCACTATAACACCACCACCACTATAACATCACCACCACTCACTATAACACACCACTCACAATACCACCACCACCACCACCACCCACTACCAACACTCACTATAACACCACCACCACCGCCACCACTCACTGTAACACCACCACCACCCACTATAACATCACCACCACCACCCACTATAACATCACCACCACTCACTACAACAATAACACCACTACCACCACCCACTATAACACCACCACCACCCACTATAACATCACCACCACTCACTACAACAACAACACCACTACCACCACCTCACTATAACACCACCACCACCCACTATAACATCACCACCACTCACGACAACAACAACAACACCACTACCACCACTCACTATAACAACACCACCACCTCGTCCACACCCACTATAACACCTCCTCAACCACCCCGTCCCGTCTCACACTACCTCCCCCCCCAGCCATGGCCGTAATCTTGGCGACAGTGGTCGTGGCTGCCGCTGCCGGGGCAGCAGCAGGGGCAGCAGCAGCGTCATCGCCGTCATCGCAGCAGGAGGTGAAGGTGGAGGCGGAGGTGAAGACGAAGGAGATGGGGGGCGAGCTCCTGGCCGAGCAGAGCCATCGGGAGGACTCGGCGGAGCTGCTGGTCTTCATCCTGGCTGCTCACCCTCACCATCCTCACCATTTGGCTCTTCAAGCACCGGCGCTTCCGCTTCCTGCACGAGACCGGCCTGGCCATGATCTACGGTGGGCACGGCACCACCACGACCGCTGCTGCTACCACAGTTGCTGCCGCTACTACTACCGCTACTACCACCACCACTACCGTTACTACCACTACTACCACTACTTTTACCGCTACTACCACTACTTCTACCACCACTACCGCTACTACCACCACCACTACTGTTACTACCACTACTACCACCACCACTACCGTTACTACCACTACTTCTACCGCTACTACCACTACTTCTACCACCACTACCGTTACTACCGCTACTTCTACCACCACTACCATTTCTACCACCACGACCGCTACTACTACCACCACTACTACCACCGCCACTACTAATGACTACCGCTCCTACCACTACCGCCACTCCCACCACTACCACTACAACCGCCACTACTACCACTACCGCCACTCCCACCACTACTATCACTACCACCACTACCGCCACTCCCACCACTACTACTAATCACTACCACCACTACCGCCACTCCCACCACTACCACTACAACCGCCACTACTACCACTACCGCCACTCCCACCACTACTATCACTACCACCACTACCGCCACTCCCACCACTACTACTATCACTACCACCACTACCGCCACTCCCACCACTACTACCGCTACTACTACCGTCACTCCCACCACTACTACCGCTACTACTATCACTACCACCACTACCGCCACTCCCACCACTACTACCGCTACTACTACTACTACTACCACCACTACCGCCACTCCCACCACTACTATCACTACCACCACTACCGCCACTCCCACCACTACTACCGCCACTACTATCACTGCCACCACTACCGCCACTACTACTGCCACTACTACCACTACCACCACTACCGCTACTACTACCACCACTACTACTACTACCACCACTACTCCTGCTACTACCACCACCACCACCATGGTAGTGGTTGAGGTTGGTGATGGTGGCAGTGTGATGGTGTAATGTGGTTGGTGGTGGTGTTGTGGTTGTCATGGAGGTTGTGGTTGTTTGGCTGATTTACAGTTGGAATCTATTACCGGTTAACGTGCCCTTGGTGTTGTGGTCGTGTGATTTTGTTAATAATTTATTGTAGATACAAAAGAGAAAGATCCCCCCTTTGTAGCCTTTTACAGACTGTGGGGGCAAGCGCTGTTAGTAGCGGGTTGTGCCTATGAAGGCTACCGGCACTGTGGCACACGAGGGGGTGGGTGGCCAGCACCATGCCCGGCCGCCTTTGTCTCCCCAGTGGCGATGTTTACTACACACCGCACCAGGTACTCATTTGAGGCCGAGTCGATTTAGGGGAGGCCCAGGACCGGTTCCAATCGTCACTGATGTTGGCCGTGAGCGGGAATCGAACTCTGGTCGCCGGGTTCATAGCGCCGTGCACTAATCCCTACACTACCACTCACCCCACACACTCACACACACACACACGCGCGCACACACGCACACACACCCACACACACCCACAAACACCCACAAGCGTGCACACACACGGACACGCACAGATAGAATCACACATTGTTGTGGTTGTGCTGTTGGCAGTGATATTTGCTGCCATTGCAAAGACAAAGATCCCCCGTGTAGCCTCTAACAGACTGTAGGGGCAAGTGCTGTGAGTAGCGAGTAGCAGCAGCACCTATGAAGGTAGACACAGACAAAGATCCCCCGTGTAGCCTCTAACAGACTGTAGGGGCAAGTGCTTTGAGTAGCGAGTAGCAGCAGCGCCTGTGAAGGTAGACACAGACAAAGATCCCCCGTGTAGCCTCTACCAGACTGTAGGGGCAAGTGCTGTTAGCGAGTAGCGAGCAGCACCTATTAAGGCTACCGGCACTGTGGCACACGAGGGGGTGGGTGGCCAGCATCACGCCCGTCCGCCTTTGTCTCCCCGGTGGCGATGTTTACTACACACCACACTGTACCAGGTACTCATTTGGGGCTGAGTCGACCTAGGGGAGGCCCCAAGACCGGTTCAGATAATCGTCACTGGTGTTGGTGGTGGCTTTGAGCCGACCCCGGGTCAGCGGGTTCGTAGCACAGCGCAGTAACCGCCGCAACTACCGCTCCCCACCACAGACGCACAAAGGCAAATAACACACAAGGACACAGCTGCGCGTTCGCCACAAAGTAGCGGTGACATCACCACGGCGCTTGTGACAGGCCGGTGAACTTTGAGACCACGTGAAGTGTTGTCGGCTCGCTGGCGGGAGATCGAAGGACCGACCCAGCAGGTGCCATGGGTTGACTACTGAGGTGGCCGATGCACCACCTGCGCCCCAATACTGTGCCAACCTGCTGTGTTTTGGCCGGCCAGGCTCGTCGTTGCGAGAAGCTGCTTGGGCAGGCGGTTGCTGGGCAAGCGGGCTACATGACCCAGCCAACGCAGCAGTGGCCCGCCAGAGGAGCTCGCCGATGATGGAGACTGTGTCCAGATCTTTCACACAATCCAGCCTGGTAGGCAGGCCAGCCTGAATGTTTCTAACCGGCGCAGATGTTCCAAGAGATGGGGGGGGGGTCCACGTTTCACAAGCGTAGAGAAGGGAAGGCGTCACTGAGGCCGAGAAAACCCGAAGCTTCGTGTGGAGCGGCAGACCAGGTGGTTTCCACGCAGCAGCTTTACGCAGCCGATGAAAAGATAATGCCGCCCGACTGATTCGGAGTGAGACCTTTTGCTGTCACACCGGAGCTGGTCGTGAGCACACTGCCCAGGTATGGAAACTTTTCCACAACTGCCCCATTATTCATGGGGAGTTGAGCGGGTGGAGTATTTTGATGGCACGAAATACCTACGAAAAAAACAAAGACAAAGACCCCTCCCGTGTAGCCTGTAACAGACTGTTGGGGCAAGTGCTGTTAGCGAGCAGCACCTACAAAGACAAAGACCCCCCGTGTAGCCTGTAACAGACTGTTGGGGCAAGTGCTGTTATCGAGTAGCACCTACAAAGACAAAGACCCCCCGTGTAGCCTGTAACAGACTGTTGGGGCAAGTGCTGTTATCGAGTAGCACCTACAAAGACAAAGACCCCCCCGTGTAGCCTGTAACAGACTGTTGGGGCAAGTGCTGTTAGCGAGTAGCACCTACAAAGACAAAGACCCCCCGTGTAGCCTGTAACAGACTGTTGGGGCAAGTGCTGTTAGCGAGCAGCACCTATGAAGCATGGCACACGAGGAGGTGGGTGGCCAGTACCACGCCCGGCCGCCTTTGTCTCCCCAGGTACTCATTCGAGGCCGAGTCCACCTAGGGGAGGCCCAGGACTGGTTCAGATAATTGTCACTGGTGTTGTTGGCCGTGAGCGGGAATCGAATATCGGGTCGCCTGGTCCATAGCGCAGCGCGCTAACCGCTGCGCCACCGCTCCTCAGACATACTCGCACACACACGCTCACTGATGCAGACACGCATACTGCCACAGATACACGCACGCACACGGATACACGCACGCACACGGATACACGCACACACACGGATACACGCACACACACGGATACACGCACGCACACACACACAGGGTTGTGTTGATAGTGATGGTGGTGATACTGGTGGTGATGGTCGTGATTGTGGTGATGGTGGTGGTGATGAGTGATGGAGGTAGTGATGGTGATGATGGTGGTGGTGCTGGTATTGGTATTGGTGGTGATATTGGTGGTGCTAATGGGAGTAGTGATGATGGTGGTGATGGTAGTGATAGTGGTGATGGTAGTGATAGTGGTGATGGTGGCGGTGATGGCACCAATGGTGCATGGTTGTGGTGGTGCTGGTGGTGGTAATACTGATTGTGGTGATGATGGTGGTGGTCGTAGTGATTGTGATGATGATGATGTTGGTGGTTGTTGTGGTTGTGAAGATGGTGGCGATGGCGTCAGTGGTACATGGTTGTGGTGGTGCTGGTGGTGGTAATACTGATTGTGGTGGTGATGGTCGTAGTGATTGTGATGATGATGTTGGTGGTTGTTGTGGTAGTGACGATGGTGGTGATGGCGTCAGTGGTACATGGTTGTGGTGGTAATACTGATTGTGGTGGTGATGGTGGTGGTCGTAGTGATTGTGATGCTGATGATGTTGGTGGTTGTTGTGGTTGTGACGATGGTGGCGATGGCGTCAGTGGTACATGGTTGTGGTGGTAATACTGATTGTGGTGGTAATACTGATTGTGGTGATGATGGTGGTGGTCGTAGTGATTGTGATGATGATGTTGGTGGTTGTTGTGGTTGTGAAGATGGTGGCGATGGCGTCAGTGGTACATGGTTGTGGTGGTGCTGGTGGTGGTAATACTGATTGTGGTGATGATGGTGGTGGTCGTAGTGATTGTGATGATGATGATGATGTTGGTGGTTGTTGTGGTTGTGAAGATGGTGGCGATGGCGTCAGTGGTACATGGTTGTGGTGGTGATTGTGGTGGTAATACTGATTGTGGTGATGATGGTGGTGGTCGTCGTGATTGTGATGATGATGTTGGTGGTTGTTGTGGTTGTGAAGATGGTGGCGATGGCGTCAGTGGTACATGGTTGTGGTGGTGATTGTGAGGAATGCGCCGAATGAGGAGGAAGTTGGTGCAGCAGCAATGAGGAAGAGTTTAGCCAGGCTTGAAGCCCCCATTGAGATTCACCGTCCCCAATGACTCACATCCTTCAGTTAACCACCCCCCCCCCCGTGCCCCCCCACCGTGCCCCCCCACCGTGCCCCCCACCGTGCCCCCCACCGTGCCCCCCACCGTGCCCAGGCCTGCTGATGGGTGTGGTGCTGCGCTACGGCCTGCCTGGCTCATCCACGGACGCCCACTTCCTGCTCAACTGCAGCCTCAACCTGAGCAGCAGCGGCGGCGCCGGTGGCGGCGCCGGGGGCGACGGCTCTCTGCTGCTGGTGGAGGTGGGGGGCCACTACTATGAGTACGCGCGCCAACGGGAGGTGGAGCCCCCCACCAGCGAAGCGGGGGGGGCCCCGACGCCGCACACGCGGCCCAACGACGCGCTGCACAAGGTGGGGGGGGGGGGGGGGGTGGGACACGGAGAGACACGGAGAGACACGAGGACACGGGGAGACACGGGGACACGGAGAGACACTGAGGAACACGGAGAGACACGGGGAGACACGGAGAGACACTGAGCGACACGGAGAGACACGGAGAGACACGAGGACACGGGGAGACACGGGGACACGGAGAGACACTGAGGAACACGGAGAGACACGGGGAGACACGGGGACACGGGGAGACACTGAGAGACACGGAGAGACACGGGGAGACACGGGGACACGGGGAGACACTGAGAGACACGGAGAGACACGGAGAGACACGAGGACACGGGGAGACACGGGGACACGGAGAGACACGGGGAGACACGGGGAGACATGGAGAGACACGAGGACACGGAGAGACACGGAGAGACACTGAGGGACACGGAGAGACAGGGGGAGACACGGGGACACGGGAAGACACTGAGAGACACGGGGAGACACGGGGAGACACGGAGAGACACGGAGAGACACGGGGACACGGAGAGACACGGAGGGACACGGAGAGACACGGGGAGACACGGGGACACGGGGAGACACGGGGACACGGGGAGACACGGGGACACAGAGAGACACGGGGAGACATGGAGAGACACTGAGGGACACGGAGAGACACGGAGAGACACTGAAGGACACGGAGAGACACTGAGGGACACGGAGAGACGTGAGGACATGGAGAGACACGGGGAGACATGGAGAGACACGGGGAGACATGGAGAGACACGAGGACATGGAGAGACACTGAGGGACACGGAGAGACACGGGGACACGGAGAGACACGGGGAGACATGGAGAGACACTAAGGGACACGGAGAGACACTGAGGGACACGGAGAGACACTGAGGGACATGGAGAGACATGAGGACATGGAGAGACACGGGGAGACTTGGAGAGACACGAGGACACGGGGAGACACGGGGACACGGAAAGACACGGGGAGACATGGAGAGACACGAGGACACGGAGAGACACTGAGGGACACGGAGAGACACGGGGAGACACGGGGACACGGAGAGACATGGGGAGACACGGGGAGACACGGGGAGACACGGGGACACGGGGAGACACGGGGAGACACGGGGAGACACGGGGAGACACGGGGAGAGACGGGGAGACACGGGGGTAGGTTTGGGACACGGAGAGACACGGGGACACGGAGAGACACGGGGAGATACGGGGAGACACGGGGGTAGGTTTGGGACATGGGGAGATACGGGGAGACATGGGAGACATGGGGAGACATGGGGAGACATGGGGAGATACGGGGAGACATGGGGAGATACGGGGAGACATGGGGAGATACGGGGAGACATGGGGAGATACGGGGAGACACGGGGAGACACGGGGGGTAGGTTTGGGACACGGAGAGACATGGGGACACGAGGAGACACGGGAACACGGAGAGACACGGGGATACGGAGAGACACGGGGATACGGAGAGACACGGACAGACATGGGGACACGGAGAGACACGGGGAGACATGGGGAGATACGGGGAGACACAGAGAGACACGGAGAGACACGGGGAGACACAGGGGGTAGGTGAGGGACAGAGAAACATGGAGAGACATGGAGAGAGATGGAGATACACGGGGAGACACGGGGAGACATGGGCAGACAGGGGGGTATGTTTGGGACACGGAGAGACACGGAGAATCGGAGACACAGAGACATGGGTACACGGAAACACAGAGACACGGAGAGATTGAGAGACACAGGAACACGGGGATACAGAGACACGGAGAGACACGGAGAGACACGGAGAGACACGGGGAGACACGGGGACACGGAGAGATTGAGAGACACAGGAACACGGGGATACAGAGACACGGAGAGACACGGAGAGACACGGAGAGACACGGGGAGACACGGGGAGACACTGAGGATACGGGCAGACATGGGGGGTATGTTTGGGACACGGAGAGGCACGGGGAGACACAGAGAGACACGGGGACACAGAGAGACACGAGGATACGGGGAGACACTGGAGGTAGGTGAGGGACACGGGGAGGCACGGAGAGACACAGCGAGACACGTGGTAACACGGAGAGACACGTGGTGACACGGGGAGACACGTGGGGTAGGTGAGAGAGACGGGGAGACACGGAGAGACACAGAGACATGGGAGGTAAGGGAAGGACACGGAGAGACACATGGAGACACGGGGGTAGGTGAGGGACACGGAGAGACACAGAGAGACACTGGTGGTAGGTGAGGGACATAGATTTAAATGCCCCCCCTTCCCCACCCCTCTCTCACACAGGTGACCTTTGACCCCGAAGTGTTCTTCAACATCCTGCTGCCCCCCATCATCTTCTACGCGGGCTACAGCCTCAAGCGGGTAGGCCCTGGGGGTCAGGGGTCAGGGATTCAGGGTCACTCCTCAGGGTTCAAGGGTTAGGAAGGTTGCCAACCCTGACGTGATGGGGAGCCACGGTGGCTAGGAGACGTTAACCACCTCACCTGGTACGCAGGAGGTCGTGGATTTGATCCTGATCCTGACTGTCTGCTGCTGCTGTATATTTGGAGTCTGCGTCTCTCTCTGTCATCATCATCACGGTGGCTAGGAGATGTTAACCACCTCGCCTGGTACGCAGGAGGTCATGGATTTTATCCTGACCCTGACTATGCCTGCTGCTGTATATTTGGAGTCTGTGTCTCTCTCTCTGCCATCATCATTTTCATCACGGTAGCTAGGAGATGTTAACTACCTCCCCTGGCGTACAGGAGGTCGTGGGTTCGTTCCTGACCCTGACGATGCCTGCTGCTGCTGCTGTATATTTGGAGTCTGCGTCTCTCTCTCTCTCCCCGTGGTCGCGTGAGTCAGTGTCACGCTTGTCGAGTATTTGCCTGCTGCTATCTGTTTCCACGTAATGATGACGGTGATCGCCGCCTCTTCGTCGAGCTATCGTTTGTGATGGCCAGGTCGCTTCTGAAAAAGCTACGTGGCTCAGTGGGGAGGCCTTCCCTGGTAAAATACAAAATAGCTTAGTTTTTACGTTTAGTCATTACCCTGTCAAGGACAAGAACAAATGTAATGGGATGACGAGGGAGGGTGGGTGAGTGACTATGTGAGTGGGTGAGTGGCTATGTGAGTGGCTATGTGAGTGACTACGTGAGTGAGTGACTATGTGAGTGGGTGAGCCGCTGTGTGAGTCAGTGACTATGTGAGTGACTGTGTGAGTGGGTGAGTCGTTATTTGAGTAGGTGAGTGACTACATGAGTGGGTGAGTGGCTATGTGAGCGACTATGTGAGTGGGTGAGCCGCTATGTGAGTAGGTGAGTGACTACATAAGTGGGTGAGTGAGTGACTGAGTGAGTGAGTGACTGTGTGAGTGAGTGACTGTGTGAGTGGGTAAGTGGCTAGCTGAGTGGGTGAGTGGATAAGTCATTATGTGAGTCAGTGTATGTATGTTGAACTTGATAATTGAAGGTACGGGGGAAGGACAACAAACTAAACAAAACAACAAAAACAACATGCAGCAGGTATATAGAAATTCGTTTGTCAGTCGAGATGATGATGATGATTTAAAAGTGCAGCACAGCTCCGTTGGATTCCTAATATTGGAAGGAATAGCATTCCAGACGGGCGCGCAAGCGCATTTTAACGTTGAATGAATTTCTGCGTGGATTGTGTCCATGCATTGTATTAATTCATCTCACACACACTCACACTCACTCACACACGTGCACAACAACAACAACCGCCATTCGCCACTAAGTGGCGGTGATGTCACCACGACGCTTGTGCCAGGCCATGTGGATCTTGAGGACCACGTGAAGTGTCGAACGCCCGCTGGCAGGAGGTCTCGGGGCAGACCCAGGTGCCACGGGTCGACTGACTGAGATGACTTAGATGACTGGCTGGTGCACCACCTGTGCCCCCTACTGTGCCAACTCTCTGGGTTTTATCCGCCCCCGTGGGTCCGCTCGTTGTTGTGAGCGTTGCTCCTCTGCCCTCACTCAAACCCACACATGCTCACTCACGCACGTGCGGGTGTGTGCGTGTTTGTGTGTGTGTTCGGTTCCCGCTCACGGCCAACACCGGTGACGATTATCTGAACCGGTTTCTGGGCCTCCCCGAGGTGGACTCAGCCTCAAACGAGTACCCGGTGCGGCGTGTAAACATCGCCACCGGGGAGACGATACCGGCCGGGCGTGGTGCTGGCAACCCACCCCCTCGTGTGCCGGTAGCCTTCACAGGTGCCACTCGCTAACAGCACTTGCCCCTACAGTCTGTTAAGGCTATGCGGGGGATCTTTGTCTTTGCACAGAGGCACTTCTTCCGAAACCTGGGCTCGATCCTGGCATTTGCCTTCCTGGGCACAGCCATCTCTTGCTTCGTCATCGGGTGAGCACCGCACGGGCACGCACAGGGACACACGGGCACACACACACGGGGACACACGTGCACACACACACACGTGTGTGTGTGCACGTGCGTGCACGCACACACGTGCACGCACACACGGGCACACACAGCCACACACGGGCACACACGTGCACACACGCACGGGCACACACGTGCACACACGCACGTGCACACACGCACGGGCACACACGCACGTGCACACACGGGCACGCACGCACGGGCACACGGGTATTTGGCACCCACGCATGGGCACCCATGCACGGACACGCGGGCACTCACGTGCATGCACGTTTGTGTTGAGAGTGAGAGTGTGAGAGCGCGCGTGTGTGAGTACGTGTGTTGAGAGAGCGCGTGTGTGTGAGTGCGTGTGTTGAGAGAGCACGTGTGTGTGAGTGCGTGTGTGTGTGAGTGCGTGTGTGTGTTAGTGCGTGTGTTGAGAGAGCGTGTGTATTAGTGCGTGTGTATTAGTGCGTGTGTTGAGAGTGCGCGTGTGTGTGCGTGCGAGTGTGCAGGATGATCACGTGGGGTGCTGTTAAGCTGATGCAGGCCGTGGGGCAGTTCACAGACAACTTCTACTTCACTGACTGCCTCCTCTTCGGAGCCATCATCTCAGCAACCGACCCCGGTCCGCCTCCCTCCCCCCCCCTTCTCCACTCCCCCTTACTCACCCCTCCCCTCCCCTTTCTCCCTCCCCTTTCTCCCCCTTCTCCCCTCCCTCCCCTCCCCCTTCTCCCCTCCCTCTACTCCCTCCCTGCCCTCCCTCTTCTTCCCTCCCTCCCCATCCTTTCCCCCCTGTGTATGTGTGTGTTTGTGTACACGTGATGATGAAAGTTGCAAGCGAGAGTTTCATCATTGCTTGCGGCTGGGGTTGGCATCGTCCCCCACTCCTCCTGATGTCGAGGGTAAATGGGCGAGGTTTAGGACTGTGACTCATGCAGCTGCAATGGCTGCTTTGGGTACGCGGTCCAGACCTCCCCAGAGACTCTGGCTGACAGAGGAGGTGTTCAGGATGGTTGAGAAAAATCGACAGGCCCACTCTAATCGTCTACAGCATCCCACGTCAGAGAATGAGGAGGATTACCGCAGCCTTCGCTCGGAGGTTCGGAGAGCCGTGAGGTGCTGCAAGGGTGGGTGGTGGTTGCGGGTTGCTGAGGATATGGGGTCTGCCTCAGTGGCCTGCGATCTCAAATCCCTATTTAACTCCATCAAAAAGTAACCTGCAGTGCCACACCTATTACCATCATTAGGGGAAAGAACGGCGATCCAATCTCCGACCCCCAGGAACAGGTTTGCAGATTTTCTGAGCATTTCTGTGAGGTCCTGGGGGAGGGGAAATCTCTCAGCCAGGAAAACATCGTGGCACAAAGTGAGGATGACCCTGCTGAGGCTGCGGTGCCTCATATTGGAAGAAGAAGTCACCCCCTGTGAGTGGCTGGCTGAGGTGCCATCTGTTGAGGAAGTACTGAAGGCAATCCAGAGTCTGAGACCAGGAAAGGCACGGGGCAGAGATGATCTCCCAAGCGAAGTGCTGAGGGAGGGTGGCGCTTGTGCACAGACTGCCCTACATGACATCATAACAACGGTCTGGACCACTGGATGGGTTCTGCAGGATTGGAAGGAAGCCCTGGTGGTCTCGCTTTTTAAGAAGGGGGACCGCACAGACTGTAACAACTACAGGGGCATCTCACTCCTCAGTGTGCCGGGAAAGGTCCTGGCAAGGATTATTCAGCATCGCCCTGCCAGGCACGCTGAGGAGAGGCTTGCAGAGTCCCAATGTGGTTTCAGGAATGGGCGGTCCTGCACAGATGCCATATTTTCTGTCCGTCTGCTACAGCAGAGGTGTAGGGAATTCCAACAAGACCTACATCTCTGCTTCATTGACCTGGTCAAGGCCTATAATACCATCAGTAGGCCTGGGCTCTGGGTTGTTCTTCGTGCTGTCAGAGTCCCTGACCCTCTGCTCACGCTCATTAAGGACCTTCATGATGGTGAGCGGTCCTGGGTAAAACTACGTGGCCGGGAGTCAGAGCCATTCCCTGTACACCTTGGGGTGTGACAGGGATGTCCTCTGGCTCCCACATTATTTAACATCTATTTTTACCACGTAGTTCATGAAGCCTTCAATAGCTGTACCGGGGGAATTTCCATTTGCTACAGATATAATGGGAGGTTGATCGATGCCCGGGTGCGGTCAAGGGATGGCTCCCTATTGTATGCCGATGATTTGGTAATTGCTGCTCATTCAGAGGAGGAGTTTGAGACACTTCTGCTGAAACTGGAGCGTGCCATTAAGGGGCGGGGCCTTAACATCAGCCCCACCAAAACTAAGCACCTGCCTGGGTATTTTGTGCCATCGGACATTCCACCCCCACAACTCCCAATTGGTGATGGGGCAGTTGTGGAGAGAGTGGAGAGTTTCCCATATCTGGGCAGTGTGCTCATGACCGGCTCCGGTTTGGCAGCAGAGGTCTCACTCCGAATCAGTCGAGCGGCAATATCTTTTAATTGGTTGCGTAACACTGGTCTGTCGCTCCGCACTAAGCTTCAGGTCTTCTCGGCCACGGTCATTCCCTCCCTTCTCTACGCTTGCGAAACGTGGACCCCCCTAATGGAACATCTTCGCCGGTTGAAAACATTTAGGCTAGCCTGCCTACGATCCATCCTGGGTTTAACCAGACTGGATTGTGTGAGGAGCTCACAAATCCTTGAAAGATCTGGGCAAAGCCCAAGGCAAGGCTGCGTTGGCTGGGTCATGTAGCCCGCATGCCCAGCCACCGCATGCCTAAACAGCTTTTGTTCAGCCGGAGCGAGGGAGCTAAACGGGCGCGGCATGGGCTAGAGAAGAGAAGGAGTGATGTGGTACAGGAGGACGTGGAACTGAGTGGACTTGCCGATGACTGGTACCAGCGGTGTCAAGATCGGCCTCTGTGGGGGAGGCTCGTGAAGGACGCTACTGGGCAGTTGGAGGCAGTTGCCCTCCAACAACAACGGAGGGCGGAGGAGCGACGCTCACAACAACGAGCGGAGCGCCGGGTGGCTAAAGCACGGCAGGTTGGCACAGTAGGGGGCAGAGGTGGTGCATCAGCCAGTCATCTCAGTCATCTCAGTCAGTCGACCCGTTGCACCTGGGTCTGCCCCGTGACGTCCTGCCGGCGGGCGTTCGACACTTCACGTGGCCTCAAGGTGCACATGTCCTGGCACAAGCGTCGTGGTGACATCACCGCCACTTAGTGGCGAATGGCGGTTGTTGTTATACGTATGTGTACGTGTGTGTGGGGATCGGTAGTGTAGCAGTTAGCGCTACTCTGCGCTACGAACCCGGTGACCCGGGTTCAAATCCTGCTCACGGCCAACACCAGTGACGATTATCTGAACCGGTCCTGGGCCTCCCTAGGTCGACTCAGCCTCAAATGAGTACCTGGTGCGGTGTGTAAGCATTGCCATTTGGAAGACAAAGGCGGCCGGGCGTGGTGCTGGCCACCCACTCCCTCGTGTGCCATGCCGGCCTTCACAGGTGCTCGCTAACAGCACTTGCCCCTACAGTCTGTTAAGGCTATACGAGGGATCTTGGTGTGTGTATGTGCGTGTATATACGTGTGTGTGTGTACGTGTATGTACGTACGTGTGTGTGTGTACGTGTATGTACGTACGTGTGTACGTGCGTGCAGTGACGGTGCTGGCGATCTTTGTTTTTGTGTGTGTGTGTACGTGTATGTACGTACGTGCATGCAGTGACGGTGCTGGTGATCTTTGTGTGTGTGTGTACGTGCATGTATATACGTGTGTGTGTGTACGTGTATGTATGTACGTGCGTGTGTGTACGTGTATGTACGTACGTGCGTGCAGTGCCGGTGCTGGCGATCTTAGTCTTTGTGTGTGTGTGTGTACGTGTATATACGTGTGTGTGTGTACGTGCGTGTGTATACGTGTGTGTGTACGTGCGTGTACATACGTGTGTGTGTGTACGCGTATGTACGTACGTGTGTACGTGCGTGCAGTGACGGTGCTGGCGATCTTTGCCGAGCTGGGCGTGGACGTGGATCTGTACGCGCTGCTCTTCGGGGAAAGCGTCCTCAACGATGCCGTCGCCATCACTCTCGCATCGTACGTCGATACGCAGCGATACACAGTGATATACCAGCGTGATTGATACACAGGGATACACAGCATCACACCACGGTAAACCGTGTGTATACGCGTGCGTGTGCCCATCTCTGTGTGCGTGTCTCTGTCTGTGTTTGTGTGTGTCTCTATGTGTGTGTCCCTGTGGGGAGCGGTAGTGTAGCGGTTAGCGCGATGCGCTGTGAACCTGGCGACCCGAGTTCGATTCCCGCGAACAGCCAACACCGGTGACGATTATCTGAACTGGTCCTGGGCCTCCCCTAGGTCGACTCAGCCTCAAATGAGTGCCTGGTGCGGTGTGTAAACATCGCCACTGGGGAGACAAAGGCGGCCGGGCGTGGTGTTGGCCACCCACCCCCTCGTGTGCCGTGCCGGCCTTTATAGGTGCTCGCTAACAGCACTTGCCCCTACGGTCTGTTAAGGCTATACGGGGATCTTTGTCAATGTATGTGTGTGTCTATGTGAGTCGGAGCCATTCCCTGTACACCTTGGGGTGCGACAGGGATGTCCTCTGGCTCCCACATTATTTAACATCTATTTTGACCACGTAGTTCGTGAAGCCTTCAATAGCTGTACTGGGGGAATCTCCATTTGGTACAGATATAATGGGAGTCTAATCGATGCCCGGGTGCGGTCAAGGGATGGCTCCCTATTGCTCAACCACGTTATGTATGCCGATGATTTGGTAATAGCTGCTCATTCAGAGGAGGAGTTGGAGACGCTGCTGCTGAGACTGGAGCGTGCCACTAAGGGATGGGACCTTACCATCAGCCCCACCAAAACTAAGCACCTGCCTGGGTATTTTGTACCATCGGACACTCTACCCCCACAACTCCCAATCGGTGATGGGGCAGTTGTGGAGAGAGTGGAGACTTTCCCATACCTGGGCAGTGTGCTTATGACCGGCTCCAGTTTAACAGCAGAGGTCTCACTCCGAATCAGTCGAGCGGCAATATCTTTTCATCGGTTGCGTAACGCTGTGTGGAAGCTACCTGGTCTGTCGCTCCGCACTAATCTTCAGGTCTTCTCGGCCACGGTCATTCCCTCCCTTCTCTACGCTTGCGAAACGTGGACCCCCCTAATGGAACATCTTCGCCGGTTAGAAACATTTAGGCTGGCCTGCCTACGATCCATCCTGGGTTTAACCAGACTGGATTGTGTGAGGAGCTCACAAATCCTTGAAAGATCTGGGCAAGGTCCCATCGGTGAGCTCCTCCGGCGGGCAAGGCTGCGATGGCTGGGTCATGTAGCCCGCATGCCCAGCCACCGCATGCCTAAACAGCTTTTGTTCGGCCGGATCGAGGGGGCTAAACGGGTGCGGTACGGGCTAGAAAAGAGATGGAGTGACGTGGTACAGGAGGACGTGGAGCTGAGTGGACTTGCTGATGACTGGTACCAGCGGTGTCAAGATCGGCCTCTGTGGAGGAGGCTCGTGAAGGGCGCTACTGGGCAGTTGGAGGCAGTCGCCCTCCAACAACAACGGAGGGCGGAGGAGCGACGCTCACAACAACGAGCGGAGCGCCGGGTGGCTAAAGCACAGCAGGTTGGCACAGTAGGGGGCACAGGTGGTGCATCAGCCAGTCATCTCAGTCAGTCGACCCGTGGCACCTGGGTCTGCCCCGTGACCTCCTGCCAGCGGGCGTTCGACACTTCACGTGGCCTCAGGGTGCACATAGCCTGGCACAAGCGTCGTGGTGACGTCACCGCCACTTAGTGGCGAATGGCGGTTGTTGTTGTTGTTGTGTGTGTCTATGTGTGTGTGTCTATGTGTCTATGTGTGTGTGTGTCTATGTGTGTGTATCTATGTGTGTGTCTATGTGTCTATGTGTGTGTCTGTGTCTATGTGTGTGTCTATGTGTCTATGTGTGTGTGTGTCAATGTGTCTATGTGTGTGTGTCAATGTGTCTATGTGTGTATGTGTCTGTGTGTCTAAGTGTGTGTGTGTGTATGTGTGTGTGTCTATGTGTGTGTCTATGTGTCTATGTGTGTGTCTATGTGTCTGTGTGTGTGTCTATGTGTGTGTGTGTCTATGTGTCTATGTGTGTATGTGTCTATGTGTGTCTAAGTGTGTATGTGTCTATGTGTGTGTGTCTAAGTGTGTGTCTATGTGCGTGTGTCTATGTGTCTATGTGTCTATGTGTGTGTGTATGTGTCTATGTGTGTGTGTATGTGTCTATGTGTGTGTGTGTCTATGTGTCTATGTGTGTGTGTGTCTAAGTGTGTCTATGTGTCTATGTGTGTCTAAGTGTCTGTGTGTCTATGTGTGTCTATGTGTGTCTATGTGTGTGTGTGTCTATGTGTGTGTGTCTATGTGTGTCTATGTGTGTGTGTGTCTATGTGTGTCTATGTGTCTGTCTCTGTGTGTCTATGTGTGTCTGTGTGTCTATGTGTCTGTCTGTCTATGTGTGTGTGTCTATGTGTGTGTGTGTCTATGTGTGTCTATGTGTCTGTCTCTGTGTGTCTATGTGTGTCTGTGTGTCTATGTGTCTGTCTGTCTATGTGTGTGTGTGTCTATGTGTGTGTCTGTCTCTGTGTGTCTAAGTGTCTGTGTGTCTATGTGTCTGTCTCTGTGTGTCTAAGTGTCTGTGTGTCTATGTGTCTGTCTAAGTGTCTATGTGTCTAAGTGTCTGTGTGTCTATGTGTCTGTCTAAGTGTCTATGTGTCTAAGTGTCTGTGTGTCTATGTGTCTGTCTAAGTGTCTATGTGTCTAAGTGTCTATGTGTGTCTATGTGCGTGCAGCGCGATTGCGGCGTACAGCCCTGAGAACCAGCACACGTTTGACGCGTCGGCCTTCTTCAAGTCGGTGCTCAACTTCATCGTCATCCTCAGCGGGTCCTTCGCCATGGGCGCTGCCACCGGAGTGGCCACCGCTCTCATATCCTGCACCAGCACCGCCACCAGCACCACCACCAGCACCACCATCACCACCACTATCACCAGCACCACCATCACCACCACTATCACCAGCACCACCATTATCACCAGCACCACCATCACCGCCACCAGCACCATCACCACCATCACCACCACTATCACCAGCACCATCACCACCATCACCACCACTATCACCAGCACCATCATCACCATCACCACTACTATCACCAGCACCATCATCACCACCACGATCACCAGCACCACCGCCACCAGCACCACCACCACCACCATCGCCAGCACCGCCACCATCACGATCACCATCATCACCACCACCACCGCTACCAGCACCACCACCACCATCGCCAGCACCACTACCATCACGATCACCAGCACCGCCACCACCACCACGATCACCAGCACCACCACCAGCACGATGACCATCACCACCACGATCACCAGCACCACCACCAGCACGATCACCATTACCGCCGCCAGCACCATCATCACCATCACCACCACTATCATCAGCACCATCATCACCACCACGATCACCAGCACCGCCGCCAGCACCATCACCAGCACCGCCACCACCACCACGATGATCACCAGCACCACCACCACGATAATCACCAGTACCATGATCAACATCACCACCAAAACGATCACCACCACTATCGCCATCACCAGCACCACCACAAGCACCAACCACTATCGCCATCACCAGCACCACCACTACCTGCACCACCCGGACCACCACGATCGTCACCACCGCGATCATCACCATCGCCACCACAATCACCATCACCAGCATCACCAGCACCACCAGCACCACTACCACCACCATCACCACTACCAACGTTACCACCATCACATTTTGATGATAAATGGTTGTGATATTAATGGTGGTGATTATGGTGATGATGATGACGATGGTGGTGGTGGTGATGATGAAGGTGTTGATGATGGTGAAGGTGGTGTTGATGACGATGATGGAAACTAGCTACGGTGAGGATGCGGCTATGATGGCGATGATGGTGATGGAGTGGTGAGGAGGATGGTGAGGATATGGCGATGATGGCGAGGAGGTGGAGTGTTTCCCTTGACGGTCGATGTTGGTGTGGGTCACGTGACCAAGTTCACGCGGCTGCGCGATTTCCCCTTGCTGGAGACGGCTCTATTCTTCCTCCTCTCCTGGAGCACCTTCCTGTTGGCCGAGGCCTGCTCGCTCACCGGTACCGCTCACCACCACTCGCTCACCACCACTCGCTCACCACCACTCGCTCACCACACACTCGCCCAACCACACACCCAGACACTCGCCACACGCTCACCACTCACTCACCCAACCACACACCCACACACTCGCCACACACTCACTCTCACCTTCTTGCTCACTAACCTGTACCACACAGTCACCCACACACACTCGCTTACCCGCACACCCAATTACATACATATACCCACTCACTCATACACACACTCACCCACACATACACACTCACCCACACTCACACACACACTCACCCACACACACCCACACACACCCAACCACAAACTCTCACTTTACTGCTCGCCTGCTCACCACACACTCAACGACACACTTTCCCACACACTCACCCGCACCCTCACCCACACACCCAACCACACACTCACCCACACACCCACACACACCCCCTCACCTACCCACCCACTAACCCCACACGGTAACCGCCACCAATCACCACACACTTACCCACACACACACAGATTTTCTCGCACACACAACCACTCACCAGCCGCTCACCACCCATTCACCAAACACTCACCCACACACACACTCACACTGTCACCTTTATGCTCACCGGTACTCACTGCACACTCACCACCTACTCACTTAACACTCACCCTGTGAGTAGGCTGTGAGTGTGTGTAGGCTGTGTGAGTGTCTAGGCTGTGAGTGTGTAGAGTGTGTGTAGGCTGTGTGTGTGTAGAGTGTGTGTAGTCTGTGTGTAGTCTGTGTGTAGGCTGTGTTTAGTGTGTGTAGAGTGTGTGTAGGCTGTGTGTAGGCTGTGTTTAGGTTGTGTGAGTGTGTGTAGGCTGTGTGAGTGTGTGTTAGTGTGTGTAGGCTTTGTGTAGGGAGCGATAGTGTAGCGGTTAGCGCGCTGCGCTATGAACCTGGCGACCCGGGTTCGATTCCCGCTCACGGCCAACACCAGTGACGATTATCTGAACCGGTCCCGGGCCTCCCCTAGGTCGACTCAGCCTCAAATGAGTACCTGGTGCGGTGAGTAAACATTGCCACTAGGGAGACAAAGGCGGTCGGGCGTGGTGCTGGCCACCCACCCCCTTGTGTACCGTTCCGGCCTTCATAGGTGCTCGCTAACAGCACTTGCCCCTACAGTCTGTTAAGGCTATATGGGGGATCTTTGTAGGCTTTGTGTAGGCTGTGTTTAGGTTGTGTATGTTTAGGTTGTGTGTAGGCTGTGTTTAGGTTGTGTGTAGACTGTGTTTAGGTTGTGCGAGTGTGTGTAGGCTGTGTGTAGGCTGTGTATAGACTGTGTTTAGGTTATGAGAGTGTGTAGGCTGTTTTTTGGTTGTGTCAGTGTGTAGGCTGTGTGTAGACTGTTTAGGTTGTGTTTAGGTTCTGTGTAGGCTGTGTTTAGGTTCTGTGTAGGCTGTGTTTAGGTTGTGTGTAGGCTGTGTTTAGGTTGTGTGTAGGCTGTGTTTAGGCTGTGTGTAGGCTGTGTTTAGGTTGTGTGAGTGTGTAGGCTGTGTTTAGGTTGTGTGAGTGTGTAGGTTGTGTGTAGGCTGTGTGTAGGTTGTGTGTAGGCTGTGTTTAGGTTGTGTGAGTGTGTAGGTAGTGTGTAGGCTGTGTGTTGGTTGTGTGAGTGTGTAGGCTGTGTGTAGGTTGTGTGTAGGTTGTGTGTAGGCTGTGTGTAGGCTGTGTGTAGGTTGTGTGTAGGCTGTGTGTAGGTTGTGTGAGTGTGTGTAGGCTGTGTGTAGGCTGTGTGTAGGCTGTGTGTAGGCTGTGTGTAGGCTGTGTTTGGGTTGTGTGTAGGCTGTGTTTAGGTTGTGTGTGTGTAGGCTGTGTGTTGGTTGTGTGAGTGTGAAGGCTGTGTGCAGGCTGTGTATAGGCTGTGTTTAGGTTGTGTGAGTGTGTAGGCTGTGTGTAGGCTGTGTGAGTGTGTAGGTTGTGTGTAGGCTGTGTGTAGGCTGTGTGTAGGCTGTGTGTAGGCTGTGTGGTGATTGGCTCTGCGACTGGCGCTGTGCCCACACAGGGATTGTGGCGGTGCTGTTCTGTGGCATCACCCAGGCTCACTACACCTACAACAACCTCTCTCCAGAGTCGCAGGAGCGGAGCAAGCAGGTAGTACTCACTCACTACCACTCACAACAACAACAACCGCCATTCGCCACTAAGTGGCGGTGGCGTCACCAGGGCGCGTGTGCCAGGCCACGTGCACCTTGAGGCCACCACGTGAAGTGTCGAACGCCCGCTGGCAGGAGGTCACGGGAGAGACCCAGCTGCTGCCATGCGCCGAGTGGCTGAGATGAGTGTCCGATGTGCCACCTGTGCCCCCTGCTTTGCCGACCTGCTGCGTGCCTGGCGAGGCGATGTTCTCAACAATCCTCGCCGGGGACCTTTCCCGGCACACCGAGGAGTGAGATAACCCCTGTAGTTGTTACAGTCTGTGCGGTCCCCCTTCTTGAAGAGGGGGACCACCAGGGCATCCTTCCAATCCTGCGGAACCCGTCCAGCGGTCCAGACCGTTGTTATGATGTCGTGTAGGGCAGTCTGTGCACAAACGCCGCCCTCCCTCAGCACTTCGCTTGGGAGATCATCTCTGCCCCGTGCCTTTCCTGGTCTCAGACTCTGGATCGCCTTCAGTACTTCCTCAACAGATGGCACCTAAGCCAGGCACTCACGGGGGGTGACTTCCTCCCATATTTGAAGTAAAGCAGCCTCAGCAGGGTCATCCCCACTTTGCCCTAGGATGTTTTCCAGGCTGAGGGATTTGCCCTTCGCCAAGATCTCACATAAATGCTCAGTAAATCTGCAAACCTGTTCCTGGGGGTCGGAGATTGGATCACCGTTCTTTCCGCTAATGGTAGGTGTGGCGCTGCAAGTTACTTTTTTTGATGGAGTTAGAGTGATTTGCATGCACACTCCTGTACACACACTCACACCTGTACACCCTCACAAGCAGATGTGTGCACACACTCTTATACAAACACACACTGTTGTGCACGCACTCACACGTGTGCACACACTCACACGTGTGCACATACAGGTGTACACACACACGTGTACACACACTCACACATATACACACACACACACACGTACACTCACACACACATACACACACACATGTACACACTCACAGGTGTACACACACACACACGTGTACACACACACTCACGTGTCCACACACTCACACATGTACACACACTCACGTGTCCACACACTCACACGTGTACACATACACTTGTTCACACACACACACACACGTGTACACACACACACACACGTACACACACACACGTACACACACACATGTACACACTCACAGGTGTACACACACACACGTGTACACACTCACACGTACACTCACACACGTACACTCACACACACGTACACACTCACAGGTGTACACACACTCACTCATGTACACACACACGTACACTCACACACACGTACACACACACATGTACACACTCACAGGTGTACACACACTCACACGTGTACACACACTCACACAACAACAACCGCCATTCGCCACCCAAGTGGCGGTGACGTCACCACGACGCTTGTGCCAGGCTAATACGCACCTTGAGGCCACACTCTTGTACATAGACACTCACACATGTACACGCACACACGCGCGTACACACACGCGCCTGACACACACTCGCGTACGCGTGTGTGAGCGTGCCCTGCTCTCTCCGTTGCTGAACGGTGGCCGTGCCCTCTCTGTGCAGCTGTTCGAGCTGCTCAACTTCTTGGCGGAGAATTTCATCTTCTCCTACATGGGGCTGGCGCTCTTCACCTTCCAGAGGCATATCTTCAACCCCATCTTCATTATCAGTGCCATGGTATCCTCACCGAGTGTGTGTGTGTGGGGAGTGTGTTAGTGACTGGGTGTGTGTGTGTGTACAGGAGAGTGTGTGAGTGATTGTGTGAGTGACTGTGTGAGAGTGTGGTGTGTGTGTGTGAGTGACTGTGTGTGTACATGAGAGTGTGTGAATGACTTTGTGTGAGTGACTGTGTGAGTGACTGTGTGAGTGTGTGTGTGAGTGACTGTGTGAGTGTGTGGGGAGTGTGTGTGTACATGAGAGTGTGTGAGTGACTGTGTGTGTGTGTGAGTGACTGTGTGAGTGTGTGGGGAGTGTGTGTGTACATGAGAGTGTGTGAGTGACTGTGTGAGTGTGTGGGGAGTGTGTGTGTACATGAGAGTGTGTGAGTGACTGTGTGAGTGACTGTGTGTGTGACTGTGTGAGTGTGTGGGGTGTGTGTACATGAGTGTGTGTGTACATGAGAGTGTGTGAGTGATTGTGTGAGTGATTGTGTGAGTGTGTGTGTGAGTGACTGTGTGTGTATACATAAGTGTGTGTGAGTGACTGTGTGAGTGACTGCGTGAGTGTGTGAGGTGTGTGTGTGGGTGACTGTGTGTGTACATGAGAGTGTGTTAGTGACTGGGTGTGTGTGTGTGTACATGAGAGTGTGTGAGTGATTGTGTGAGTGACTGTGTGAGAGTGTGGTGTGTGTGTATGTGTGTGAGTGACTGTGTGTGTACATGAGAGAGTGTTAGTAACTGTGTGTGTGTACATGAGTGTGTGTACATGAGTGTGTGTGAGTGACTGTGTGTGCACATGAGAGTGTGTGAGTGATTGTGTGAGTGTGGGGTGTGTGTGTACATGAGTGTGTGTGAGTGACTGTGTGTTTGTACATGAGTGTGTGTGAGTGACTGTGTGTGTACATGAGTGTGTGTGAGTGACTGTGTACGTGAGAGTGTGTGTATGCGTGAATGTGGTGTGTGTGTGTGTACATGAGTGTGTGAGTGACTGTGGGTGAGTGACTGTGTGTGTGTTTATGAGTGTGTGTGAGTGACTGTGTGTGTACATGAGAGTGTATGTATGCGTGAATGTGGTGTGTGTGTGTGTACATGAGTGTGTGAGTGACTGTGTGTGTGTGTGTGTACATGAGTGTGTGAGTAACTGTGGGTGAGTGACTGTGTGTGTGTTTATGAGTGTGTGTGAGTGACTGTGTGTGTACATGAGAGTGTGTGAGTGACTGTGTGTGAGTGTGGAGGTGTGTGTGTGTGTACATGAGTGTGTGAGTGTGGTGTGTGTGTGTGTACATGAGAGTGTGAGTGACTGTGTGTGTGTGTGTACATGAGAGTGTGTGAGTGACTGTGGGGTGTGTACATGAGAGTGTGTGAATATGATGTGTGTATATTTGAATGTGGTGTGTGTGTTTGAATGTGGTGTGTGTATGTGTGAATGTGGTGTGTGTGTGCCTGTGTGTTTCTACTTGTCCTTGTGTATCTCCATGTCTCCATGTCCCTGTGCGTCCCTGTGTCTCTCCGTGTCCCCGTGTGTCGCTGTGTTTTCGTGTCCTTGTGTTCCACTGTATGCCTCTGTCCGTGTGTGCCTCCATGCTGTCGCGTCTTCCCGTGTCCCCCACTGATTTGTTACTTGCCCTTGACTGACCGCCTACTCGTCCACTCACTCGCTCACTCACTCTCTCACCCACTCACTCCCCCACTCACTCACTCGCTCACTCACTCGCTCACCCACTCACTCGCCCACTCACTCTCTCACCCACTTGCTCACTCTCTCGCCCACTCACTTGCTCACTCACTCTCTCATCCACTCACTCGCTCACTCACTCTCTCACCCACTCACTCGCACCACTCACTCGCTCACTCACTCACTCACCCACTCACTCGCTCACTCACTTGCTCACTCACTCTCTCATCCGCTCACTCACTCTCTCACCCACTCACTCGCCCATTCACTCTCTCACTCTCTCACTCACTCTCTCACCCACCCATTCTCCCACCCACTCGCCCACCCACTCGCCCACCCACTCGCCCACCCACTCTCCTACCCACTCTTCCACCCACTCTTCCACCCACTCTCCCACCCATCCATTCTCACACCCACTATCCCACCCACTCTCCCACCCACTCTCCCACCCACTCGCCCACCCACTCTCCCACCCACTCTCCCACCCACTTTCCCACCCACTCTCCCACCCACTCTCCCACCCACTCTTCCACTCACCCACTCTCCCACCCACCCACTCTCCCACCCACTCTCCCACCCACTCTCCCACCCACCCACTCTGCCACCCACCCACTCTCCCACCCACCCACTCTCCCACCCACCCACTCTCCCACCCACTCTTCCACCCACTCTCCCACCCACTATCCCACCCACCCACTCTCCCACCCACTCTCCCACCCACTCGCTGGCGCTCCGTGTGCCCGCCCGCCACAGCTGGCGATGTTTGTGGGGCGAGCGTGCAACATCTACCCGCTCTCCTTCTTCCTGAACCTGGCACGGAGGCACAAGATCGCGTACAACTTCCAGAACATGATGATGTTCGCAGGTGAGACACGCGGGGAGAGACACGCGGGGAGAGACACGCGGGGAGAGACACGCGGGGAGAGACACGCGGGGAGAGACACGCGGGGAGAGACGCAGACAGAGACACGCAGACAGAGACACGCAGACAGAGACACGCAGACAGAGACACGCGGGGAGAGACACGCGGGGAGAGACACGCGGGGAGAGACACGCGGGGAGAGACACGCGGGGAGAGAGAGACGAGACGCGGAAAGAGACATGGAGAGAGAGACGCAGACAGAGACACGCAGACAGAGACACGTGGAGAGAGACGAGACGCAGAAAGAGACACGGAGAGAGAGACGCACGCTAACAGCACTTGCCCCAACAGTCCATTGAAGCTACACGTGGGAACCTTTGTCTGTGTGTATTCGTCCCCCGTGCCCTCCTCTCTCCATGCCCTCTACATTCCTCTGTGTCTGCACGTCGCTCCGCCCCCGCCCCCCCCGCCAGGCCTGCGAGGCGCCATGGCGTTCGCGTTGGCCATCAGAGACACGACGACACCGGCCAGGCAGATGATCTTCAGCACCACGCTGCTCATCGTCTTCTTCACCGTCTGGGTGTTCGGGGGCGGCACCACCGCCATGCTCTCATGCCTCAAGATCCGGTGGGTGGGCGGGCGGGTGTTTGTATAGTATAGTGAGTAGGTGGGTGGGTGGTTGGGTGAGTGGGTGGGTGGGTGAACATTTGGGTGGGTGAATAATTGGGTAGGTGGGCGGTTGGTTGGGCGGCTGGGTGGGCGGGTGTTTGGTTGGTATAGTGAGTAGGTGGGTGGGTGGTTGGGTGAGTGGGTGGGTGGGTGAACATTTGGGTGGGTGAATAATTGGGTAGGTGGGTGGTTGGGTGAGTGGGTGGGTGGGCGGGTGTTTGGATGGTATAGTGAGTAGGTGGGTGGGTGGGTGAACATTTGGGTGGGTGAACATTTGGGTGGGTGAATAATTGGGTAGGTGGGTGGTTGGGCGGGTGGGTGGGCGGGTGTTTGGATGGTATAGTGAGTAGGTGGGTGGGTGGTTGGGTGAGTGGGTGGGTGGGTGAACATTTGGGTGGGTGAATAATTGGGTAGGTGGGTGGTTGGGTGAGTGGGTGGGTGGGCGGGTGTTTGGATGGTATAGTGAGTAGGTGGGTGGGTGGTTGGGTAGGTGGGTGGGTGCGTGAACATTTGGGTGGGTGAATAATTGGGTAGGTGGGTGGTTGGGCGGGTGGGTGGGCGGGTGTTTGGATGGTATAGTGAGTAGGTGGGTGGGTGGGTGGTTGGGTGAGTGGGTGGGTGGGTGAACATTTGGGTGGGTGAATAATTGGGTGGGTCGGTGGTGGTTGGGCGGGTGGGTGGGCGGGTGTTTGGATGGTATAGTGAGTAGGTGGGTGGGTGGTGAGTGGGTGGTTGGGTGAGCGAGTGGATTGGTGGGTGGTTTAGTGATTGGGTACAGTGTGTGTGGGCTACACGGGGGACCTCTGTCTGTGTTGTTGTGGTGGTGGTGTTTGTGGTGGTTGTTGTGACAGAGTTGGTGTGGACCCAGACCAGGATCTGCAGATGAACAGTGACAACTTCCAACCACTGCATTCGGTGAGACTCACTCACAAACACTCACTCACACACACAAACACTCAGTAACACAACAACAACAACCGCCATTCGCCACTAAGTGGCGGTGACGTCACCACGACGCTTGTGCCAGGCCATCTGCACCTTGAGGCCACGTGAAGTGTCGAACGCCCGCTGGCGGGAGGTCATAGGTGCCACGGGTCGACTGACTGAGATGACTGGCTGATGCACCACCTGTGCCCCCTACTGTGCCAACCTGCTGTGCTTTAGCCACCCGGCGCTCCGCTCGTTGTTGTGAGCGTCGCTCCTCCGCCCTCCGTTGTTGTTGGAGGGCGACTGCCTCCAACTGCCCAGTAGCGTCCTTCACGAGCCTCCCCCACAGAGGCCGATCTTGACACCGCTGGTACCGGTCATCGGCAAGTCCACTCAGCTCCACGTCCTCCTGTACCACATCACTCCATCTCTACTCTAGCCCGTGCCGCGCCCGTTTAGCCCCCTCGATCCGGCCGAACAAAAGCTGTTTCGGAATGCGGTGGCTGGGCATGCGGGCTACATGACCCAGCCACACTAATACACTCACTAACACACTCACTCATACACTCGCTAACACACGCACTCACACACTCACTAACACACTCACACACTCACTAATACACTCACTAACACACTCACTCATACACTCGCTAACACACGCACTCACACACTCGCGAACACACTCAATAACACACTCACTAACACACTCGCTAACACACTCACTAACACACTCACTAACACTCTCACTAACACACTCACTCATACACTCACTAACACACTCATTAATACACTCACTAACACACTCACTCATACACTCGCTAACACACGCACTCACACACTCGTGAACACACTCAATAACACACTCACTAACACACTCACACTCACTAACACACTCACTAACACACTCACGAACACACTCGCTAACACACTCACTAACACACTCACACACGCACTCACACCCACAGATTCATTCACACGCAATTATTAGCACGCTGCGCTACAAACCCGGCGACCCGAGTTCAATTCCCGCTCACTGCCAACAACAGTGACGATTATCCGAGTGGATCTTGGGCCTCCCTTAGGTCAACTCAGCCTCAAATGAGTACCGGGTGCGGTGTGTAAACATCGCCACTGGGGAGACAAAGGGGGTCGGGTATGGCGCTGGCCACCCACCCCCTCGTGTGCCTTCACAGGTGCTGCTCGCTAACAGCACTTGCCCCAAAAGTCTGTTAAGGCTATACGGGGGATATTTGTCTTTTGTGTGTGTGAGTGCGTACGTGTTTACGTGTGTGCACGTGTCTGATGCGCGCGCGAGTGTGTGTGTCTGTGCGTGTGTGTGTATGCGTGTGTGTACGTGTGTGTGTACGTGTGTGCATGTGTACGTGTCTCAAATATTGGAAGAAGTCACCCCCTGTGAGTGGCTGGCTGAGGTGCCATCTGCTGATGAAGTATTGAAGGCGATCCGGAGTCTGAGACCAGGAAAGGCAGCGGGCAGAGATGATCTCCCAAGCGAAATGCTGAGGGAGGGTGGCGTTTGTGCACAGACTGCCCTATATGACATCATAACAACAGTCTGGACCACTGGACGGGTTCCGCAGGATTGGAAGGATGCCCTGGTGGTCCCCCTTTTTAAGAAGGGGGACCGCACAGACTGTAACAACTACAGGGGCATCTCACTCCTCAGTGTGCCGGGAAAGGTCCTGGCAAGGATTATTCAGCATCGCCTTGCCAGGCACGCTGAGGAGAGGCTTGCGGAGCCCCAATGCGGTTTCAGGAAAGGGCGGTCCTACACAGATGCCATATTTTCTGTCCGTCTGCTACAGCAGAGGTGTAGGGAATTCCAACAAGACCTACATCTCTGCTTTATTGACCTGGTCAAGTCCTATGATACCATCAGTAGGCCTGGGCTCTGGGTTGTTCTTCGTGCTTTTGGAGTACCTGACCCTCGGCTCACGATCATTAAGGACCTTCATGATGGTGAGCGGGCCCGGGTAAAACTTCGTGGCCGGGAGTCAGAGCCATTCCCTGTACACCTTGGGGTGCGACAGGGATGTCCTCTGGCTCCCACATTATTTAACATCTATTTTGACCACGTAGTTCGTGAAGCCTTCAATAGCTGTACCGGAGGAATCTCCATATGGTACAGATATAATGGGAGGCTGATCGATGCCCGGGTGCGGTCAAGGGATGGCTCCCTATTGCTCAACCACGTTATGTATGCTGATGATTTGGTAATAGCTGCTCATTCAGAGGAGGATTGGAGACGCTGCTGCTGAGACTGGAGCGTGCCACTAAGAGGTGGGGCCTTACCATCAGCCCCACCAAAACTAAGCACCTGCCTGGGTATTTTGTACCATAGGACACTCCACCCCCACAACTCCCAATCGGTGATGGGGCAGTTGTGGAGAGAGTGGAGAGTTTCCCATACCTGGGCAGTGTGCTTATGACTGGCTCCAGTTTAACAGCAGAGGTCTCACTCCGAATCAGTCGAGCGGCAATGTCTTTTCATCGGTTGCGTAATGCTGTGTGGAAGCTACCTGGTCTGTCACTCCGCACTAAGCTTCAGGTCTTCTCGGCCACGGTCATTCCCTCCCTTCTCTACGCTTGCAAAACGTGGACCCCCCTAATGGAACATCTTCGCCGGTTAGAAACATTTAGGCTGGCTTGCCTACGATCCATCCTGGGTTTAACCAGACTGGATTGTGTGAGGAGCTCACAAATCCTTGAAAGATCTGGGCAAGGTCCCATCGGTGAGCTCCTCCGGCGGGGAAGGCTGCGATGGCTGGGTCATGTAGCCCGCATGCCCAGCCACCGCATGCCGAAACAGCTTTTGTTCGGCCGGATTGAGGGGGCTAAGCGGGCGCGGCACGGGCTAGAGAAGAGATGGAGTGATGTGGTACAGGAGGACGTGGAGCTGAGTGGACTTGCCGATGACTGGTACCAGCGGTGTCAAGATCGGCCTCTGTGGAGGAGGCTCGTGAAGGATGCTACTGGGCAGTTGGAGGCAGTCGCCCTCCAACAACAACGGAGGGCGGAGGAGCGACGCTCAGAACAACGAGCGGAGCGCCGGGTGGCTAAAGCACAGCAGGTTGGCACAGTAGGGGGCACAGGTGGTGCATCAGCCAGTCATCTCAGTCAGTCGACCCGTGGCACCTGGGTCTGCCCCGTGACCTCCTGCCAGCGGGCGTTCGACACTTCACGTGGCCTCAAGGTGCACATAGCCTGGCACAAGCGTCGTGGTGACGTCACCGCCACTTAGTGGCGAATGGCGGTTGTTGTTGTTGTTGTTGTGTGTGTACATATGTGTGTGTGTGTACGTGTGTGTGTGTGTACATGTGTGTACATGTGTACGTGTGTGTGTTTGTTCATGCTATAGCAGAACGAGGGAGGCAGCCGGACCAAGAATGAGAGTGCGTGGCTCTTCCGCATGTGGTACATCTTCGACCACAAGTATCCTCACTGCGCGTCTCCCCGCGTGTCTCCGTGTCTCCCCACGTCTCCCTATGCCTCCGCGTGTCTCCGCGTGTCTCTCCGCGTCTCTCCGCATCTCCGCGTGTCTCTCCGCGTGTCTCCGTGTGTCTCTCCGCGTGTCTCTCCGCGTGTCTCTCCGCGTGTCTCTCCGCGTGTCTCTCCGCGTCTCTCCCCGTGTCTCTCCGTGTCTCTCCGCGTCTCCCCGTGTCTCTCCGACGTGTCTCTCCGCGTGTCTCCCCACGTCTCTCCGCGTGTCTTCGCGTGTCTCTCCGCGTGTCTCTCCGTGTCTCTCCGTGTCTCTCCGCGTGTCTCCGTGTCTGTCCGCGTGTCTCCGCGTTGCTCCTCATGTCTCTGCGTCTCCCCGCGTGTCTCCGCGTGTCTCTCCGCATGTCTCCCCGTCTCTCCCCGTGTCTCTCCCCGTGTCTCCCCGTCTCTCCGCGTGTCTCCGTGTCTCTCCGCGTGTCTCTCCACGTGTCTCTCCCCGTGTCTCCCCGTCTCTCCGCGTGTCTCCGTGTCTCTCCGCGTGTCTCTTCGCGTGTCTCCACGTGTCTCTCCGCGTGTCTCCGTGTCTCTCTGTGTCTCTCCGCGTGTCTCTCCGTGTGTCTCCACGTGTCTCCCCGCGTTGCTCCCTGACTCTGGCCACCCTCCCAGCTACCTGAAGCCGATCCTCACCCACTCGGGCCCCCCACTCACCTCCACGCTGCCACGGTGCTGCGCCCCCCTCGCCCGCTGCCTCACCAGCCCCCACGCCTACGAGGTGAGCAACCCCCCCCCCCCCCCACGCTCCGTATCTACGTGTGAGTGGGTCTGTGTGTGAGTGGGTCTGTGTGTGAGTGGGTCTACGTGTGTGTGTGTCTCTGTGTGTGTCTGGGTCTACGTGTGTGTGTCTCTGTGTGTGTGTGTGGGTCTGTGTGTGTGTGGGTCTGTGTGTGTGTGGGTCTACGTGTGTGTGTGGGTCTACGTGTGTGTGTCTCTGTGTGTGTGTGGGTCTGTGTGTGTGTGTCTCTGTGTGTGTCTCTGTGTGTGTGTGTCTCTGTGTGTGTGTGGGTCTGTGTGTGTGTGTCTCTGTGTGTGTCTCTGTGTGTGTGTGTCTCTGTGTGTGAGTCTGTGTGTGAGTGGGTCTATGTGTGTGTGGGTCTACGTGTGAGTGTCTCTGTGTGTGTGTGCGTCTACGTGTGTGTGTGGGTCTGTGTGTGTGTGGGTCTGTGTGTGTGTGCATCTACGTGTGTGTGTGTGGGTCTGTGTGTGTGTGCGTCTACGTGTGAGTGGGTCTGTGTGTGTGGGTCTGTGTGTGAGTGTCTCTGTGTGTGTGTGGGTCTGTGTGTGTGTGGGTCTGTGTGTGTGTGGGTCTGTGTGTGTGTGGGTCTACGTGTGTGTGGGTCTGTGTGTGTGTGTGGGTCTACGTGTGTGTGTGGGTCTGTGTGTGAATGGGTCTACGTGTGTGTGGGTCTACGTGTGAGTGGGTCTGTGTGTGTGTGGGTCTGTGTGTGAGTGGGTCTACGTGTGAGTGGGTCTACGTGTGTGTGGGTCTACGTGTGTGTGTGAGTCTGTGTGTGTGTGGGTCTACGTGTGTGTGGGTCTGTGTGTGTGTGTGTGTCTCTGTGTGTGAGTCTGTGTGTGAGTGGGTCTATGTGTGTGTGGGTCTACGTGTGTGTGGGTCTGTGTGTGAGTGTCTCTGTGTGTGTATGGGTCTGCGTGTGTGTGGGTCTGTGTGTGAGTGGGTCTATGTGTGTGTGTGGGTCTGTGTGTGAGTGTGTCTCTGTGTGTGTGTGGGTCTGTGTGTGTGTGGGTCTACGTGTGTGTGTGTCTCTGTGTGTGAGTCTGTGTGTGAGTGGGTCTACGTGTGTGTGAGTGTCTCTGTGTGTGTGTGGGTCTGTGTGTGTGTGGGTCTCTGTGTGTGTGTGTGTCTCTGTGTGTGGGTCTACGTGTGTGTGTGTCTGTGTGTGTGTGAGTCTGTGTGTGAGTGGGTCTACGTGTGAGTGTGGGTCTACGTGTGAGTGTCTCTGTGTGTGTGTGTGGGTCTGTGTGTGTGTGGGTCTGTGTGTGTGAGTGTCTACGTGTGTGTGTGGGTCTACGTGTGTGTGTCTCTGTGTGTGTGTGCGTCTACGTGTGAGTGGGTCTGTGTGTGTGGGTCTGTGTGTGAGTGTCTCTGTGTGTGTGTGGGTCTGTGTGTGTGTGGGTCTGTGTGTGTGTGGGTCTGTGTGTGTGTGGGTCTGTGTGTGTGTGGGTCTGTGTGTGTGTGGGTCTACGTGTGTGTGTGGGTCTGTGTGTGTGTGTGGGTCTACGTGTGTGTGTGGGTCTGTGTGTGAGTGGGTCTACGTGTGTGTGGGTCTACGTGTGAGTGGGTCTGTGTGTGTGTGGGTCTGTGTGTGTGTGGGTCTACGTGTGAGTGGGTCTACGTGTGTGTGGGTCTACGTGTGTGTGGGTCTGTGTGTGAGTGTCTCTGCGTGTGTGTGGGTCTGCGTGTGCGTGGGTCTGCGTGTGTTTGGGTCTGTGTGTGTGTGGGTCTGTGTGTGAGTGGGTCTACGTGTGTGTGGGTCTACGTGTGAGTGGGTCTGTGTGTGTGTGGGTCTGTGTGTGTGTGGGTCTGTGTGTGAGTGTCTCTGCGTGTGTGTGGGTCTGCGTGTGTGTGGGTCTGCGTGTGTGTGGGTCTGTGTGTGAGTGGGTCTACGTGTGAGTAGAGCTGTGTGTGTGTGTGGGTCTACGTGTGAGTGGATCTGTGTGTGTGGGTCTGTGTGTGAGTGGATCTGTGTGTGTGTGGGTCTGCGTGTGTGTGGGTCTGCGTGCGAGGGCTCAGTGATCACTAAGCCACTTTCTAAAACTGTGTGTCCGTCAAGTCACGTAAATATAAATAATATATCACGACGATTCGATTCCTTGTGTTGCCATCGAAAACGTTGGGATTGATTACTTGTATTTAGGTTACTTGATCAAACGACCCAGCGAGTGTGAATTCCTGCAATCACGAAAGCTTTAAAATCAAGACTTCCACTTGCTTAAAGTCTTCACTAAGCTTGTGCCAGTAGTGTATAGTGTAGTGTAGAGTGTATAATAGTGTAGTGTATAGTGTAGTGTAGAGTGTGTAGTAGTGTATAGTGTAGTGTAGAGTGTGTAGTAGTGTATAGTGTAGTGTGTAGTGTAGTCTATAGTGTAGTTTATAGTAGTGCAGTGTATAGTGTGTAGTGTAGTGTGTAGTGTATAGTAGTGTAATGTATAGTAGTGTAGTGTATAGTGTAGTGTAGTGTATAGTGTAGTGTGTAGTGTAGTGTATAGTGTAGTGTATAGTAGTATAGTGTAGTGTATAGTGTAGTGTATAGTAGTATAGTGTAGTGTATAGTAGTATAGTATAGTGTATAGTGTAGTGTATAGTAGTGTAGTGTATTGTAGTGTAGTGTATAGTGTAGTGTTTAGTAGTATAGTGTAGTGTATAGTGTATTGTAGTGTAGTGTATAGTGTAGTGTTTAGTAGTATAGTGTAGTGTATAGTATAGTAGTGTAGTGTATAGTAGTGTAGTTTATAGTGTAGTGTTTATAGAATCTGGGCTGCATGCACCCCCCCGCGGGGGCGGGTGGGGGGCCTCTAGCGGCAGTGCCGCCTGTGCTACCACCGCCACTGCCACCGCTGCCGTCACCGCCACCAGAACCAGGAGCAGCTGGGCGCCGGCACGGGGGGCGACGACGACGACTCGGTGCTCATCCTGGGCGACGGCGACCTCATCCTCACCGCGGGCAGCGCCAACGGGCCGGCCGCCGACCCCTCCTCCTCCTCCGCCGCCGCCGCCGCCGCCGCCGCCTCGTCGTCGTCCGTCGCCGCCGCCGCCGCCCACGCGCACGACCGGCGCCAGCGTGGGCTGGCGAAGCCCGGCAACGGGCCGAGTCGGCAGGAGCAGCTGCGGCAGCGGCGGCAGCAGCCGGGGGCGGCCGCCGGCGCTTCGCCCGAGGAGGCGGCGCTCGAGGAGGGCGGCGACCTGGGGGAGGGCGACGCGGCGGTGGCGCGAGGCACACGCCTCGTCCTGCACTCGCACGGCGGCGACGACGAGGAGGAGGAGGGCGGCTACGGCGCCCTCGCCTGACCCCCGCCGTGGCTAAGGTCAGCTGACCCGATGGCTTTGCGCTCTACCGGCGCCGCCGTCGCCGCTGTCGCCGCCGCCGCCGCCGCCGTCGGCATTGTCGTCGGCTGACCGATGACGTCGTTGCAGTCGCCGGCCGGCCGGCCGACGCCGTCGTCGCCGTCGTCGTAGTCGTCAGCTGACCGGTGACATCACGCTGCACTTGCCTGCCGAGGACGCTCGAGCCTGATCATCGTCGTCGTCGTCATCGTCACTATCGTCGTCGCCTAGTAACCGGCGCCGCTACCGGAATGCCGACATCATCGTCGTCGTAATCATCATCACCGTCGCCTGGCGGCCGACAGCATCATCGCCGTCGCATCTCCCGTGATGACATCATCGCCGTCGCATCTCCCGCGATGACATCATCGCCGTCGCATCTCCCGCGATGACATCATCACCATCGCCTGGCGGCCGACAGCATAATCGCCGTCGCATCTCCCGCGATGACATCATCGCCGTCGCATCTCCCGCGATGACATCATCGCCGTCGCATCTCCCGCGATGACATCATCGCCGTCGCATCTCCCGCGATGACATCATCGCCGTCGCATCTCCCGCGATGACATCATCGCCGTCGCATCTCCCGCGATGACATCATCGCCGTCGCATCTCCCGCGATGACATCATCGCCGTCGCATCTCCCGCGATGACATCATCGCCGTCGCATCCCGGGCGATGACATCATCGCCGTCGCATCTCCCGCGATGACATCATCGCCGTCAACCCGACAGCGTCGTGTTGACGGCGATGGGTTCGTGACGGTTGTGATGATGACGGCGGTGGTGGCGGTGGCGGTTGTGTTGGTGACGGTTGTGGCGGTGGTTGCCCGGTGTCTTGCCACTATGAATCTGCAGTCCGTGTGGTTGCCGTGATTTTTTTGCGATCGCCGCCACCGCCCCCTTTGTGTCCTCGTCCTCCTCCTCCTCGTCCTCCTCCTCGTCCTCCTCGTCCTCCTCCTCGTCCTCCTCCTCGTCGTCGTCGTCGTCGTCCTGGTCGTGTTTTGATTTTTGCGCGGTTTCCCGAGCGAGCTTTTCGCGTAATTTATGATCGCGGTGAATTCTTGCGTGTCCGTCCGCCGCGTTCTTGTTGCGCTGCGTTGCGGTGCGTTGTGACGTCACGTCGCGTTGTGACGTCACGTTTGCGTTGTGACGTCACGTTGCGTTGTGACGTCACGTTGCGTTGTTGCGTTGTCGCGTTCAGCAGGCACTTTGTGCTGTCTGACCCCCTCGCGATCCTCCTGACAAGCCCCACTACCCCCCCCAAAAATACAACAACAACCGCGTACCACTGATGCCATTATCACCATCACCACTACCACCATCAATACTATCACCAATACCATCACCACCATCACCACAATCAGTATCACCACCACCACGACAACCACGCACGACTGATGCCATCACCACCGCCATCACTACCATCACCACAATCAGTATCAACACCACAACAACTTAAACAACCACGCACCACTGATGCCATCACCACCATCATCACCACAATCAATACCACCATCATCATCACCACAATCAATACCACCACCATCATCACCATCATCACCACCATCACCATCATCACCATCACCATCATCACCACCATCATCATCACCATCATCATCACAATCATCACCACCATCATCAGCACCTATGAAGTCTACCGGCACTGTGGCACACGAGGGGGTGGGTGGCTACCAGCACCACGCCCGGCCGCCTTTGTCTCTCCCGCAGTGGCGATGTTTACTACACACCGCACCAGCTACTCATTTGAGGCTGAGTCGACCTAGGGGAGGGGCCCAGGACCGGTTCAGATGATCGCAATCACTGGGTGGAGGTGATCGCAATCACTGGGTGGAGATGGTCGCCGTGAGCGGGAATCGAACTTTGATCTCTGCTGGGTTCATCGCGCTAACTGCTGCACCACCGCTCCCCACAAACTACCCAAACACCCCCTTCTCCCACCCCTAAGCTCTGCCGTCCTCAATATATTGATATATTGATATATAAACTGTAATCTACTACCTTTTTTATTTGACCAGGTAAGGCCCACAGAGTTATATAGTTTTTTTATTTCCATGAAAGGTGTTAGCGTCCCAATGTAATGATGGGGGGGGGGGGAGGTCTAGTTTTTTTTCTGCGTGGGAGAAAACCTCGCGCGTGCGAGGAGAGAGGGGGTGCAACGCTTGATCCCCGTTACAGATGTAACAGATGGAGATTAGTCCACACACAATCTGCTGTACCGCTTTCTCCTGCCAGAGGCAGGGGGTATGGCTCCTCCACGGCCCGCCCACGGGGAGTGAGATGTAACAGATGGAGATTAGTCCACACACACAATCTGCTGTACCGCTTTCTCCTGCCAGAGGCGGGAGGATGTCTTCGCATTGACAACCACCCACGAGACAGAATGGAGGGAGTTTCACAACACCATCTGTGCCGGTGTTCCGCCAACCCCTCGCTGCAGCGCTGAGTCCGACGTTTCACCCCTCCCCCCCCCCAACAAGCCGGTATGAACCTGGCGGGCGTTTGGATGGGTGGCCACCGTTTGGGCTTGCCGGGTGTTGTTTGCCTGCGGCGTAGCGATGCGGCACAGATGGAGCGATGCGGTGAATTGAATCCATCCGTGTGCGGCTGCTCCCCAGTTGTTTTTGGCGTCGTCCTCTGACGTGGGACGTGCAAACTCCCCGTTGCCATCGTGGCTCAGGTGTGGGGCCAGTGGGAAAACCGCCACCAGTACCGTGCTGGTCTCACGCTGGCCCGGGTGTGGCCAGTGGGAAAACCACCACCAGTACCGTGCTGGCCCCACGCTGGCTCGGGTGTGGGGCCAGTGGGAAAACCGCCACCAGTACCGTGATAGCACCACGCTGGCCCGGGTGTGGGGCCAGTGGGAAAACCACCACCAGTACCGTGCCGGCCCCACGCTGGCTCAGGTGTGGGGCCAGTGGGAAAACCACCACCAGTACCGTGCTGGCCCCACGCTGGCTCGGGTGTGGGGCCAGTGGAAAAACCACCACCAGTACCGTGCTGGCTCGGCTGTGCCAGTGCAAAAGGCGTAGCAGTGAGGCTCCGATAAATGAAGATCATCATCATCACCACCGTCATCGCCACCATCACCCTTAGTAACGCTGACCCCCCCTGATTGAACCCTGAGTGAGGATGGGCGGCGTTGCACCGTTAAAACCACCCCACTGGGTCGTGCCCCTGTTGACCCCATAGATTGAGGTCAGGGGTCGAAGGTCTTGGGGGAGGATGTTGATGTCCCTCACCTCCCCCTCCCCGTGAATTGCCAAATGAAGTCGCGTGGTTCGTTGTGTGCGCGCGTGTGTACTGTGAACTTCTTTCGCACCGTGCGTAGCCAACCGTGCTAATCGGTGGGTGGGTGACTGAGTGTGTGGGTGAGTGTGTGGGTGGGTGGGTGAGTGTGTGGGTGGGTGGGTGAGTGTGTGGGTGGGTGAGTGTGTGGGTGGGTGAGTGGGTGGGTGGGTGAGTTACTGGGTGGGTGGGTGAGTGTGTGGGTGAGTGTGTGGCTATGTGAGTCTACCTTTTTTACCTTGAATTTATTTTGCAGCGTACTTAAGTCAACCGTGCTATTCGGAGGGCGGGTGAGTGTGTGGGTAAGTGTGTGTGTGGGTAAGTGTGTGTGTGTGTTTAACTTCGTTCGCACCGTATGTAGCCAGCCGTGCTCATCGTAGGTGCAGGGGTGGGGAAGGACAACATATTGAACACGCAAAAATCAGTTTAATAAACACATTCTATAAACACATTCTATAAACACATTCTATAAACACATTCTATAAACACATTCTATAAACACATTCTCCTGCGGAGGGAGGGAGCTGCTGGTAGTAACGTTGGGTTACTGCTCGGTCAATGGCCAGGGTCAACAACAACGGCGGCACCACGTGGTGGTGCGTTCCGCACAATACGCCCCACTGTGAGGGCGGGCACAAGCCGGCGTGAGTTGGTGAAACGTTGAGTTTTATAAGGGGGGCACCACGGGGTGACCAGCCCCTCCCCACCCAGCCCCCCACCCCACCCCCCACCCAGCCCCTCCCCCACCCAGCCCCTCCCCACCCAGCCCCCTCCCACCCAGCCCCTCCCCACCCACCCACCCAGCCCCTCCCCACCCAGCCCACCCAGCCCCTCCCCACCCTCCCCACCCAGCCCCTCCCCACCCTCCCACCCAGCCCCTCCCCACCCTCCCCACCCAGCCCCTCCCCACCCTCCCCACCCAGCCCCTCCCCACCCCCCCCCACCCCTCCCCTCCCCCCCACCCAGCCCCTCCCCACCCTCCCCACCCAGCCCCTCCCCACCCTCCCCACCCAGCCCCTCCCCACCCTCCCCACCCTCCCACCCTCCCCACCCAGCCCCTCCCCTCCCTCTCCACTCCCTCTCCACCCAGCCCCTCCCATTTGTGGATGCACGACGGGCGGACGGACACAATAATCCCGTGTGGGCTGCTCCTGGTGTAACTCGAGGTTCCTACACAGTATCAATGAGTTTGTCAATCTCGACGACGATTTTCAAAGTGCCATATCGCTCCAGTCGGTGGCTTCCTAATACCGGAATGAAGAGCGTTCCAGACGGCCGCAGAAGTGCATTTGAAAGGGCGACTGTGTATATGAGTGTGTGTGTGGGGAGTGGTGGTGCAGCGGTTAGCGCTACGCTGCACTACAAACCTGGCGACCCGGGTTCGATTCCCGCTCACGGCAAACACCGGTTGACGATTATCTGAACCGGTCCTGGGCCTCCCCTAGGTCGACTCGGCCTCAAATGAGCACCTGGTGCGATGTGTAAACATTGCTACTAGGGAGACAAAGGCGGCCGTGCTTGGTGCTGGCCACCCACCCCCTCGTGTACCGTTACCGGCCTTCATAGGTGCTGCTCGCTAACAGCACTTGCCCCTACAGTCTGTTAAGGCTATACGGGGCGGATCTTTTATCTTTGTATGTGTACGTGCTGCCCTTCATAGGTGCTGCTACTCGCTAGGCAGCACTTGCGCCTGACAGGCTATACATGGAACCTTCGTCTCTGTGTGTATGCATGGACGTTGAACTTCCTTTGCAAAGTACCTCGCCAACCGTGCTAATCGGAGGTGATGATGACGACGATGTTAAAGTGCAGCACATTACCCAGTGACTGCCTAACGTCTTTGTCCGGCGGCGGCTGCTGCTGCTGCGTGGGAAAGTCGCTCGTGACAGGGTTCGTGCTCCTTGACGAGATCGGCGAGCCATTTGCGCGCTTTCGTTCGCTCGTTAAGATCGTGATAGCAACAAAGGAAGGCTTAATGTGAAATCATTGCCGGCAAATAGCGTTCTCTGTTGCCTGCCGCAAGTGTGATAGGATCCAATCAGATCGCACAGGCGGACGGTCACGTGACGCACCCCAAGCTTGTAAGTGTCAAACGCGAAAATGCCCAAACCCCAAACCCCTAACTCCTAAACCTCTAACCGCAGCCCGGAGCTCCTAAATCCGAACCTCTCTGTCATCATCCTCTCGCCCTAACCCCCAACTTCCTAACCCCCCTGAAGTCTTCAGCGTGAACCCCATCACGTGGGTACAAATAAGTAACAGGCAGAGGTGCAGGCCCTTCCAAGTGGTTTGTTCATCCCATGCCGACAGGAAAAGTCGTGGGGTGGGTTGTGGTGGGTTGTGGTGGGTTGTGGTGAGTTGTGGTGGGTTGTGGAGGGTTGTGGTGGGTTGTGGTGGGTTGTGGAGGGTTGTGGTGGGTTGTGGAGGGTTGTGGTGGCTTGTGGAGGGTTGTGGTGGCTTGTGGTGGATTGTGGTGGGTTGTGGAGGGTTGTGGTGGATTGTGGAGGGTTGTGGTGGCTTGTGGAGGGTTGTGGTGGGTTGTGGAGGGTTGTGGAGGGTTGTGGTGGGTTGTGGAGGGTTGTGGTGGGTTGTGGTGGGTTGTGGAGAGTTGTGGTGGGTTGTGGTGGGTGTGGCGGGTTGTGGTGGGTTGTGGTGGATTGTGGTGGGTTGTGAGGGTTGTGGTGGGTTGTGGAGGGTTATGGTGGGTTGTGTTGGGTTGTGGAGGGTTGTGGTGGGTTGTGGTGGTTGTGGAGGGTTGTGGAGGGTTGTGGTGGGTTGTGGTGGGTTGTGGTGGGTTGTGGTGGGTTGTGGAGGGTTGTGGAGGGTTTGTGGTGGGTTTTGGTGGGTTGTGGAGGGTTGTGGTGGGTTGTGGTGGCTTGTGGTGGCTTGTGGTGGGTTGTGGTGGGTTGTGGAGGGTTGTGGAGGTTGTGGAGGGTTGTGGGAGGGTTGTGGTGGGTTGTGGAGGGTTGTGGTGGGTTGTGGTGGGTTGTGGTGGGTTTTGGTGGGTTGTGGAGGGTTGTGGTGGGTTATGGAGGGTTGTGGTGGGTTGTGGTGGGTTGTGGTGGGTTGTGGAGGGTTGTGGAGGGTTGTGGTGGGTTATGGAGGGTTGTGGTGGGTTGTGGTGGATTGTGGAGGGTTGTGGAGGGTTGTGGTGGGTTGTGGAGGGTTGTGGAGGGTTCTGGAGGGTTGTGGAGGGTTGTGGAGGGTTGTGGTGGTTGTGTGGGTGTGGCGGGATGTGGTGGCTTGTGGTGGGTGTGGCGGAATGTGGTGGCTTGTGGTGGCTTGTGGAGGGTTGTGGTGGCTTGTGGAGGGTTGTGGTGGGTTGTGGTGGGTTGTGGAGGGTTGTGGTGGGTTGTGGTGGGTTGTGGAGGGTTGTGGTGGGTTGTGGAGGGTTGTGGTGGGTTATGGAGGGTTGTGGTGGGTTGTGGAGGGTTATGGTGGGTTGTGGTGGATTGTGGAGGGTTGTGGTGGATTGTGGAGGGTTGTGGTGGATTGTGGAGGGTTGTGGTGGATTGTGGAGGGTTGTGGTGGATTGTGGAGGGTTGTGGAGGGTTGTGGAGAGTTGTGGAGGGTTGTGGTGGGTTGTGGAGGGTTGTGGTGGGTTGTGGAGGGTTGTGGTGGGTTGTGGAGGGTTGTGGAGAGTTGTGGAGGGTTGTGTTGAGTTTGGGGACGCGGATATTTGGGACGGCAAACCCGATATCTCTGGCATCGGGTGCCTCTCTTGGCCTGGTGAGAGGGAATCTGTGGGGTTCTGTCTCTGCTGAGCCAGTGGTGGAAATTCCACGTTCCTATGGCGCGGAGGGTGGCGGGGGTGGAGGTTGGAGCGGTTGGCGAGTCCATCCATAGGGCATTTTTTTTCCTTCCTCCGCGCCTCTGATTAGCACGGTTGGCTACGTACGTGCGGTGCGAAAAAAGTTCACCATACACTCACATAGCCACTCACCAAATCTCTGATCAGCACAGTTTGCCGCGTACGGTGCAAAATGAAGTAAACATGCATACACACGTAGACTCACGTAGTCACTCGCCCACTCACATAGTCACTCACTCACCCACACCTCCAATTGTCACGGTTGGCTATGTTATGGCGCGAAAGAAGTCGAACGCACACACACACACACTGAGCATTCATTTGTTGTGAGCATTCACTTGCCAGACCCTTTTTTATATATACAAAAATTATATTGAGGCGTGGTTTTGCCCACCCCCTCCTCCTGCCGCGTTACCGTCTGGGATATCCGGAGCGTGACGGACGGACGGACTAGTTGGTGACTAACACTCGCACGAAAGAGACTTGTGTACCGAGACTTCCCCGATACCACGCTTGTACCACTCCCCTGGATCGACGCGGGTCTGGTTCAGATTGTCGCTCCCACCACCACCACCACCCACCCATAGGTTTGTACCAACTCCTTACGAAAGGCACCGAATTGCTCCCATGATATTTACTCGGAGACCTTACGATGCCCGGCATTGCAACATTACGCTGGCCTTGCAACTTGCATACTAAATAAGTTCAACTTGCATACTAAATAAGTTCAACTTACATACTAAATAAGTTCAACTTACATACTGAATAAGTTCAACTTATATACTAAATAAGTTCAACTTACATACTAAATAAGTTCAACTTACATACTGAATAAGTTCAACTTACATATGAAAGAAATTCAACACAGTCACCCTCTAACACAGTCACTCACCCACTCACACAGCCACTCACCCACTCACACAGTCACTCACCCTCTAACATAGTCACTCACCCACTCACACAGTCACTCACCCTCTAACACAGTCACTCACCCACTCACACAGTCACTCACCCACTCACACAGTCACTCACACAGTCACCCACTCACATAGTCACTTACCCACTCACACACTCACCCACTCACACAGTCACTCACACAGTCACTCACCCACTCACATAGTCACTTACCCACTCACACAGTCACTCACCCACTCACACAGTCACTCACCCTCTAACACAGTCACTCACCCTCTAACACAGCCACTCACCCTCTAACACAGCCACTCACACACTCACACAGTCACTCACCAACTCACACAGTCACTCACCCACTCACACAGTCACTCACCCGCTCACACAGCCACTCACCCGCTCACACAGCCACTCACCCTCTAACACAGTCACTCACCCTCTAACACAGTCACTCACCCACTCACACAGTCACTCACACAGTCACTCACCCACTCACACAGTCACTCACCCTCTAACACAGTCACTCACCCTCTAACACAGTCACTCACCCACTCACAGTGTCACTCACCCACTCACACAGCCACTCACCCTCTAACACAGTCACTCACCCTCTAACACAGTCACTCACCCACTCACACAGTCACTCACCCACTCACACAGTCACTCACCCTCTAACATAGTCACTCACCCACTCACACAGTCACTCACCCTCTAACACAGTCACTCACCCACTCACACAGTCACTCACCCACTCACACAGTCACTCACACAGTCACCCACTCACATAGTCACTTACCCACTCACACAGTCACTCACACAGTCACTCACACAGTCACTCACCCACTCACATAGTCACTTACCCACTCACACAGTCACTCACCCACTCACACAGTCACTCACCCTCTAACACAGTCACTCACCCACTCACACAGTCACTCACCCTCTAACACAGTCACTCACCCTCTAACACAGTCACTCACCCTCTAACACAGCCACTCACCCTCTAACACAGCCACTCACACACTCACACAGTCACTCACCCACTCACACAGTCACTCACCCACTCACACAGTCACCCGCTCACACAGCCACTCACCCGCTCACACAGCCACTCACCCTCTAACACAGTCACTCACCCTCTAACACAGTCACTCACCCACTCACACAGTCACTCACACAGTCACTCACCCACTCACACAGTCACTCACCCTCTAACACAGTCACTCACCCTCTAACACAGTCACTCACCCACTCACACAGTCACTCACCCACTCACACAGCCACTCACCCTCTAACACAGTCACTCACCCTCTAACACAGTCACTCACCCACTCACACAGTCACTCACACAGTCACTCACCCACTCACACAGTCACTCACCCTCTAACACAGTCACTCACCCTCTAACAAAGTCACCCTCCGATGAGCACGGCTGGCTACGTACGCTGCGGAGGAAGTTAAGCTAACTAACCCCAACCCGCATGGCTGTTGTACAAACACCTCCTGTTGTGGTCCCAGCCCTCCCTGCCTGTTTTAAGGCAGCAGTTGAGACGAGGAGGAGGAGGTGGGGGAAGGAGTGGAGAAGTGATGGTGGTGGTGGTGGTAGTGGTGGTGATGATGGAGACTGGGGCCGTGCCGGGGAAGCCACGTGTTGTTGTTGTTGTTGCTGCTGCTGTTGTTGTTGATGATGATGTTGTGGTCTCGGCCACAGCCCACGCGTGTTGTTCATATTCACTCCGCTGCTTAATTAAACAAAGAGGTGGAAGTCACGCTTGCCTTTGTCGTCATCGACTCGCCGTGGTGACGAGGAGGCTTTATCTCCCTCGCCTGGTGTGCAGGAGCGTGTGGGTTCCATCCTGACCCTGACGATGCCTGCTGCTGCTGTGTTTTTGGAGTTTGCGTGTTTCTCCCCGTAAGTCACGTGGATTGTTCTCTGGGCTCCTCCTGCATCCCCCTTCACGTTCAGAGTGAACATGCAATGTGCTGTGACGACCTGACGCAGCAGTCTTCAACAGGGAGGAGTCTTTCCCTAGGCAAAGCCAAAGCAACCCGATCTCTCGTTTGTTTTCCCCAGCACACACACACGCGCACCTATCAAGCCCCTTTCTCGAGGAATCCTTGACCCACTTCGAGCCAATCACCCTTCCCCGCTTTCCCTAACAGGATCCCAATCGTCGCTCGTTTTTCGTGTATTTCTCCTCCGATGCCCCTGCCTCTAACCAAAAATGACCCTTTCAGGCCCCGCAAAAGGTAGCAATCGGAGAGAGGGGGCTTGTTTCTAGAAACGTGTCACTTCCGCGGTGTCCACCACGTCAGCAAGGTGGAGCGTCGTCGGTTGCGGTACAATCGCCACATCTAGAAGAAGCTGTCGCCGCCTCATCCGAGCAGAGGGGGGAAAGAAAAACCCTCCCACCCCCCCGAACGTCGACAATTGAAGACTGAAAAGGCATCCGGAGAAAATAAACAAATGCGGGAAAACGACGACGTGCCAAACGTTGGCGCATCTTCGCCCCAGCACGTTGCTAAGGCGACAATTGCCCGCGTTTGTACGACGAAACGGAATGAAGAGAGGGCCCCAGCGAATCTGAAACGCACCAACTCTGCGCGTGAGTGACGGAGCCGGCCACGTGGTGTGCGTCCGGCGCACGCTGCCAAAGCGGGCGCCCGCGACAGCCGTGATGATGACGACACAAAAGCGCGCGCGTGTGGTCAACAACAAGCCACATCCGTGTACAATCCTGAGTTTTGAAGTTTTCCTGACTGCGGGTGGTCCCGTACGCAGGGTGTAAAACCGATTGAATCGCGACGTTTCGGGCGCGCGCACGAGGGAAGGGGGGGAGGGTGGAGGGTGGGGGGGTGGTTTGAGAAATGTGACGTCACGTCGAAATGAGCAACTTTCAAGAAATGTAGACGCAACACGTTCTGCTTATATTCTTAGTTCTTTCGGTAAAGTCACGTTGAAGGGAAAACAATAAAATAATAAAAAATATATAAAACAATAAAAATTCTCACGACGTTTCGACCATAACACAAACGGTCGTCTTCAGGTGGTCGAAACGTCGTGAGAATTTTTATTGTTTTATATATTTTTTATTATTTTATTGTTTCCCTTCAACGTGACTTTACCGAAAGAACTAAGAATATGAATTACTGCAGTCACGAAAGCTTTAAATCAACACGTTCTGCTTAATTAAATCGACTTTTTTAAATAAATAAATAGATAAATATTCTCTCCTGCAACATCGGAGTGCAGCGCCACATTAAGTGCGCAACTACTACAATGACGACAGTTTAAAGCGATTTGAAGCGTGTTTTATTTATTTTGGGGGGGGGAGGGGGGTGTGTAGAGCTTTGTGACGTCATATTTGAGGGGGGGGTCTGACTTTGTGACGTCATGTGACGAAGGGGAGGTCAAAAATCGTCCAAAATCGCGTGACGTCATTTATGGACGGCCTTCCTTATCTGGTAAGACACGAAAAATAGTTTGTTGGTTTGAGTTTCACTCCGACACCCTTAGCTGTGTGTGTTGCCGGTTGTGTATCGTTCTGGCCCTGTCCCCTTACTGGGGAATTGCTTCAAAGCCCCGTCGGTTGCCTCCTTCTCCGGGACAACTAAATCCAGTGTCTGATTCCAGACGAGCTAAACTCAACTTTGATTTGACCAGCCTTAGCCCCCCCCCCCCTACTCTCATCCCGTGTGTAGCTCTTTTTCAGTCGCGACGTGTGGCCATCACAAGCGATAGCCCAACCACGTGGCTTGTCAAGTGTAAATGCCCTACCAGCAGCCGATCCACTCGAAGCCAAGGCCGTAAACATGGAGCCAAAATTGGGGGTGGGGGGCAAATCTTCCAGAGGGTCTGGGGGTCCCTCCCCCTCCCCCCCCCCAGAAAAAATGTAAATTTTTAAAACGAATTTCCTGCCTAAAATATTTTACAAAAATTCTCAAACGCATAGGATGGATTTTTTTAAAATGTATTTTTGACAATAATGTCTAATAGTGATTTAAAGCTTTCGTGACTGCAGTGATTCATATTCTTGGTTCTTTCGGTAAAGTCACGTTGAAGGGAAACAATAAAATATATATAAAACAATATATATTTTATTATTTTATTGTTTCCCTTCAACGTGACTTTACCGAAAGAACCAAGAATATAATGTCTAATAGTGTTATTGTATTTACACTGCTCTGTTTTTACTTATTTTACCTTTTCTTGTTTCATTGTATGTAATGGCAGAGATTCGGGATTACAACCATAACCACAACCATATAAACAGATAACTATTTTATAGCGATATATTGGGGGGGGGGGGGGATATTTGAATATTTATTACGTGACTTTACCGAAAGAACCAAAGAAGATGAATCCTTGCAGTCACGAAAGCTTTAAATCGAAATTTAAAATATAAACTACAACTATTAAAACAAACTATTTTCTCTTTTACCAGGTTAGGCCCACTGAGCTACTGTGTAGCTCTTTTCCAGAAGCGATAACCCAACCAAGTGGCTTGTCGTAGGTCTGGGGATTCATATCAGGAGCCAAATTCTCTAATCGCGTGTTTCTCAATGTCGGAGGACGCGGATACAAATCCACGCGACCACGGGGAGACAGAGAGAGAGACACGCAGACTCCAAATATACAACAACAGGCCGTCAGGCTTGGGATCGGACCCAGGGCCTCCCTGTAGACCAGGTGAGGAAGTTAGTCTCCTCGCCACCCTGGCGACCTGATCAAGATTCAGAATCTGGGGAAATCCGAAGAGCTAAGAAGCTCTCTTTCACACATGCCCCACGCTGGATTCTGACCGCTGCCGCTGATGATGAGAGAACCAAAATCTTTCTTGAGATTGGAGAAATCCGATGAGCTACAAAACGCTTTTCCACAGGCGTCCAATTGGACGCTGATTTGGCAGCAGATTTCGCTGAGGATCAGCTGAGCACCGCGTGCCAGCTGAGCACCCGCGTGCCAGCCAATCGGCGTGCGGCGCGGGGCCGGCAACTCCCCTCCCCACAACCCACACAGCTGGTTGACCAATCAGCGCGCGAGACGGGGACGGCGACCCCTCACGCTGGACAACCAATCAGCGCGTGGAACGGAGTCGGCAACCCCCCCCCACGACCGTCACACTGTATAACCAATCAGCGCGCGGCACGGCGATCGACCAATGGGATCTTGCGAATTGGTGGGAGTGGGGGGGGATGGCGCGCGCGCGTAGCCCCCGGGTGACCCTGACAGCGAGTGACGTCACGCCGCTGCCACGACGACGACTCCCCCCGCCCCGCCTCACCCCGCGCGCCATCTTGGGTAGGGGTAGCCCCATTGGGGGACTCCCGCGGCGCGCGCCCTCGTGAAGTCGCTCTACCCCCTGAGCAAGATGGCGAAGTCGCGGCTTCACTGCCCCGCCCCTCGCCTACGCCCCGCCCCCCGGCCGGCCGGTCACCCCCAGCGCGGGGTCGCCAGGGGAGAGGGGCAGAGGGAGAGGGGCAGAGGGCGCCAGGGGAGAGGGGCAGAGGGAGAGGGAGAGAGGAGAGGGGCAGAGGGAGAGGGGCAGAGGGCGCCAGGGGAGAGGGGCAGAGGAGAGGGGCAGAGGGCGCCAGGGGAGAGGGGCAGAGGAGAGGGGCAGAGGGCGCCAGGGGAGAGGGGCAGAGGGACAGAGGGAGACGAGGAGAGGGGCAGAGGGAGAGGGGCAGAGGGAGAGGGGCAGAGGAGAGGGGCAGAGGAGGGGCAGAGGGCGCCAGGGGAGAGGGGCAGAGGGAGAGAGGAGAGGGGCAGAGGAGAGGGGCAGAGGGAGAGGGGCAGAGGGAGACGAGGAGAGGGGCAGAGGGCGCCAGGGGAGAGGAGAGAGAGGCAGAGGGGAGAGCGGCAGAGGAGAGGTGAAGGAGAGAAGCCGACGACGCCGAAGCCGGCGGCGATGATGCTGATGATGTCCGCGTCGCGGCTGGGCGCCGCGCTGCTCCCGCGCGCCCGCCACTCGCCGTTCCCGTGTCGGGCGCCGTGGCGCGGCGCGAGCAGCGTCCACGAGCGGATCGAGCGCCGGAGGCGCGCGGCGGAGATCGGCGGCGGCCTGGCGCGGGTGGAAGCGCAGCACGCACGGGTGGGAGCGGTGGCGCAGTGGTTAGCGCGCTGTGTGTGTAGTGTGTGGGTAGTGTAGTGTGGGTAGTGTGTGGGTAGAGTGTGGTGTAGTGTGCGGTGTAGTGTGTGTGGGTAGTGCACGGGTGGGAGCGGTGGCGCAGTGGTTAGCGCGCAGTGTGTGTGGGTAGTGTATTGTGTAGTGTGTGTGTAGTGTGGGTAGAGTGTGTAGTGTGTGTAGTGTGTGGTGTAGTGTGTGTGGGTAGTGCACGGGTGGGAGCGGTGGCGTAGTGGTTAGCGCGCTGTGTGTGTGGGTCGTGTGTGTGGTGTAGTGTGTGTGTAGTGTGTGTGTAGTGTGTGTGTGGTGTGGGTAGTGTGGTGTGTGTAGTGTGTGTGGGAGCGGTGGCGCAGTGGTTAGCGCGCTGTGTGTGGGTCGTGTAGTGTGGGTAGTGTGTGTAGTGTAGTGTGTGTAGTGTCGGTAGTGTGTGTTGTGTAGTGTGTGTGTAGTGTGGGTAGTGTGGTGTGTGTAGTGTGGTGTGTGTAGTGTGTGTGGGAGCGGTGGCGCAGTGGTTAGCGCGCTGTGTGTGGGTCGTGTAGTGTGGGTAGTGTGTGTAGTGTGTGTGTAGTGTCGGTAGTGTGTGTTGTGTAGTGTGTGTGTAGTGTGGGTAGTGTGGTGTGTGTAGTGTGGGTAGTGGGTGTGTGTAGTGTAGTGTGTGTAGTGTGTGTAGGTAGTGTATAGTGTGTGTTGTGTGTGTAGTGTAGTGGGTGTAGTGTAGTGTGTGTAGTGTGTGGGTAGTGTGTGTGTAGTGTGTGTGTGTGGTGTGTGTGCAGTGTGTGTGTGGTGTGTGTGTGGTGTGTGTGTGGTGAGTGTGTGGTGTGTGTAGTGTGGTGTGTGTAGTGTGGTGTGTGTGTGTAGTGTGTGTGTGTGGGTAGTGTGTGTGTAGGAGCGGTGGTGCAGTGGTTAGCGCGCTGCGTGCGTACAGTGTGTGTAGTGAAAGCAGGTAGCAGGCCCACTCACCGCCTACAGAATCCCACGTCAGAGAATGAGGAGTCTTACCGCAGCCTTCGCTCGGAGGTTCGGAGAGCCGTGAGGCGCTGCAAGGATGGGTGGTGGTCGCGGGTTGCTGAGGAGATGGAATCTGCCTCAGTGGCCCGTGACCACAAATCACTCTTTAATTACATCGAAAAAGTAACTTGCAGTACCACACCTATCACCGTCCTCAAGGTAAAGAATGGCGATCCGATCTCCGACCACCGGGAACTGTTCTGCAGGTTTGCAGAGCATTTCTGCGAGGTACTGAGGGAGGGGAAATCCCTCAGCCCAGACGACATCGCGGGTGGAGGTGGGGACGACCCTACTAGGGCCGCGATGCCTCAAATATCGGCAGAAGTAGCCAACCCCCCTCCCGAGTGGGCGGCCGAGGTGCCGTCTGCGGAGGAAGTGCGTGGGGCGATCCGGAGTCTTGAGACCAGGAAAAAGCGCCGGGCAGAGACGATCTCCCAAGCGAAGTGCTGAGGGAGGGTGGCGTCTGTGCACAGACTGCCCTATATGACATCATAACAACAGTCTGGACCGCTGGACGGGTTCCACAGGATTGGAAAGATGCCCTGGTGGTCCCCCTCTTTAAGAAGGGGGACCGCACAGACTGTAACAACTACAGGGGCATCTCACTCCTCAGTGTGCCGGGAAAGGTCCTGGCAAGGATTATTCAACATCGCCTTGCCAGGCACGCTGAGGAGAGGCTTGCGGAGCCCCAATGCGGTTTCAGGAAAGGGCGGTCCTGCACCGATGCCATAGTTTCTGTCCGTCTGCTACAGCAGAGATGTAGGGAATTCCAACAAGACCTACATCTCTGCTTTATTGACCTGGTCAAGGCCTATGATACTTTAGTGTTTATAATGACGAATAAACTTCTTATGAGGCACACTCTGTTTATTGTAATTCTTCTCTTGCACAGTCCTTAACACACAGAGGGGTATACGGTCCCCTCACCTGATACCCTAAGAAGGTACAGCCTCTGGACTTAGCGTGACCTACACACAGGTCTCTTCCTAACCTAAGGAGGTACAGCCTCCTATCTTGGCGGGTCTTACTCACATGTCTACCGCTATCCTAGAGTCCTCCGGCTGGGACCTAGGGGAGGCTATCTGACCCACTGCTGGCCCGGCGGGTCTTGACCACTGGATGCGCCGAGCCTTAGCCCTCAGAAGGGCTGGAAGGCCGGGTCCAGGATCCTGGCTATCTTCAGCCGAGGCTTCGGTCTTCCTGTAGGGAGAGAACTCCCCGTGCTCTCTGCGCGCTTACCCTTATACCCGTTTGTGGCCAGGTGTAACCAATCCCACACTCCCACGTTGAACTGTCTGATTGGTTCTTACCAAACTGTGGCTACGATCGTCTTCACCTCGTATGACCCCAACCGTTGTTCACACAGAGGTAACGCTGCACTGCCCCTTTGATACCTGGTGGTATTGCAGGTTACTGAACAGTGAGTAGTTAGCACCTCTACAATACCATCAACAGGCCAGGGCTCTGGGTTGTTCTTAATGCTTTCGGAGTCCCTGATTCTCTGCAACACAGTCATTAAGGACCTTCATAATAGTGAGAAGAGCCCGGGTAAGCTACGTAGCTGGGAGTTGGAGCCATTCCCTGTACACCTTGGCGATACAACAGGGATGCCTCCCACATTATGTATTTTTCAATCATGTAGTTCGAGAAGCCTTCCATGGCTGTACCGGTGGAATGTCCATCTGGTGCAGATACAATGGGAGGCTGATCGATGCCCGAGTGCGGTCGAGGGATGGCTCCCTATTGGTCAACCATGTTCCGTATGCTGATGATCTGGTGATTGGTGCTCATTCTGAGGAGGAGTTGGAGGCACTGCTGCTGAACCTGGAGTGTGCTTCTTAGAGATGGGGCCTTACCATCAGCCCCACCAAAACTAAGCAGCTGCCTGGGTATTTTATCTGATCAAATACTCCCCTTTCTCAACTGCCCGTGAGTGATGGAGCAGTCGTGGAGAGAGTGGAGAGTTTTCCATACCTGGGCAGTTTGCTTATGACCAGCTCCGGTTTGGCAGCAGAGGTCTCACTTCGAATCAGTCGAGCGGCATTATCTTTTCATTGGTTGCGTAACGCTGCTGTGTGGAAGTTACCTGGTCTGTCGCTCCGCACGAAGCTTCGGATCTTCTTGGCCACGGTCATTCCCTCTCTTCTCTACGCTTGCGAAACGTGGACCCCCCTAATGGAACATCTTCGCCGGTTAGAAACATTCAGGCTGGCCTGCCTGCGATTCATCCTGGGTTTAACCAGGCTGGATTGTGTGAGGAGCTCACAAATCCTCGAAAGATCTGGACACAGTCTCTGGCAGAAAAGCCGGCGTTGGCCGGGTCCTGTAGCCCGCATGCCCAGCCACCGCATGCCCAAGCAGCTTCTGTTTGGCCGGATAGAGGGGGCTAAATGGACACGGCACGGGCTAGAGAAGAGATGGAGTGATGTGGTACAGGAGGACGTGGAGCTGAGTGGACTTGCCGATGACTGGTACCAGCGGTGTCAAGATTGGCCTCTGTGGAGGAGGCTCGTGAAGGACGCTATTGGGCAGTTGGAGGCAGTCGCCCTCCAACAACAACGGAGGACAGAGGAGCGATGCTCACAACAACGAGCGGAGCGCCGGGTGGCTAAGGCACAGCAGGTTGGCACAGTAGGGGGCACAGGTGGTGCATCAGCCAGTCATCTCAGTCATCTCAATCAGTCGACCCGTGGCACCTGGGTCTGCCCCGTGACCTCCTGCCAGCGGGCGTTCGACACTTCACGTGGCCTCAAGGTGCACCTAGCCTGACACAGGCGTCGTAGTGACGTCACCGCCAGTTAGTGGCGAATGGCGGTTGTTATATCTCTGTGTGTGTGTATTTGTGTGTGCGTGTGTCTGTGTGTGTACGTGTGTGTGTCTGTGTGTGTGTCTGTGTGTGTCACAGGGCAAGCTGACGGCACGGGAGCGGCTGCTGGTGCTGCTGGACCCCGGCTCGTTTGTGGAGAGCGACATGTTCGTGGAGCACCGCTGTGCTGACTTCGGCATGTACAGCGACACCAACAAGGTGCCCACACAAAGACAAAGGTCCCCCGTGTAGCCTCTAACAGACTGTAGGGGCAAGTGCTGTGAGTAGCGAGTAGCAGCAGCGCCTGTGAAGGTAGACACAGACAAAGGTCCCCCGTGTAGCCTCCAACAGACTGTAGGGGCAAGTGCTGTTAGTAGCGAGTAGCAGCAGCGCCTGTGAAGGTAGACACAGACAAAGGTCCCCCGTGTAGCCTCCAACAGACTGTAGGGGCAAGTGCTGTTAGTAGCGAGTAGCAACAGCGCCTATGAAGGCCGGCACTGCGGCACACGAGGGGTTGGGTGGCCAGCGCCGCGCCCGGCTGATGCACACACACATACACACACATACACACACAGACACACACAGACACACACACAGACATACACAACAACAACCGCCATTCGCCACTAAGTGGCGGTGACGTCACCACGACGCCTGTGCCAGGCCATGTGCACCTTGAGGCCACGTGGAGTGTCGAACGCCCGCTGGCAGGAGGTCACGGGGCAGACCCAGGTGCCACGGGTCGACTGATTGAGATGACTGGCTGATGCACCACCCGTGCCCCCTACTGTGCCAACCTTCTGTGCCTTAGCCACCCGGCGCTCCGCTCGTTGTTGTGAGCGTCGCTCCTCCGCCCTCCGTTGTTGTTGGAGGGCGACTGCCTCCAACTGCCCAGTAGCGTCCTTCACGAGCCTCCTCCACAGAGGCCGATCTTGACACTGCTGGTACCAGTCATCGGCAAGTCCACTCAGCTCCACGTCCTCCTGTACCACATAACTCCATCTCTTCTCTAGCCCGTGCCGCACCCGCTTAGCCCCCTCGATCCGGCCGAACAAAAGCTGTTTCGGCATGCGGTGGCTGGGCATGCAGGCTACATGACCCAGCCATCGCAGCCTTGCCCGCCGGAGGAGCTCACCGATGGGACCTTGCCCAGATCTTTCAAGGATTTGTGAGCTCCTCACACAATCCAGCCTGGTTAAACCCAGGATGGATCGTAGGCAGGCCAGCCTAAATGTTTCTAACCGGCGAAGATGTTCCATTAGGGGGGTCCACGTTTCGCATGCGTAGAGAAGGGAAGGAATGACCGTGGCCGAGAAGACCTGAAGCTTAGTGCGGAGTGACAGACCAGGTAGCTTCCACACAGCGTTACGCAACCGATGAAAAGATATTGCCGCTCGACTGATTCGGAGTGAGACCTCTGCTGTTAAACCGGAGCCGGTCATAAGCACACTGCCCAGGTATGGGAAACTCTCCACTCTCTCCACAACTGCCCCATCACCGATTGGGAGTTGTGGGGGTGGAGTGTCCGATGGTACAAAATACCCAGGCAGGTGCTTAGTTTTGGTGGGGCTGATGGTAAGGCCCCATCTCTTAGTGGCACGCTCCAGTCTCAGCAGCAGCGTCTCCAACTCCTCCTCTGAATGAGCAGCTATTACCAAATCTTCGGCATACATAACGTGGTTGAGCAATTGGGAGCCATCCCTTGACCGCACCCAGGCATCGATCAGCCTCCCATTACATCTGTACCATATGGAGATTCCCCCGGTACAGCTATTGAAGGCTTCACGAACTACGTGGTCAAAATAGATGTTAAATAATGTGGGAGCCAGAGGACATCCCTGTCGCACCCCAAGGTGTACAAGGAATGGCTCTGACTCCCGGCCACGTAGTTTTACCTGGGCCCGCTCACCATCATGAAGGTCCTTAATGATCGTGAGCAGAGGGTCAGGTACTCCAAAAGCACGAAGAACAACCCAGAGCCCAGGCCTACTGATGGTATCATAGGCCTTGACCAGGTCAATAAAGAAGAGATATAGACAGATACATACACGCACACAGATACACACACAGATACACACAGATACGCACACAGATACACGCACAGATACATACACATACATACACATACATACACACACGCATATACACGCACACATACATACGCAGATACACACAGATACACACACGCACACAGATACACACACATACACCAATACCAATGCCCGCCATTCGCCACTAAGTGACATTGACGTCACCACGGAGCCTGTGCCAGGCTAGGTGCACCACTTTGAGGCTGCCACGTGAAGTGCCGAAGGCTCCCTGCTAGATACACACCATCTGTGCCCCCTACTGTGCCAACTTGCTGCATTTTATCCGCCCGGCGCTCCACTCGTTGTTGTGAGCGTCGCTCCTCCGCTGTTGCTGGAGGGCGACTGCCTCCAACTGTCCAGCAGCAGCGGCGTCCTTCACGAGCCTCCTCCTCCACAGGGGCCGATCTGGTTGTGGTGTGGTGCTTGTGGTTGTGGCGTGGTGGTTGTGGTGCGGTGCTGGTGTGATTGTGTTGTGGTTGTGGTGCGGTGTGATTGTGTTGTGGTTGTGGTGCGATTGTGTTGTGGTGTGGTGTTGGTGTGATTGTGTTGTGGTTGTGTTGTGGTGCTGGTGTGATTGTGTTGTGGTTGTGTTGTGGTGCTGGTGTGATTGTGTTGTGGTTGTGGTGCGATTGTGTTGTGGTGCCGGTGTGATTGTGTTGTGGTTGTGGTGTGACGGTGGTGTGGTGCCAGTGTGATGGTGTAGTGATGGTGTAGTGGTGTAGTGGTGGTGTAGTGATGGTGTAGTGGTGGTGTAGTGATGGTGTAGTGGTGGTGTAGTGATTGTGTAGTGATGGTGTAGTGGTTGTGGTGTGGTGGTGTAGTGATTGTGTGGTGATGGTGTAGTGATGGTGGTGTAGTGATGGTGGTGTGGTGATGGTGTAGTGATGGTCTAGTGATGGTGGTGTAGTGATGGTGGTGTGGTGATGGTGTAGTGGTGGTGTAGTTATGGTGCAGTGATGGTGTGGTGATGGTGGTGTGGTGATGGTGTGGTGATGGTGTAGTGATGGTGTAGTGATGGTGTGGTGGTGATGGTGGTGTAGTGATGGTGTGGTGATGGTGATGTAGTGATGGTGGTGTGGTGATGGTGTAGTGATGGTGTGGTGTAGTGATGGTGTATTGGTGGTGGTGTAGTGATGATGGTGTAGTGATGGCGGTGTAGTGATGGTGGTGTAGTGATGGTGGTGTAGTGATGGTGATGTAGTGATGGTGTAGTGATGGTGGTGTGGTGATGGTGTAGTGATGGAGTGGTGTAGTGATGGTGTATTGATGGTGGTGTAGTGATGATGGTGTAGTGATGGTGGTGTGGTGATGGTGGTGTAGTGATGGTGGTGTAGTGATGGTGGTGTGGTGATGGTGTCGTGATGGTGGTGTGGTGATGGTGTAGTGATGGTGGTGTGGTGATGGTGTAGTGATGGTGGTGTGGTGATGGTGTAGTGATGGTGATGTAGTGATGGTGTAGTGACGGTGGTGTGGTGATGGTGTCGTGATGGTGGTGTGGTGATGGTGTAGTGATGGTGGTGTGGTGATGGTGTAGTGATGGTGGTGTAGTGATGGTGGTGTAGTGATGGTGGTGTGGTGATGGTGTGGTGATGATGGTGTGGTGATGGTGGTGTGGTGATGGTGTAGTGATGGTGGTGTGGTGATGGTGGTGTGGTGATGGTGGTGTAGTGATGGTGGTGTAGTGATGGTGGTGTGGTGATGGTGTAGTGATGGTGGTGTGGTGATGGTGTGGTGATGGTGGTGTGGTGATGGTGTAGTGATGGTGTCGTGATGGTGATGTGGTGATAGTGTAGTGATGGTGATGTGGCGATGGTGGTGTAGTGATGGTGTAGTGATGGTGGTGTAGTGATGGTGTAGTGATGGTGGTGTGGTGATGGTGTGGTGATGATGGTGTGGTGATGGTGGTGTGGTGATGGTGTAGTGATGGTGGTGTGGTGATGGTGGTGTGGTGATGGTGGTGTAGTGATGGTGGTGTAGTGATGGTGGTGTGGTGATGGTGTAGTGATGGTGGTGTGGTGATGGTGTGGTGATGGTGGTGTGGTGATGGTGTAGTGATGGTGTCGTGATGGTGATGTGGTGATAGTGTAGTGATGGTGATGTGGCGATGGTGGTGTAGTGATGGTGTAGTGATGGTGGTGTGGTGATGGTGTAGTGATGGTGGTGTGGTGATGGTGTAGTGATGGTGTAGTGATGGTGGTGTGGTGATGGTGGTGTGATGGTGGTGTGGTGATGGTGTAGTGATGGTGTGGTGATGGTGTGGTGATCGTGTAGTGATGGTGTCGTGGTTGTGGCGTGGTTGAGTTGATCGCTGCGGTGACCTCAGGGTTGGTGTGAGGACACGGGGGGGGGGGTTGGGGTCTGGGTCCCTCTGTGACCTCTTAGCCAACAGCAGCAGCTGAGTGCTTCAACATGGAACCCACGTGCTCAGGGTGTGTGTGTGTACTGTGTGTGCGTGCTATGTGTACTGTGTGTGTGTACTGTGTACTGTGTGTGTATACTGTGTACTGTGTGTGTACTGTGTGTGTGTACTGTGTGTGTACTGTGTGTTTACTGTGTGTGTGTACTGTGTGTGTGTACTGTGTGTGTGTACTGTGTGTACTGTGTGTGTGTACTGTGTACTGTGTGTGTATACTGTGTGTGTACTGTGTGTGTGTACTGTGTGTGTGTACTGTGTGTTTACTGTGTGTGTGTACTGTGTGTGTGTACTGTGTGTGTGTACTGTGTGTGTGTACTGTGTGTGTGTAGTGTGTGTACTGTGTGTGTGCACTGTAGTGTGTGTACTGTGTGTGTGTACTGTGTGTGTGTACTGTATACTGTGTGTGACATGTACTGCGTGTGTACTGTGTGTGTGTACTGTGTGTTTACTGTGTGTTTACTGTGTGTGTGTGTACTGTGTGTGTGTACTGTGTGTGTGTGTACTGTGTGTGTGCTGTGGGTGTGTGCTCTATGTGTGTAAGGTGTGTGTACTGTGTGTGTACTGTGTGTATGTGTACTCTGTGTGTGCTGTGTGTATACTGTGTGTGTACTGTGTGTATGTGTACTGTGTGTATGTGTACTCTGTGTGTGCTGTGTGTGTGTGTGCTGTGTGTGTGCTGTGTGTATGTGTACTCTACGTGTGTGCTGTGTGTATAAGGTGTGTGTGCTGTGTGTATGTGTACTCTATGTGTGTGCTGTGTGTATAAGGTGTGTGTGCTGTGTGTATGTGTACTCTATGTGTGTGCTGTGTGTATGTGTACTCTATGTGTGTACTGTGTGTGTACTGTGTGTGTGCTGTGTGTATGTGCACTCTATGTGTGTACTGTGTGTGTACTGTGTGTATACTCTATGTGTGTGCTGTGTGTATGTGTACTCTATGTGTGTGCTGTGTGTATGTGCACTCTATGTGTGTACTGTGTGTGTACTGTGTGTGTGCTGTGTGTATGGGGAGCGGTGGTGTAGCAGTCAGCGCACTGCGCTACGAACCCGGCGACCCCAGTTCGATTCCCGCTCAAGGCCACCACCACTGATGACGATTATCTGAACCGGTCCTGGGCATCACCCAGGACAAATTAGTACCTGGGGAGACAAAGGCGGCCGGGCGTGGTGCTGGCCACCCACCTCCTCGTGTGCCACAGTGCCGGTAGCCTTCATAGCTGCTGCTCGCTAACAGCACTTGCCCCTACAGCCTGTTAGAGGCTACACGGGGGACCTTTGTGTTTACCTTCATAGGTGCTGGTGCTACTCGCTACTCACAGCACTTGCCCCTACAGTCTGTTAGAGGCTACACAGGGGACCTTTGTCTGTGTCTGTGTGTACAGTTTCCAGGAGACAGTGTGGTCACCGGACGAGGACTCATCAACGGCCGCCTTGCGTACGTCTTCAGCCAGGTGAGCAGCACGCTCACCACCACCACCACCAGCACGCTCACCACCACCACCACCACGCTCACCACCACCACCACCACCACGCTCACCACCACCACCAGGCTCACCACCACCACGCTCACCACCACCACCACCAGCACCACGCTACCACCACCACCACCACGCTCACCACCACCACCACCAGCACGCTCACCACCACCACCACCACCACGCTCACCACCACCACCACCAGGCTCACCACCACCATGCTCACCACCACCACCACCAGCACCACGCTACCACCACCACCACCACGCTCACCACCACCACCACCACCACGCTCACCACCACCACCACCACGCTGACCACCACCACGCTCACCACCACCACCACCACCACCACGCTCACCACCACCACGCTCACCACCACCACGCTCACCACCACCACCAGCACCACGCTCACCACCACCACCACCACGCTCACCACCACTACCACGCTCACCACCACCACGCTCACCACCACCACCACGCTCACCACCACCACCACCACGCTCACCACCACCACCACGCTCACCACCACCATCACGCTCACCACCACGCTCACCACCACCACTCTCACCACCACCACCACCACGCTCACCACCACCACGCTCACCACCACCACGCTCACCATCACCACGCTCACCACCACGCTCACCACCACCACACTCACCACCACCACGCTCACCACCACCACGCTCACCACCACCACGCTCACCATCACCACGCTCACCACCACTACACTCACCACCACGCTCACCACCACCATCACCACACTCATCACCACCACGCTCACCACTACCACGCTCACCACCACGCTCACCACCACCACGCTCACCACCACACTCACCACCACGCTCACTGTGATGATGTTGTGACTGTGATGATGTTGTGACTGTGATGATATTGTGACTGTGATGATGTTGTTGTGATGATGTTGTGACTGTGATGATGTTGTGACTGTGATGATGTTGTGATGATATTGTGACTGTGATGATGTTGTGACTGTAATGTTGTTGTGACTGTGATGATGTTGTGACTGTGATGTTGTTGTGACTGTGATGATGTTGTGACTGTGATGATGTTGTGACTGTGATGATGTTGTGACTGTGATGATGTTGTGATGTTGTTGTGACTGTGATGATGTTGTGATGTTGTTGTGACTGTGATGATGTTGTGACTGTGATGATGTTGTGACTGTGATGATGTTGTGATGATGTTGTGACTGTGATGATGTGATGATGTTGTGACTGTGATGATGTTGTGACTGTAATGTTGTTGTGACTGTGATGATGTTGTGACTGTGATGTTGTTGTGACTGTGATGATGTTGTGACTGTTGTGATGATGTTGTGACTGTGATGATGTCGTGACTCTGTGATGTTGTTGTGACTGTGATGATGTTGTGACTGTGATGATGTTGTGACTGTGATGCTGATGGGACTGTGATGATGTTGTAACTGTAATGTTGTGACTGTGATGCTGATGGGACTGTGATGATGTTGTGACTGTGATGTTGTTGTGACTGTGATGTTGTTGTGACTGTGATGATGTTGTGACTGTGATGATGTTGTGACTGTGATGATGTGACTGTGATGATTTTGTGATGATGTTGCGATGATGTTGTGACTGTGATGATGTTGTGATGATGTTGTGATGTTGTTGTGATGATGTTGTGATGTTGTTGAGCGTTCCAGGACTTCACGGTGTTTGGAGGCAGCCTGTCTGGTGCCCACGCACAGAAGATCTGCAAGGTGACGCTTCCACCGCCACACGGCTGCCACACGGCTAGCACACGGCTGGCACATGGCTGTGTCTGTGTGTGTCAGTGTCTGTGTCTGTGTGTGTCAGTGTCTGTGTGTGTCAGTGTCTGTGTGTGGCAGTGTCTGTGTGTGGCAGTGTCTGTGTGTGGCAGTGTCCGTGTCTGTGTGTGTCTGTGTCTGTGTGTGGCAGTGTCTGCGTGTGGCAGTGTCCATGTCTGTGTGTGGCAGTGTCCGTGTCTGTGTGTGTCAGTGCAGTGTCTGTGTGTGGCAGTGTCTGTGTATGGCAGTGTCTGTGTGTGGCAGTGTCTGTGTGTGGCAGTGTCCGCGTCACACCGTGTCTGCGCGTCACACCGTATCTGCGCGTCACGTCGTGTCTGCACGTCACACCGTGTCTGCACGTCACACCGTGTCTGCACGTCACACCGTGTCTGCGCGGCACGCCGTGTCTGCGCGTCACACCGTGTCTGCGCGTCACACCGTGTCTGCGCGTCACACCGTGTCTGCGCGTCACACCGTGTCTGCACGTCACACCGTGTCTGCACGTCACACCGTGTCTGCGCGTCACACCGTGTCTGCGCGTCACACCGTGTCTGCGCGTCACACCGTATCTGCGCGTCACACCGTATCTGCGCGTCACACCGTGTCTGGGCGTCACGCCGTGTCTGCGCGTCACACCGTGTCTGCGCGTCACACCGTGTCTGCGCATGGCGGTGCAGGTGATGGACCAGGCGGCGCTCGTCGGCGCTCCGATCATCGGCCTCAACGACTCCGGCGGCGCTCGCATCCAGGAGGGCGTGGACAGCCTCGCCGGCTACGCCGACATCTTCCTGGTGAGCCATCACCACCACCGCCACAGCCACCACCACCACCACCTCTAACACCACCACTACCACCACCACCACCACAGCCACCACTACCACCACTACCACCACCGCCACAGCCACCACTACCACCACCACCACAGCCACCACCACCACTGCCACCACCATGGTGGTGATGTCATAATGATGGTGAGTGATGGTGATATCGTGGTGGTGATGTTGTGGTGGTGATGATGAGTGATGGTAATAGTGATGGTAACGGTGGTGATGGTAATGGAGGCCGTGGTGATGTTGTTGCTGTAGAGGAACGTGATGTCGTGATGATGGTGATGATGGTAACGGTGATGATGGTGATGTTGGTGATGGTGGCGGTGTAGAGGAACGTGATGTCGTGATGATGGTGATGATGGTAACGGTGATGATGGTGATGTTGGTGATGGTGGCGATGTAGAGGAACGTGATGTGGTGGTGATGGTGATGATGGTGATGGTAATGGTGATGGTGGTGGTGTTTGTGGTGTTTGTGGTGATGGTGGTGATGTTGGTGATGTTGGTGATGTTGGTGACGGTGTAGAGGAACGTGATGTCGTCAGGAGTGGTGCCCCAGATCTCTCTCATCATGGGTCCCTGTGCCGGGGGTGCCGTCTACTCCCCAGCACTCACAGACTTCACTTTCATGGTCAAGGTAAAGTCTCACACACACACTACACACACACACTACACACACACACACTACACACTCACACACACAGACACACACACACACTCACAGACTTCACTTTCATGGTCAAGGTGAAGTCTCACGCACACACAGACACAGACACACACACACACACTACACACTCACACACACAGACACACACACACTCAGACTTCACTTTCATGGTCAAGGTGAAGTCTCACACACACACTACACACACACACTACACACACACACTACACACACACACACTACACACTCACAGACACAGACACACTCACAGACTTCACTTTCATGGTCAAGGTGAAGTCTCACACACACACTACACACACACACTACACACACACACACTACACACACACAGACACAGACACACTCACAGACTTCACTTTCATGGTCAAGGTGAAGTCTCACACACACACTACACACACACACTACACACACACACTACACACTCACACACACAGATACAGACACACTCACAGACTTCACTTTCATGGTCAAGGTGAAGTCTCACACACACACACTACACACACACACACACAACACACACACACACTACACACTCACACACACAGACACAGACACACTCAGACTTCACTTTCATGGTCAAGGTGAAGTCTCACGCACACACAGACACACACACACTACACACACACTACACACTCACACACACAGACACACACACACTCACAGACTTCACTTTCATGGTCAAGGTGACGTCTCACACACACAGACACACACACAGACACACACACAGACACACACGCACACACACACTCACACACTCACAGACTTTACTTTCATGGTCAAGGTGACGTCTCACGCACACACAGACACACACACACTACACACACACACGCACACACACACTCACAGACTTCACTTTCATGGTCAAGGTGACATCTCACGCACACACAGACACACACACAGACACACTCACACACACAGACTCACACACTCACACACACACTACACACACACACTACACACACACACTCACACACTCACAGATTTCACTTTCATGGTCAAGGTGAAGTCTCACACACACACAGACACACACACTCACACACACAGACTCACACACATACAGACACACACACTCACACACACACACTACACACACACACACAGACACACTCACACACACACACTACACACACACACTACACACACACACTCACACACAGACTTCACTTTCATGGTCAAGGTGACGTCTCACGCACACACAGACACACACACACACACTCACACACATACAGACACACACACACTCACACACACACTACATACACAGACACACACACAGACACACTCACACTCACACACAGACACACACACAGACACACACACATACACACATACGTGTACAAAGATAAAAAGATCCCCCATATAGCCTTAACAGACTGTAGGGGCAAGTGCTGTTAGCGAGCACCTATGAAGGCCGGAACAGTACACGAGGGGCCACCCACCCGCACTAAGCTTCAGGTCTTCTCGGCCACGGTCATTCCCTCCCTTCTCTACGCTTGCGAAACGTGGACCCTCTTAATGGAGCATCTTCGCCGGTTGGAAACATTTAGGTTGGCCTGCCTACGTTCCATCCTGGGTTTAACCAGGCTGGATTGTGTGAGGAGCTCAAAAATCCTTGAAAGATGTGGGCAAGGTCCCATCGGTGAGCTCCTCCGGCAGGCAAGGCTGCGTTGGCTGGGTCATGTAGCCCCATGCCCAGCCACCGCATGCCGAAACAGCTTTTGTTCGGCCGGATCGAGGGGGCTAAATGGGCGCGGCACGGGCTAGAGAAGAGATGGAGTGATGTGGTACAGGAGGACGTGGAGCTGAGTGGACTTGCCGATGACTGGTACCAGCGGTGTCAAGATCGGCCTCTGTGAAGGAGGCTCGTGAAGGACGCTATTGGGCAGTTGGAGGCAGTCGCCCTCCAACAACAACGGAGGGCGGAGGAGCGACACTCACAACAACGAGCGGAGCGCCGGGTGGCTAAAGCACAGCAGGTTGGCACAGTAGGGGGCACAGGTGGTGCACCAGCCAGTCATCTCAGTCAGTCGACCCGTGGCACCTGGGTCTGCCCCGTGACCTCCTGCCTGCGGGCGTTCGACACTTCACATGGCCTCAAGGTGCACATAGCCTGGCACAAGCGTCGTGGTGACGTCACCGCCACTTAGTGGCGATGGCAGTTGTTGTATATCTGCGTGTGTGTGTGTGTGTATATCTGTGTGTGTGTGTGTATGTATATGTGTGTCTGTGTGTGTATGTATCTGTTTGTGTGTGTTACAGGACACGTCGTACCTGTTCATCACGGGTCCCGATGTTGTGAAGTCGGTGACCAATGAGGACGTGAGCCAGGAACAGCTTGGTGGAGCCAACACTCACACGGTCACATCGGGTGGGCACCAACACACTCACTCACACACTCACTCATACACTCATACACTCACTCATACACTCACTCACACACTCACTCGTACACTCACTCACTCATACACTCACTCACTCATACACTCACTCACTCATTCACTTACTCATACACTCACTCACTCATACACTCACTCACTCATACACTCACTCACTCATACACTCACTCACTCATACACTCACTCATACACTCACTCATACACTCATACACTCACTCACTCATACACTCACTCACTCATACACTCACTCACTCATACACTCACTCACTCACTCATACACTCACTCATACACTCACTCATACACTCACTCACTCATACACTCACTCACTCATACACTCACTCATACACTCACTCACATACTCATACACTCACTCATACACTCACTCACACACTCACTCACATACTCACTCACACGGTCATATCAGGTGGGCACCAACACACTCACTCACTCACACACTCACTCACTCATACACTCACTCATACACTCACTCACTCGCTCATACACTCACTCACTCACTCATACACTCACACACTCACTCACTCATACACTCACTCATACACTCACTCACTCATACACTCACTCACTCATACACTCACTCATACACTCACTCACTCATACACTCACTCACTCATACACTCACTCATACACTCACTCACTCATACACTCACTCATACACTCACACACTCACTCATACACTCACACACTCACTCATACGCTCACTCACTCATACAACAACAACAACCGCCATTTGCCACTAAGTGGCGGTGACGTCACCACGACGCTTGTGGCAGGCCATGTGCACCTTGAGGCCACGTGAAGTGTCGAATGCCTGCTGGCAGGAGGTCACGGGGCAGACCCAGGTGCCACGGGTCGACTGACTGAAATGACTGAGATGACTGGCTGATGCATCACCTGTGCCCCCTACTGTGCCAACTTGCTGTGCTTTAGCAACCCGGCGCTCCGCTCATTGTTGTGAGCGTCGCTCCTCCGCCCTCCGTTGTTGTTGGAGGGCGACTGCCTCCAACTGCCCAATAGCGTCCTTCACGAGCCTCCTCCAAAGAGGCCGATCTTGACACCGCTGGTACCGGTCATCGGCAAATCCACTCAGCTCCACGTCCTCCTGTACCACATCACTCCATCTCTTCTCTAGCCTGTGCTGCACCTATTTAGCCCACTCTATCCGGCCAAACAAAAGCTGTTTAGGCATGCGGTGGCTGGGCATGCGGGCTACATGACCCAGCCAACGCAGCCTTGCTTGCCGAAGGAGCTCACCGATGGGACTTTGCCCAGATCTTTCGAGGATTTGTGAGCTCCTCACACAATCCAGCCTGGTTAAACCCAGGATGGATCGTAGGCAGTCCAGCCTAAATGTTTCTAACTGGCGAAGATGCTCCATTAAGGGGGTCCACGTTTCGCAAGAGTAGAGAAGGGAGGGAATTACCGTGGCCGAGAAGACCTGAAGCTTAGTGCGGAGCGACAGACCAGGTAGCTTCCACACAGCGTTACGCAACTGATGAAAAGATATTGCTGCTCAACTGATTCGGAGTGAGACCTCTGCTGTTAAACCGGAGCCGGTCATGAGCACACTGCCCAGGTATGGGAAACTCTCCACTCTCTCCACAACTGCCCCATCACCGATTGGGAGTTGTGGGGGTGGAGTGTCCAATGGTACAAAATACCCAGGCAGGTGCTTAGTTTTGGTGGGGCTGATGGTAAGGCCCCATCTCTTAGTGGCACGCTCCAGTCTCAGCAGCAACATCTCCAACTCCTCCTCTGAATGAGCAGCTTTTACGAAATCATCAGCATACATAACGTGGTTGAGCAATAAGGAGCCATCCCTTGACCGCACCCGGGCATCGATCAGCCTCCCATTATATCTGCACCATATGGAGATTCCCCCGGTACAGCTATTGAAGGCTTCACGAACTACGTGGTCAAAATAGATGTTAAATAATGTGGGAGCCAGAGGACATCCTTGTCGCACCCCAAGGTGTACAAGGAATGGCTCTGACTCCTGGCCACGTAGTTTTACCCGGGCCCGCTCACCATCATGAAGGTCCTTAATGATCGTGAGCAGAGGGTCAGGGACTCCGAAAGCACGAAGAACAACACAGAGCCCTGGCCTACTGATGATATCATAGGCCTTGACCAGGTCAATAAAGCAGATATATAGGTCTTGTTGGAATTCCCTACACCTCTGTAGCAGACAGACAGAAAATATTGTATCTGTGCATGACCGCCCTTTCCTGAAACCGCATTGGGGCTCCGCAAGCCTCTCCTCAGCGTGCCGAGCAAGACGATGTTGAACAATCCTTGTCAAGACCTTTCCCGGCACACTGAGGAGTGAGATGCCTCTGTAGTTGTTACAGTCTGTGCGGTCCCCCTTCCTAAAGAGGGGGACCACCAGGGCATCCTTCCAATCCTGCGGAACCCGTCCATTGGTCCAGAGTGTTGTTATGATGTCATATAGGGCAGTCTGTGCACAAACGCCACCCTCCCTCAGCATTTCGCTTGGGAGATCATTTCTGCCCGGTGCCTTTCCTGGTCTCAGACTCTGGATCGCCTTCAGTACTTCCTCAACAGATGGTACCTCAGCCAGCCACTCACAGGGGGTGACTTATTCCAATATTTGAGGCACCGCAGCCTCAGCAGCCCCCACTTTGTGCCACGATGTTTTCTTGACTGAGGGATTCCCCCTCCCCCAGGACCTCACAGAAATGCTCAGCAAATCTGCAAACCTGTTCCTGGGGGTCAGAGATTGGATCACCGTTTTTTCCCATAATGATGGTAATAGGTGTGGCGCTGCAGGTTACTTTTTTGATGGAGTTAAATAGAGATTTGTGATCGCGGGTCACTGAGGCAGACCCCATCTCCTCAGCAACCCGCGACCACCACCCATCCTTGCAGCGCCTCACGGCTCTCCAAACCTCCAAGTGAAGGCTGCGATAAGCCTCCTCATTCTCTGACGTGGGATGCTGTAGCCGATTAGAGTGGGCCTGTCGCTTTTTCTCAACTATCCTGAACAACTCCTCTGTCAGCCAGAGTCTCTGGGGAGGTCTGGACCGCGTACCCAAAGCAGCCATTGCAGCTGCATGAGTCACAGTCCTAAACCTCGCCCATTTAATCTCAACATCAGGAGGAGTGGGGGACGATGCCAACCCCAGTCGCAGGCGATGATGAAATTCTCGCTTGCAACTTTCATTAGCTAACTGAGACCAGGCCACTTTAGGTTGGAATGGGGTCGTGGGTGTACACCCACCACCGGAGTGGAACAATGGCAGGAGCATCTTGCAGATGACTAGTCGATGGTCAGAGGGCAGATCAGCTCCACGGTAGGTCCTGGTGTCAAGGACATGAACTCGCATCCGCTGTTCCGTCACTATGTAGTCCAGCAGATGTTCTTGCTTGGACCCGGCATGCATCGGTGATGTGTGGATGCGCCGATGCCGGAACAGCGCGTTGGTAATTACAAGCCCATGGGCTGCACAAAAATCTAGCAGCCTCCTTACCGTTGTTATTGAGCTGATCTGGCCCATGCCTTCCAATCACTCCAGTGGACAGCTCTGAGATGGCTGGGTTTATATACAGGTTAAGGGAGGGGGAGGAGCCAGAAAGGGACATGGGTTAGGGGGGAGGGCTGAGTTCAGCCGCCTTTTGTTAAGCTGCAGGGGGTTCGGGGGGAGCGATGGCGTACTGCATGAAGCGAGTGCAGCCCCATTTTTTGTTAGAAAGCAATGGAAATGGCTGTTCAATGATAAGGCAGCTAAAGTTTGACTTGATTTATAACATCTTTCCAATGGTTGCTCAATTTGAAACCATCCTCTTGGTTGAAGTTGTGTCTGTGTTTGTATATCTGGATGGCCTCATGGACAAATCTCTGGTAATAACCAGGAGGTTTGCAGAGCACTTTGGTATCGGAGAAAATAATGTCATGAGAACCCACTGTGTTGAAACAATGATCAGCCACGGCCGAAGAATTAGTTCTGCCGTATTTAAAATCTGATTTGTGCTCGCGGATTCGGTCAGAGATATGTCGTTTCGTCTCCCCGATATAGCAGTTACCGCAGGTACAACTCAATTTGTAAACACCGGGGTACTGTAAGTCAGGAATGACATCCTTTACGGATGGGATCAGATCACGAATTGTGTGTACTGTATTGAACCGGACCTGGATCTTGTGTTTGTTTAGAATTTTGGGAATCTTTTTTGTAATGCCTGCTATGTATGGTAATGTGATGCTTTTGATCAGGTGGTTGTTTCTGTATGGTGGGAGAAACAGCTTGGCAGATGGTACGGTCAGAGTATCCATTCATCTTGAGGGCCAGATGTACATGTTTTAATTCACTGGCCAGGTGGTGTTGGTCAGAAATGCAATGAGCCCTATGGTATAATGTTTTGATGAGAGAGTTCTTTTGAGTCGGGTGGTGGTGGGAATCAGGCTTCAAGTAGGAGTCTGTGTGAGTGGAATTCCTGTAAACAGAATGTCCGAAAGAGCCATTAGTCCTCCTCTCAAACAGAACATCCAAGAATGGCAGCTTGCCATCTTTCTCCACTTCCATGGTGAATTTGATTGATGGGTGTCTGGAATCAATGTGGTCTAGGAAATGGTTCAATGCTGGGAGGGCATGTGGCCAAATGAGATGACTCTATCCCGAGGGGCCACTTTAGCCAGCACCTGTGACAGGAGGTCATAGAAGGCATATGACTCATTGGCTTTGCCTGCATCCCTCCACGGATGTTCGTCTTCGGTGGGGGCATAAGTAACTACGACCACCACTCCTCGCCTCCGGTTGATGGGAAGGCGAGCCCAAAGTAGCCTGGGGCTTACAGCTTCCCACACCTCACACACTCACCCACTCACTCGCCCACTCACTCATACACTCACTCATACACTCACTCATACACTCACACACTCACCCACTCATACACTCACTCACTCATACACTCACGGACTCGTACACTCGGTGTTGGTGGCGGCGGTGTTAGTGGCGACGGCGTTGGTGGTGACGGCGTTGGTGATGACGGCGTTGGTGGTGACGGTGTTGATGGTGACGGTGTTGGTGGTGTTGGTGTCGTTGTCCCGTGGTGTCCGCCAGGCGTGGCTCACCGGGCGTTTGAGAACGACGTGGACGCGCTGCTCAACCTACGCGAGTTTTACAACTTCCTGCCGCTCAGCAACCGCGACCCTGCACCTGTCAGGGTGTCACATGACCCCAGGTGGGCGGGGCTGGGGGGCGGAGCACAAGGCTGGTGCCCAGATGGGACACAGTGATGGTGGTGATGGTGGTGATGGTGACGATGTTGATTATGTTGATGGTGATGATGATGATGTTGACAGTGACCGTCTGGTCCCGGGGCTGGACACGGTGGTGCCGCTGGAGTCCTCCAAGGCGTACGACATGCTGGATATCATCCACACGGTACTATACACTGTACTATACACTGTACTATACACTACACTATACACGACTATACACTACACTACTATACACTACACTACTATACACTACACTACTATACACTACACTACTATACACTACACTACTATACACTACACTATACACTACACTACTATACACTACACTATACACTACACTATACACTACACTACTATACACTACACTATACACTACACTACTATACACTACACTACTATACACTACACTATACACTATACTATACACACACTACACTACACTATACACTCCACTATATTATACATACTACACTACACTATACACTATACTATACACTACACTATACACTACACTATACACTACACACCACACACTACACTATACACTACACTATACACAATGCACACTACACTATACTATACACACTACACTATACTATACACACACTACACTATACTATACACACACTACACTATACACTACACACACTACGCTATACACTACACTATACACTACACTATACACTACACACATACTACACACACACTACACTATACACTACACTATACACTACACAACACCACACACTACACTATACACTACACTGTACAATACAATATAAACTACTCTAAACACTACACACACACCACACACTACACTATACACTACACTATACACACACTACACACACACTACACACACACCACACACTACACTATACACTACACTATACACACACACACACTACACACACACTACACACACTACATACACACACACTACACACGTACACTACACACACTACACACACATACACTACACACACACACTACACACACTTCATACACATACTACATACACACACAACACACAGTACATACACACACACACTACACACACACACTACAGACACACACACTACAGACACACACTACACACACTACACACACACACAACTACACACACACTACACACACTCACAACTACACGCACACTACACAGACATTCTGGACATAATCCACACAGTACCATCGCTACACACACACAAAACACACAGACTACATACTCACCCACTCACATAGTCACTCACCCACTCACACAGTCACTCACACAGTCACTCACCCACTCACACAGTCACTCACCCACTCAGTCACTCACACAGTCACTCACCCACTCACACAGTCACTCACCCACTCACACAGTCACTCACTCACTCACACAGTCACTCACATAGTCACTCACCCACTCACACAGTCACTCACCCACTCACACAGTCACTTACCCACTCACATAGTCACTCACCCACTCACACAGTCACTCACCCACCCTCCTATTTGTACAGTTGGCCACGTACAGTGCGAAAGAAGTTCATTGTACGCACACATTCGCTACATGCGCACAAACACACACACACAGACACACGCACACACAGACACACACACACAGACAGACACACACACACACACACAGATACACACAGACATACACTACACACAGACACACACACACACACAGACACACACACAGACAGACACACACAGACACACACTACACACAGACACACACACACACAGACACACACACACAGACACACACACACTACACACAGAAACACACACACTACACACAGACACACACACAGACACACACTACACACAGAAACACACACACTAGACACACACACACACTGCACATAGACACACTGCGCACACACTACACACAGACACACACTACACACAGACACACACACACAGACACATACACACACACACTACACACAGAAACACACACACTACACACAGACACACACACACAGACACACACACACAGACACACACTACACACACACACACACTACACACAGACACACACTACACACAGAAACACACACACTAGACACACACACACACTGCACATAGACACACTGCGCACACACTACACACAGACACACACTACACACAGACACACACACACAGACACATACACACACACTACACACAGAAACACACACACTACACACAGACACACACACACAGACACACACACACAGACACACACTACACACACACACTACACACAGACACACTGCACATAGACACACTGCGCACATACACACACTACACACAGACTTGCAAAACACTCGCAGACCCCACTACTCCCCCATGTCTCACCCCGCGACCCCCCATGACCCCCCCCGTGACCCCCCCGTGACCCCCCCGTGCCTCACCCCGTGACCCCCCCGTGACCCCCCCGTGACCCCCCCCGTGCCCCCCCAGACGGTGGACGAGGGCGACTTCTTTGAGCTGATGCCGCGCTACGCACGCAACCTGCTGGTCGGATTCGCTCGCCTCAACGGGCGCACCGTGGGCATCGTGGGCAACCAGCCACGCGTGGCCTCTGGTGCGGGGGGGGGGGCACGGGGGGGGGCACGGGGGGGGCACGGGGGGGGGCACGGGGGGGGTGGTGAGGAGCTCACCTTGAGTACCTGGTGTGCTCAGGCTGTGCGTGACTGTGACATGAGTGACTGTGACGTGAGTGACTGTGACGTGAGTGACTGTGACGTGACTGTGACGTGAGTGACTGTGACGTGACTGTGACTGTGACGTGACTGTGACTGTGACGTGACTGTGACGTGAGTGACTGTGACGTGTGTGACTGTGACGTGTGTGACTGTGACGTGTGTGACTGTGACGTGAGTGACTATGACGTGTGTGACTGTGACGTGTGTGACTGTGACGTGAGTGACTGTGACGTGAGTGACTGTGACGTGTGTGACTGTGACGTGAGTGACTGTGACGTGTGTGACTGTGACGTGAGTGACTGTGACGTGTGTGACTGTGACGTGACTGTGACGTGTGTGACTGTGACGTGAGTGACTGTGACGTGTGTGACTGTGACGTGTGTGACTGTGACGTGTGTGACTGTGACGTGACTGTGACGTGAGTGACTGTGACGTGACTGTGACGTGAGTGACTGTGACGTGTGTGACTGTGACGTGTGTGACTGTGACGTGAGTGACTGTGACGTGAGTGACTGTGACGTGAGTGACTGTGACGTGTGTGACTGTGACGTGTGTGACTGTGACGTGAGTGACTGTGACGTGTGTGACTGTGACGTGTGTGACTGTGACGTGACTGTGATGTGACTGTGACGTGAGTGACTCTGACGTGAGTGACTGTGACGTGACTGTGACGTGTGTGACTGTGACGTGAGTGACTGAGACGTGTGTGACTGTGACGTGACTGTGACGTGTGTGACTGTGACTGTGACGTGTGTGGCTGTGACGTGACTGTTACTGTGACGTGAGTGACTGTGACGCGAGTGACTGTGCCGTGAATAACTGTGATGTGTGTGTGTGTGGTGTGCGTGTGTGTGCGTGCGTGTGTGTGCGTGTCTGTGTGTGTGTGGTGTGTGTGTCTGTGTGTATGTATGTGTGGTGTGTGTTTGTGCGTGTGTGTGTGTGTGGTGTGTGTGTGGTGTGCGTGTGTGTGCGTGTGTGTGCGCGTGTGTGTGTGCGTGCGTGTGTGTGTGTGCGTGCGTGTGTGTGCGTGCGTGTGTGTGGTGTGCGTGTGTGTGTGGTGTGCGTGTGTGTGGTGTGTGTGTGGTGTGTGTGTATGTGTGTGGTGTGTGTGTGTGTGTGGTGGTGTGTGTGTATGTGTGGTGTGTGTGTGTGTGGTGTGTGTGGTGTGTATGTGTGTGTGGTGTGTGTGTGTGGTGTGTGTGGTGTATGTGTGTGGTGTATGTATGTGTGTGGTGTGTGTATGTGTGTGGTGTGTGGTGTGTGTATGTGTGTGGTGTGTGTATGTGTGGTGTGTGGGTATGTGTGTGTGTGGTGTGTGGGTATGTGTGTGTGTGGTGTGTGTGGGGTGTGTGTGGTGTGTATGTGGTGTATGTGTGTGTGGTATGTGTATGTTTGTGTATGTGTGTGTATGTGTGGTGTGTGTATGTGTGTGTGGTGTGTGTGTGTGTGCGTGCCCCAGGCTGCCTGGACATCAACGCGTCTGTGAAGGGGGCTCGTTTTGTCCGCTTCTGCGACGCCTTCAACATCCCCCTCATCACCTTCGTGGACGTGCCGGGGTTCCTGCCCGGTGCGCGGACCGCTCACCACGCTCATCACCACAACCACCACCACCACGCTCACCACACTCACCACCACGCTCACCACCACGCTCACCACCACCACGCTCACCACCACACTCACCACCACCACACTCACCACCACCATGCTCACCACCGCCACGCTCACCACCACCACGCTCACCACCACCACGCTCACCACCACCACCACGCTCACCACCACCACCACCATGCTCGCCACCACCACGCTCACCACCACCACGCTCACCACCACGCTCACCACCACCACGCTCGCCACCGCCACGCTCACCACCACCACGCTCACCACCACCACGCTCACCACCACCACGCTCACCACCACACTCACCACCACCACGCTCACCACACTCACCACCACGCTCACCACCACGCTCACCACCACGCTCACCAACACACTCACCACCACGCTCACCACCACGCTCACCGCCACCACGCTCACCGCCACCACGCTCACCGCCACCACGCTCACCGCCACCACGCTCACCACCACCACCACACTGTTGTTGTTGGTGGTGGTGATGATGATGTTGTTGCTGTCAATGTTGATGTGGGTGATGGTGCAGGTACTAGCCAGGAGTTCGGAGGCATCATTCGGCACGGAGCCAAACTACTCTACGCATTCGCTGAAGCCACCGTGCCCAAGATCACCGTCATCACCCGCAAGGTGAGCACCTCACCACCGCTCACCACTGCTCACCACCGCTCACCACTCACTCACCACTACTCACCACCACTCACCAAGATCACCGTCATCACCCGCAAGGTGAGCACCTCACCACCGCTCACCACCGCTCACCACCACTCACCACTCACTCACCACCACTCACTCACCACCGCTCACCACTACTCACCAAGATCACCGTCATCACCCGCAAGGTGAGCACCTCACCACCGCTCACCACCGCTCAACACTACTCACCACTACACTCACCAAGATCACCGTCATCACCCGCAAGGTGAGCACCTCACCATCGCTCACCACCGCTCACCACCACTCACCACTCACTCACCACCGCTCACCACCGCTCACCACCACTCACCACTCACTCACCAAGATCACCGTCATCACTCGCAAGGTGAGCACCTCACCACCGCTCACCACCGCTCACCACCGCTCACCACTCACTCACCACTACTCACCACCACTCATCAAGATCACCGTCATCACCCGCAAGGTGAGCACCTCACCACCGCTCACCACCGCTCACCACCACTCACCACTCACTCACCACCGCTCACCACTACTCACCAAGATCACCGTCATCACCCGCAAGGTGAGCACCTCACCACCGCTCACCACCGCTCAACACTACTCACCACTACACTCACCAAGATCACCGTCATCACCCGCAAGGTGAGCACCTCACCATCGCTCACCACGGCTCACCACCACTCACCACTCACTCACCACCGCTCACCACCGCTCACCACCACTCACCACCACTCACCACTCACTCACCAAGATCACCGTCATCACTCGCAAGGTGAGCACCTCACCACCGCTCACCACCGCTCACCACCACTCACCACCACTCACCACCACTCACTCACCACTACTCACCAAGATCACCGTCATCACCCGCAAGGTGAGCACCTCACCACCGCTCACCACCGCTCACCACCGCTCACCACTACTCACCACTCACTCACCACCACTCACCACTCACCACCACTCGCCAAGATCACCGTCATCACTCGCAAGGTAAGCGCCTCACCACCACTCACCACCACTCACCGCTCACTCACCACTAATCACTACTCATCACCACTCACTCACAAAGATTATGGTCATCACCCACGTGCGTGTCTGTGTGCGTGTGTATCTGCGTGTTTTTCGGGGGTTGTTTTGGTCTGGCAAAACAACCCCCTACCTCCTCGTGGTGCCGGACGGGCAACGCTGTCGTGGGCAGTGCCGTGGGGGGAGGGCCAATTCCGATTGGCCTTTCCCCTCATGGCGTCTGTAACCACCACAGCGACTATATGGGGGCTCTGGACGGGTGCGAGGGGCTGGTAACCCCTCCACCTTCAATAAATTACCACTAAACCACGTCTAAAATATCTAATTAATAAGCTTGTGCCGGAGGCCCCGGGGGGACAGGCGTCTATGATGTCTCCTGGCCAAACCCCAATTGGCGGAGCCAGGAGATTGAATCTCTACCTTCGGGGCTCCTCCAGAAACAACGAAAAGGCCACTACGGATAGCCACGTGGAATGTTCGAACGCTCACTGCGGAGGAGAGGCTGCCACTCCTCTGTCGGGAGCTGGACCGGTACCGCCTGGATCTCTGTGGCATTCAGGAGGTCCGCTGGACCGGTTCTGGCTCCTGCCACCATGAGGGGTGGACAGTCTTCTACTCGGGGCAGCAGACTGCCAAACAACAGGGTGTGGCTCTTCTTTTGAACAAAAGAATGAAGGGGGCGTGGGAGCGTGGCGGTGAGGTGTGGGAAGCTGTAAGCCCCAGACTACTTTGGGCTCGCCTTCCCATCAACCGGAGGCGAGGAGTGGTGGTCGTGGTTACTTGTGCCCCCACCGAAGACGAACATCCGTGGATGCATGCAGGCAAAGCCGATGAGTCAGATGCCTTCTATGACCTTCTGTCACAGGTGCTGGCTAAAGTGGCACCTCGGGATAGAGTCATCATTTTGGGTTACTTCAATGTCCGAGTTGGTCATGATGCTGGCACCTGGTCTGGAGTGATTGGGAGGGCATGGGCCAGATCAGCTCAATAACAACGGTAGGAGGCTGCTAGATTTTTGTGCAGCCCATGGGCTTGTAATTACCAACACGCTGTTCCGGCATCGGCGCATCCACACAACATCATGGATGCATGCCGGGTCCAAGCAAGAACATCTGCTGGACTACATAGTGACGGACTAGCGGATGCGAGCCCATGTCCTTGACACCAGGACCTACCGTGGAGCTGATCTGCCCTCTGACCATCGACTAGTCATCTGTAAGATGCGCCTGCCATTCTTCCACTCCGGTGGTGGGTGTACACCCAGGACCTCATTCCAACCTAAGGTGGCCTGGTCTCAGCTAGCTGATGAAAGTTGCAAGCGAAAATTTCATCATCGCTTGCGGCTGGGGTTGGCATCGTCCCCCACTCCTCCTGATGTCGAGAGTAAATGGGCGAGGTTTAGGACTGTGACTCATGCAGCTGCAATGGCTGCTTTGGGTACACGGTCCAGACCTCCCCAGAGACCCTGGCTGACAGAGGAGGTGTTCATGATGGTTGAGAAAAAGCGACGAGGTTCGGAAAGCCGTGAGGTGCTGCAAGGATGGGTGGTGGTCGCGGGTTGCTGAGGAGATGGAGTCTGCCTCAGTGGCCGGCGATCACAAATCCCTATTTGACTCCATCAAAAAAGTAACCTGCAGCGCCACACCTCTTACCACCATTAGGGGAAAAAACGGTGATCTAATCTCCGACCCCCAGGAACAGGTTTGCAGATTTGCTGAGCATTTCTGTGAAGTCCTGGTGGAGGGGACATCCCTCGACATGTAAAACATCGTGGGACAAAGTGGGGATGACCCTGCTCAGGCTGCGGGGCCTCAAATATTTGAAGAAGTCCCCCTTGTGAGTGGCTGGCTGAGGTGCCATCTGTTGAGGAAGTACTGAGGGCGATCCGGAGTCTGAGACCAGGAAAGGCACGGGGCAGAGACCATCTCCCAAGCGAAATGCTGAGGGAGGGTGGCGTTTGTGCACAGACTGCCCTACATGACATAACAACAGTCTAGACCACTGGACGGGTTCCGCAGGATTGGAAGGATGCCCTGGTGATCCCCCTCTTTAAGAAGGGGGACTGCACAGACTGTAACAACTACAGGGGTTATCTCACTCCTCAGTGTGCCGGGAAAGGTCCTGGCAAGGATTATTCAACATCGCCTTGCTAGGCCCGCTGAGGAGAGGCTTGCGGAGCCCCAATGCGGTTTCAGGAAAGGGCGGTCCTGCACAGATGCCATATTTTCTGTCCATCTGCTACAGCAGAGGTGTAAGGAATTCCAACAAGGCCTATATCTCTACTTTATTGACCTGGTCAAGGCCTATGATACCATCAGTAGGCCAGGGCTCTGGATTGTTCTTCGTACTTTCGGAGTCTCTGACCCTCTGCTCACGATCATTAAGGACCTTCATGATGGTGAGCGGGCCTGGGTAAAACTATGTGGCCGGGAGTCAGAGCCATTCCTTGTACACTTTGGGGTGCGACAGGGATGTCCTCTGGCTCCCACATTATTTAACATCTATTTGGACCACGTAGTTTGTGAAGCCCTCAATAGCTGTACCGGGGGAATCTCCATTTGGTACAGATATAATGGGAGGCTGATCGATGCCCAGGTGCGGTCAAGGGATGGCTCCCTATTGCTCAACCACGTTATGTATGCTGATGATCTGGTAATTGCTGCTCATTCAGAGGAGCAGTTGGAGGCGCTGCTGCTGAACCTGGAGCTTGCCACCAAGAAGTGGGGCCTTACCATCAGCCCCACCAAAACTAAGCACCTGCCTGGGTATTTTGTACCACCGGACACTCCACCCCCACAACTTCCAATCGGTGATGGGGCAGTTGTGGAGAGAGTGGAGAGTTTCCCATACCTTGGCTCCGGTTTAACAGCAGAGGTCTCACTCTGAATCAGTCGAGCGGCATTATCTTTTCATCGGTTGCGTAACGCTGTGTGGAAGCTACCTGGTCTGTCGCTCCGCACGAAGCTTCAGGTCATCTCGGCCACGGTCATTCCTTCCCTTCTCTACGCTTTTTTGCCGGTTAGAAACATTTAGGCTGGCCTACCTACGATCCATCCTGGGTTTAACCAGGCTGGATTGTGTGAGGAGCTTACAAATTCTTGAAAGATGTCTCATTAGTGAGCTCCTCCGGCAGGCAAGGCTGCGTTGGCTGGGTCATGTAGCCCGCATGCCCAGCCACCGCATGCCGAAACAGCTTTTGTTCGGCCGGATCGAGGGGGCAAAACGGGCGTGGCATGGGCTAGAGAAGAGATGGAGTGACTTGGTACAGGAGGACGTGGAGCTGAGTGGACTTGCCGATGACTGGTACCAGCGGTGTCAAGACCGATCTTGACACCTCTGTGGAGGAGGCTCGTGAAGGACGCTGCTATTGGGCAGTTGGAGGCAGTCGCCCTCCAACAACAACGGAGGGCGGAGGAGCGACGCTCACAACAACGAGCGGAGCGCCGGGTGGCTAAAGCACAGCAGGTTGGCACAGTAGGGGGCACAGGTGGTGCACCAGCCAGCCATCTCAGTCAGCCGACCCGTGGCACCTGGGTCTGCCCCGTGACCTCCTACCAGCGGGCGTTCGACACTCCACGTGGCCTCAAGGTGCACATGGCCTGGCACAAGCGTCGTGGTGACGTCACCGCCACTTAGTGGCGAATGGCGGTTGTTGTTGTTGTGTCTGTGTGTTTCTGTGTGTCTGTGTGTGTGTCTGTGTCTGTGTGTCTTTGTCTGTGTATGTGTCTGTGTGTGTGTGTCTTTGTCTGTGTGTGTGTGTCTATGTGTCTGTGTGTTTGTCTTTGTGTGTGTCTGTGTGTGTGTCTATGTGTCTGTGTGTGTGTGTCTTTGCGTCTGTGTGCGTAGGCGTACGGCGGAGCGTACGACGTGATGAGCTCCAAGCACCTGCGTGGCGACGTGAACTACGCATGGCCCACCGCTGAGGTGGCCGTCATGGGGGCCAAGGTGAGCGCACCGCTCCTCACCGCTCACCACTCACCGCTCACCACTCACCACTACCAGTCACCACTACCACCACTACTGCCAGCACTACCATCACCAGCACTACAAGTACCACTACCACCACTACCACCACTACTACTACAAGCACCACTACCACCACTACTACCACTACCTCTACCACTACTCCCAGCACCACGACCAACACTCCCACCACCAGCACCACTACCGCTTCTACTACTACCAGCACTACCACCACCACTACTACTACCACTACTACTACCACCACTACTACTACCAGCACTACCACCACCACTACTACTACCAGCACCACTACCGCCACTACCACCACTACTACCAGCAACACTACCACCACCACAACTACCACCACCAGCACTACTACCACCACCACCACCGCCAGCACTACCACCACCAGCACTACTACCATCACCACCACAACTACCACCACCAGCACTACTACCACTACCACCACAACTACCACCACCAGCACTACTACCACTACCACCACAACTACCACTACCACCACAACTACCACCACCAGTACTACTACCACCACCAGCACTACTTCCAGCACCACTACGACCACCACCTCCACTGCCAGCACAACCACCACCAACACCACCACGACCACCACTAACACTACTACCATACCACCACTACTAATATTAACACTACCACTACTACCAGCACCACTATCACCACCACCACAACTACCAGCACCACCACTAACACTACTACCATACCACCACCACTACTAATATTAACACTACCACTACTACCAGCACCACTATCACCACCATCAGGGTAATCGTCATCTTTCCACCTCCACAGTAACCCAGATCTCTCCATGGCAACCCGTGTTTCCATTGCCACGGTAACCGTGTCCTCCCCCGTTGCTGTTGCTGCGGCAACCAGTGTCCCCGTCTCTGCGATAACCGGCGTCTCCCCCCCCCCCCGTTGCCGTGACAACGCGCCCCCCCTTGCCACGGTAACTCGTGTCTCCGCCCCGGCGACCCGTGCGTCCCTCCGTCTCCGCCAGTAACCGGTGTTCCTTGTTGCCGTGGCGACACGCAGGGCGCGGTGCAGATCATCTTCCGGGGGAGCGCGGACCAAGCGGAGGCGGAGGCGGAGTACAGTGAGAAGTTCGCGAACCCCTTCCCTGCAGCTGTTAGAGGTAGCTCCGCCAGCACCAACACCACCGCCACCACCACCACCGCCACCACCACCACCGCCACCACCACCGCCACCACCATCAACAACAACATCACCACCACCATCAACAACAACATCACCACCAACTACAACATCACCAACATCACCAACACCGCTACCAACAACAACCGCCATTCGCAACTAAGTGGCGGTGACGTCACCACGACGCTTGTGCCAGGCTATGTGCACCCTGAGGCCACTTGAAGTGTCGAACGCCCGCTGGCAGGAGGTCACGGGGCAGGCCCAGGTGCCACGGGTCGACTGACTGAGATGACTGGCTGGTGCACCACCTGTGCCCCCTACTGTGCCAACCTGCTGTGCTTTAGCCACCCGGTGCTCCGCTCGTTGTTGTGAGCGTCGCTCCTCCGCCCTCCGTTGTTGTTGGAGGGCGACTACCTCCAACTGCCCAGATGTCAACAACATCACAGCCACCACCACTACCACCACCACTACCACCACCAGCACCATCAACAACATCTCCAACACCGCTACTGCTACCACTACCATCAACATCACTACTGCCACCACTACCACCACCATCAACATCACCAACACCGCTACCACCACTGCTCACCACCAGCACTATCACCACCACCAGTCACCATCATAATCATCATCACTGCCACTATCACCACTACCACCACCATCAACACCAGCACCATCATCATCACCACGACCACCACCATCATCACCATCCATTATAATCATCACCATCACTACCACCACCGCCACCACCACCAGTGCCACCACCAATCTGCCCACTCACTGTTCCCCCCTCGCTCCCCTCACCCTCGCTCCCCTCACCCTCGCTCCCCTCACCCCTCACCCCTCACTCCCCTCACTCCCCTCACCCCTCGCTCCCCTCACCCCTTGCTCCCCTCACCCCTCGCTCCCCTCGCTCCCCTCACCCCTCGCTCCCCTCACCCCTCGCTCCCCTCACCCCTCGCTCCCCTCACCCCTCGCTCCCCTCACCCTTCGCTCCCCTCACCCCTCGCTCCCCTCACCCCTCGCTCCCCTCACCCCTCGCTCCCCTCACCCCTCGCTCCCCTCACCCCTCGCTCCCCTCACCCCTCGCTCCCCTCACCCCTCGCTCCCCTCACCCCTCGCTCCCCTCACCCCTCGCTCCCCTCGCTCCCCTCACCCCCCTCACCCCTCGCTTCCCTCACCCCTCGCACCCCTCGCTCCCCTCACCCCTCGCTCCCCTCACCCCTCGCTCCCCTCGCTCCCCCCGCTCCCCTCGTGTGCTCCCCGTGCAGGCTTTGTGGACGACATCATCCGCCCGGCGACGACGCGCCAGCGGCTGTGTCGGGACCTGGACGCCCTGAGCACCAAGAACCTGAAGAACCCCTACAAGAAGCACGGCAATATCCCCCTGTGACACACACACACAGACGGACACACACACACAGACACTACACACAGACACTACATACACACACAGACCTACACACACACCACATTACACACACACAGACACATACACACACACACTACACACACAGACACTACAACAACCGCCATTCGCCACTAAGTGGCGGTGACGTCACCACGACGCTTGTGCCAGGCTATGTGCACATTGAGGCCACGTGGAGTGTCGAACGCCCACTGGCAGGAGGTCACGGGGCATACCCAGGTGCCACGGGTCGACTGACTGAGATGACTGAGATGACTGGCTGAAGCACCACCTGTGCCCCCTACTGTGCCAACCTGCTGTGCTTTAGCCACCCGGCGCTCCGCTCGTTGTTGTGAGCGTCGCTCCTCCGCCCTCCGTTGTTGTTGGAGGGCGACTGCCTCCAACTGCCCAGTAGCGTCCTTCACGAGCCTCCTCCACAAAGGCCGATCTTGACACCGCTGGTACCAGTCATCGGCAAGTCCACTCAGTTCCACGTCCTCCTGTACCACGTCACTCCATCTCTTCTCTAGCCCGTGCCGCGCCCATTTAGCCCCCTCGATCCGGCCGAACAAAAGCTGTTTCGGCCGAACAAAAACTGTTTCGGCATGCGGTGGCTGGGCATGCGGTGGCTGGGCATGCGGGCTACATGACCCAGCCAACGCAGCCTTGCCTTTCCCGAAGGAGCTCACCGATGGGACCGTACCCAGATCTTTCAAGGATTTGTGAGCTCCTCACACAATCCAACCTGGTTAAACCCAGGATGGGTCGTAGGCAGGCTGGCCTAAATGTTTCTAACCGGCGAAGATGTTCCATTAGGGGGGTCCACTACACACACACACACAGACACACACTACACACACACACAGACACACACACAGACACCACACACACACAGACACACCTGGACGCCCTGAGCACCAAGAACCTGAAGAACCCCGACAAGAAGCACGGCAATATCCCCCTGTGACACACAGACACACACAGACACGACACACACTACACACAGACACACACACAAACACACACAGACACTACATACACACTACACATACACACCCAAACCAGACCACCCCCACCGTGACCACCCCCCCCTGTCACCCTCCCCATGACCCCCTCCCACCATGGTTCCCCCCCCCCCGTGACCCTCCCCGTGACCCCCCCTCTCTCTGTGACCCCACCTCCCCTTAACCTCCTCTCCCCCCTCTCTCTGTGACCTCACCTCCCCATGACCCCTCCTCCCCTCTCCATGACCCCACCTCCCCATGACCCCTCCTCCCCTCTCCATGACCCCACCTTCCCATGACCCACCTTCCCCGTGACCCCCCCCCCCCCATGTGTGACTCCTGCGATGAGTTTGAGAGTTTTATGATGAGCCGAGCATTTGAATCCCTCAATAAAGCACTCAGAGCCTTGAGCCGTGTTCGTCGTGGTGGTGATGTGGCGATGGTGATGGTCGTGATGATGGTGGTGGTGGTGGTGATGATGGTGATAGTGGTGGTGATGGTGTTGATGGCGGTGTTGGTGGTAGTTATGGTGATGGCGATGGTGTAATGGTGGTGGTGGTGACGGTACGGGAGTGGTTGTGGTGAGGAGCTCACCTTGAGGACCTGGTGCTGTGTGTATTCAACATCGCCACTGGGGAGACAAAGGCGTCCGGTCGGGCGTGGTGCTGGCCATCCACCCCCTCGTGTGCCACATCATAGGTGCTGCTGCTGCTACTTGCTACGAACAGCACTTACCCCAACAGTCTGTTAAGGCTACACCGGGGATCTTTGTGTACTTGTCCATGTTATGTATGCCGACGATCTGGTGATTGCCGCTCACTTTTAGGAGGAATTGGAGGCGCTGCTGCTTAACTTGGGGTGTGCCACTAAGAGGTGGGGCCTTGCCATCAGCCCCACCAAAACTAAGCAAGCACCTGCCTGGGTATTTTGTACCATCGGACACTCCACCCCCACAACTCCCAATCGGTGATGGGGCAGTTGTGGAGAGAGTGGAGAGATTCCCATACCTGGGCAGTTGTGCTTATGACAGGCTCCAGTTTAACAGCAGAGGTCTCACTCTGAATTAGTCGAGCGGCAATATCTTTTCATCGGTTGCGTAACGCTGTGTGGAAGCTACCTGGTCTATCGCTCCGCACTAAGCTTCAGGTCTTCTCGGCCACGGTCATTCCCTCCCTTCTCTACGCTTGCGAAAGGTGGACCCCCCTAATTGAACATCTTCGCCGGTTGGAAACATTTAGGCTGGCCTGCCTAAGATCCATCCTGGGTTTAACCAGGCTGGATTGTGTGAGGAGCTCACAAATCCTTGAAAGATCTGGGCAAGGTCCCATCGGTGAGCTCCTCCTGCAGGCAAGGCTACGTTGGCTGGGTCATGTAGCCCGCATGCCCAGCCACCGCATGCCGAAACATATTTTGTTCGGCCGGATCGAGGGGGCTAAACGGGCACGGCACGGGCTAGAGAAGAGATGGAGTGATGTGGTACAGGAGGACGTGGAGCTGAGTTGACTTGCCGATTACTGGTACCAGCGGTGTCAAGATCGGCCTCTGTGGAGGAGGCTCGTGAAGGACGCTGCTGCTGCTACTGGGCATTTGGAGGCCAGTCGCCCTCCAACAACAGCGGAGGGCGGAGGAGCGACGCTCACAACAACGAGCGGAGAGCGCCAGGCGGATAAAACACAGCAGGTTTGCACAGTAGGGGGCACAGCTGGTGGTAGCCTCTGCCAGCTGTCATCTCAGCCAATGCCATCTCGGTCTGTCCCGTGACCTGTAGCGAGCCTGGCACAGCAGTCAATGCAAAGCACCTGAGTTACGTGACCGCCCCAAAGTGCACCTAGCCTGGCACAAGCGCCTTGGCGAATGGCTGCTGCTGTTTGTAGCTGCACACGCGTGTGTGGTTAGTGTGTGTGGACGTGTGTGTGCGCGCGCGCGTGTCTGTTAAGGCTACATGGGGGATGGGCCGAGATGTTAACTCCTTTGCCTGGTGTAAAGGAGGTCGTGGGGGTCGTGATCGAAGCCGCGATCACGACACCTCACCTGGCCACCGCAGCGCCCAGCGGTGACTACGGCGAGCAAACACCATGGGGGCAAAACCATCGTGCGAGCGTCCCTTTGGTGAGAATCTTCTCCCCTGCCCACCCACCACCACCCGTGTAGCCTCTAACAGGCTGTAGGGGCAAGTGCTGTTAGCGAGCAGCACCTATGAAGGCTACCGGCGCTGTGGCACACGAGGGGGTGGGTGGCCAGCACCACGCCCGGCCGCCTTTGTCTCCCCAGTGGCGATGTTTACCCACCGCACCAGGTGACTCATTTGAGGCTGAGTCGACCTAGGGTTAGGCTCACCGCTCCCCACCACCACCACGGCAGGGCACAGCGATCGGCCGGCCACAACAAACCGCAGAGACACGGAGGCACGGAGGCAGGGACGAGGTATCTCTGTTAAAATGATTTATACTCTGAGATTATACACCGACGACGATGACGACGACGACGACAAGGAGGAGGAGGACGAGAAGGAGGGGAACGAACGTCTCGGAGGGTGAAACTGCAGAGACTCGCACAGAGACTCACACAGAGACTCGCACAGAGACTCACGGACTCGCTTAGAGACTCGTGAAGAGACTCACACAAAGACACAGAGACTCACACAGAGACTCACACAGAGACACAGAGACTCGCACAGAGACTCACACAGAGACACAGAGACTCACACAGAGACACAGACTCACACAGAGACTCACACAGAGACACAGAGACTCACACAGAGACACAGAGACTCGCACAGAGACTCACACAGAGACACAGAGACTCGCGCAGAGACTCAAACAGAGACTCACAGAGACACAGAGACTCGCGCAGAGACTCACGGACTCGCTCAGAGACTCGTGAAGAGACTCACACAGAGACACAGAGACTCACACAGAGACTCAGAGACTCGCACAGAGACTCACACAGAGACTCACGGACTCACTCAGAGCTTTGTGAAGAGACTCACACAGAGACACAGAGACTCGCACAGAGACTCACAGAGAGACACAGAGACTCGCACAGAGACTCACACAAAGACACAGAGGCTCGCACAGAGACTCACACAGAGACACAGAGACTCGCACAGAGACACAGAGACTCACACAGAGACTCACACAGAGACTCACACAGAGACACAGAGACTCGCACAGAAACTCACAGACTCACACAGAGACTCACACAGAGACACAGAGACTCACACAGAGACACAGAGACTCGCACAGAGACTCACACAGAGACACAGAGACTCGCACAGAGACTCACACAGAGATACAGAGACTCGCACAGAGACTCACAGACTCACACAGAGACACAGAGACTCACTCAGAGGCTCACGGACTCACTCAGAGACTCGCGCAGAGACTCACACAGAGACACAGAGACTCGCACAGAGACACAGAGACTCGCACAGAGACTCACACAGAGACACAGAGACTCGCACAGAGACTCACACAGAGACACAGAGACTCGCGCAGAGACTCACGGACTCACTCAGAGACTCACACAGAGACTCACACAGAGACACAGAGACTCACACAGAGACAGAGACTCGCACAGAGACTCACGGACTCACTCAGAGACTCGCGCAGAGACTCACACAGAGACACAGAGACTCACACAGAGACACAGAGACTCGCGCAGAGACTCACGGACTCACTCAGAGACTCACGGATTCACTCAGAGACTCACGAAGAGACTCACACAGAGACTCACACAGAGACCCAGAGACTCACACAGAGACTCACGGACTCACTCAGAGACTCGCGAAGACTCACACAGACTCATTCAGACTCATGCAGAGACCCACAGACTCATGCAGAGACCTACAGACTCACACAGACACCCACAGACTCACACAGAAACCCACAGGGTCACACAGAGATCCACAGAATCACCCAGAGACTCACAGGGTCAGACAGAGACACACAGACTCACACAGAGACGCACAGACTCACACACAGAGACCCACAGACTCACACAGAAACCCACAGATTCACACAGACACCCACAGACTCGCACAGAGACCCACAGACTCACACAGAGACCCACGGACTCACACAGAGACCCACGGACTCACTCAGAGACTCGCGAAGACTCACGCAGAGACTCATGTTCACGCTGGCCGTGTGAACTGAAGTGGTGGCCACGTTTGTCTCGTGGATGCTGACGCCCCCTGCTGGCGCTCCCCTGCTGGCGCCACCCCCTGCCGCCGCTAGGTGAAGCTGACGTTGTAGGTGAGCTGGCGCCCGCTGTCCCACGCATAGAGGGCGCCGTCGCGAGCGTTGTAGCTCAGCTGGGCGACGCCGCCCCCTCCCCGGTAGGGACTCCGCAGGCGCAGTCCCGGCGCCGCCAGCGCCCCGGTGTGCGTGTCGTACGCGTACGCCACCAGCAGCGTCGCGCCGTCCTCTTTGTCGTCGTCGTCGCCGCCGCCGCCGCCGGGCCGCGCCACCGGCGCGGCCGCGTAGAGAACGCCGCAGACGAGGAACGCCGCCGAGAAGCGGCCGGCGCGCAGGCCGGTGCGGTAGAGCGCCGGTTCGCCGCGCGGGGTCAGGTCGGCGGCGCTGAGCCGCAGCAGCACGAGGGCGAGGCCCTCCGACTCCACGTAGGCCACCCAGAGGGTGCCCGAGTCGACCGCGAACGTCACCGGCTCGCCGCCGCCGCCGCCGTCGCCGCCCGCCCCCTCCCCCGGCGAATCCGGCGACCCCGGGCCGGCCGTGGCATCGTCGTCGGGCGGCCCGGCGGCGCGGTGCTCCGGCAGGAGGAGGTCGTGGAGCTGGTGCCAGGCGGCCACGGACCGCCGGCGCAGGTCGTAGCGCAGGGCCGTGCGCGTGAAGGCGCGGCGGTAGTAGAGGGAGCCGCCGTGGAGCGCGTGGCCGGTGCCCAGCCACGCGTACGGCAGCTTGTGGGACGCGCTCCAACGGCCTGGACACGGCACCGGTGAGGAAGGGTGGGGGGGGTGGGTGGGGGGGGTTTCGGTGGTGCGGGGGGTGGGGGGGTAAACGGTGAGGGGGGAGGAGGGGACCGCCGGTGTCCAGCCGTGGTGTCACTGGCGGTGTCACCGGCGGTGTCACCGGCGGTGTCACCACGTGGTATCCCTCACGCTACCCCCCGTGGTGTCCCCTGTCGGGTGGGAGGGTGAGGGGTTGGTGTGGGGGGGGGGGTGGCGGTTGGTGGGTGGGTTGGTGGGTGGGTTGGTGGGTAGCAGTTGGTCGGGGAGAGTTGGTGGGTGGCAGTTGGTGGGTCGCGGTTGGTGGATGGGTTGGTAGTGGCGGTTGGTAGGGGAGAGTTGGTGGGTGGCGGTTGGTGGGTGGGTTGGTGATGGCGGTTGGTGGGTGGGTTGGTGGTGGCGGTTGGTCGGGGTGGGTTGGTGGGTGGGTGGGCTGGTGGGTGGGGGTTGGTGGGTGGGTTGGTGGTGGCGGTTGGTCGGGGAGAGTTGGTGGGTGGCGGTTGGTGGGCAGCAGTTGGTGGGTGGCGGTTGGTCGGGGTGGGCTGGTGGGTGGGGGTTGGTGGGTGGGTTGCGGTGTGGTTGCGAGTGTTGGTAGAGAGCGGTGGCGGCGCTCACCCTGGCGCAGGGCTGCCTCACTGTCGAACTCCAGCAGGCTGCTGCCGTGCCGGTGGCTGGCCACGTAGATCCTCCCGCTGGGGTCCTCGGGGTCGCGCATCCACGCGCCGGCCGAGTGGCCGAACCGCGCGTGCACCACGGGCGCAGACAGCGACAGCACCGTCGAGTCGCAGCCTGCGGGGGTGAGCAGGGGAAGCGGTGGGGGTGGTGGCGAGTGGGGACCCGGTGAGCGAGCCGGAGAATATTCTTCCCGCATCTCCGATGACCGCGGTTGGGCTACGTGCGGTGCGAAATAAATTCAACGTGCATACAACGCTGCACCGTAGACTCAACGCTGCACCGTAGACTCAACGCTGCACCATAGACTCAGCACTGCACCATAGACTCAACACTGCACCATAGACTCATCACTGCACCATAAACTCAACGCTGCACCATAGACTCAACACTGCACCAAAGATTCAACGCTGCACCATAGACTCAACACTGCACCATAGACTCAACACTGCACCATAGACTCAAGACTGCACCATAGACTCAACACGGCACCATAGACTCAACACTGCACCACAGACTCAACACTGCCCATAGACTCAACACTGCACCATAGACTCAACACTGCACAATAGACTCAACACTGCACCATAGACTCAACACTGCACCACAGACTCAACACTGCACCATATACTCAACACTGCCCATAGACTCAACACTGCACCATAGACTCAACACTGCCCATAGACTCAACACTGCACCACAGACTCAACACTGCCCATAGACTCAACACTGCACCATAGCCTCAACACTGCACCATAGACTCAACACTGCCCATAGACTCAGCACTGCCCATAGACTCAACACTGCACTATAGACTTAGCACTGCACCATAGACTCAACACTGCACCATAGACTCAACACTGCACAATAGACTCAACACTGCACCATAGACTCAACACTGCACACTAGACTCAACACTGCACCATAGACTCAACACTGCACCATAGACTCAACACTGCCCATAGACTCAACACTGCACAATAGACTCAACACTGCACCATAGCCTCAACACTGCACCATAGACTCAACACTGCACCATAGACTCAACAGTGAGTGAGTGAGCGATCGGTGGACCGGGCGAGTGATTGAGTGATTGATCGCCGAAGTGGGTGAGTGGAGCTGTCCGTGTTCTCTCTCCCCCCTCACCGCCGTCGCCGTCTCCTCCGTCATGCGGCTCCGGGAGCCCCGGCACCACCGAAACTGGGGCGGACGTGAAGCCTTCACTAGGCCTCACGGGCAACTCCACCTCTTTCACCTCCACTTTCCTCTCATCCGCCTCCTGCTGCCACAGCTGCTGACCACGAGGGCTGCCGGTTGCGGCTCCGGCCCTGTCGGCGGTGAGGCCGACGGTGATGGCAGCGGTGCGGCTGAACCTCCAGGGCCTCCGTGCGAGTCGAGAGGAGAGAAGGGCGGTGAGGGGAGATGCAGGGGGAGGACGGTGATGGGGTTGATGGTGGTGATGGGGTTGATGGTGGTGATGGGGAGGATGGTGGTGATGGGGATGATGTTGGCGAGAGCGGGGGGAGTAGGAGGGGGTAAGAAGAGGGGATCCCGAGCCTGGTTCCTCATCTACACCATGGGAACAAAGCACAGTGATTATACCACACCATGGGAATACAGCACAGTGATTATACCACACCATGGGAACACAGCACAGGGGCTACACCACGGTGTTTATACATCAGTGATTATACCGTACCATCGTGATAATACCACACCATAGTGATCATACCACACCACAGTGATTATACCACACCATGGAAACACAGCACAGTAATTATACCACACCATGGGATGGCATCATAGTCCCTTGACCAGGTCAATAAAGCAGAGATGTAGGTCCTGTTGGAATTCAGTCACCGGATCATCAGCATACATAACGTGGTTGATCAATAGGGAGCCATCCCTCCACGACACCCGGGCTTGGATAAGCCTCCCGTTGTATTTGTAGCAGATGGAGATTCCCCCGGTACAGCTATTGAAGGCTTCACGAACTACGTGGTCAAAATAGATTTGAAATAAAGTGGGAGCCAGAGGACATCCCAGTCGCACCCCAAGGTGGCTCTGACTCCCGGCCACGTAGTTTAACCCGGGCCCGCTCACCATCATGAAGGTCCTTAATGATCTTGAGCAGAGGGCCAGGGACTCCGAAAGCACGAAGAACAACCCAGAGCCCAGGCCTACTGATGCTATCATAGGCCTTGACCAGGTCAATAAAGCAGAGATGTAGGTCTTGTTGGAATTCCCTACACCTCTGCTGTAGCAGACGGACAGAAAATATGGCATCTGTGCAGGACCGCCCTGCCTGAAACCACATTGGGGCTCCGCAAACCTCTCCTCAGCATGCCTGGCAAAGCGACGTTGAATAATCCTTGCCAGGAACTTTCCCGGCACACTGAGGAGTGAGATGCCCCTGTAGTTGTTACAGTCTGTGCGGCCCCCCTTCTTAAAGAGGGGGACCACCAGGGCATCTAAACACGCATCACACACACACCACACACACACATACCACTATACACACACCACACGCACCACACTCACCACACTCACCGCGAACACCACACACATACCACGCACACACGGTACACACCACACGCACCACACACACAAAACACATAACACACACATTCCACAAACCACACACTCCACAAACAAATAGCACACACATGTAACACGATGCACGTACTACACATACACCACAAACACCACACTCACACACATACCACACACGCACCACACATACACAAACACCCCACTCACAAACACACTACACCACATACACACCACACACACCACATACACACCAAATACACACCATTTACACACCACATACACACAAACACCACACACATACACACCACAAACACACCACACACAAACCACACACACACCACACACATACCACATACACACCACACCACATACACACACCACATACACACCACACACAGACCACAAACACACCACATACACACTACACACACCACACCACATACACACCACACCACACACACCACATACACACCACACACAGACCACAAACACACCACATACACACCACATACACACACCACACCACATACACACCACACACAGACACACACAGACCACATACACACCACATACACACCACACACAGACCACATACACACCACATACACAACACATACACACCACATACACACCACATACACACCACATACACACCACATACACACCACACACACACCACACACCACATACACACCACATACATACCACATACACACACCACACCACATACACACACCACACACACCACATACATACACCACACACACCACACCACATACACACACCACATACACACACCACACCCCACATACACACACCACATACACACACCACATACACACACCACACACACATCACGTGTTCTCTCACCCGGCCCCTCCCCTCCCCTCTCCTGGACACCCCCCACACCCCCCAGCACCATCTGCTTACAATTTCCAGTTCCTGTGCCCAATAGCTGTTAACTCGCTCACTCACTCTCACTTGTTCACTCTCACTTGTTCACTCTCACTCACTCACCTGTTCACTCTCACTCACTCACTTGTTTACTCTCACTCATTCACTCACTCTCACTTGTTCACTCTCACTCATTCACTCACTCTCACTCATTCACTCACTCTCACTTGTTCACTCTCACTCATTCACTCACTCTCACTTGTTTACTCTCACTCATTCACTCGCTCACTCATTCACTCGCTCACTCTCACTCGCTCACTCTCACTCGCTCACTCTCACTCGCTCCCTCATTCACTCGCTCACTCTCACTCGCTCACTCTCACTCGCTCGCTCATTCATTCACTCTCACTCGCTCGCTCATTCATTCACTCTCACTCGCTCGCTCATTCACTCGCTCCCTCATTCACTCGCTCCCTCATTCACTCTCACTCGCTCACTCACTCATTCACTCTCACTCACTCGCTCTCTCTCACTCGCTCACTCACTCATTCACTCTCACTCGCTCACTCACTTGCTCTCTCACTCGCTCACTCACTCGTTCACTCGCTCACTCACTCGTTCACTCGCTCACTCACTCGTTCACTCGCTCACTCACTCGTTCACTCGCTCACTCTCAATCTCACTCACTCGTTCACTCGCTCACTCTCAATCTCACTCACTCGTTCACTTGCTCACCGGGGTGGGTTTGGTGGGATTCGATCCTAATGGGAATGTGCCACGACCGTGGCTCCCTCCCCCCTCTGTGTAACCTGGGGGGGTGGGGCCCTGTGGGGGTCTCCATAGCGAGCTAGCTGCGGCTGCTGCTGCGGCTGCAGTCTGGGGGGTTGGTTGCCCCTGCCAGCAGATTCCAGGCTCGCGCACACCGCCAGCTCTCTCCCTCTCTCTCTCTTTTTTAACCATCAGAGGAAAGGAGAAGATGCTCGGTGTAGTTGGCACTTTGCTGCTTCGTTCATCATCTCGGTTTTTGCTTTGTTTCTCAATGCTTTGCTTTAAGTGCCCCCCCCCCCCCTTTTCAAATGAAAGATTTCACGAAAGATTTGACGCTCTGCTCTCCTCCTTCTTACCCCTTCCCTCTCTCTCTCTCAACCCCCCTCTCTCCCTCCTCTACGTCTACGTCCCCCCTGTTTTCTATGCAATATTTTTAACGTTATTTTTTTAAAACTACGACAAGTGCTGCATCTGCACCCAGCTCGCCTCGCAGTCCTACGGCCTACCGACGGGGTAGCTCAGATCTGCACGCGGAGCTCTCCGTCATCTGCCACCGGGCACACGGCCCTCCCCCAGCGCCCACTTGCTCCTTGAAGGCCGGCACGGCGTGGGTCAGCCGCGCGTGCTCTCTCTCCACACGTCGGGAGAGAGAGAGCTGGCCTCAGTAGCACGTGGAGCCACCAGCTCTCTCTCTCTCTCCACACGTCGGGAGAGAGAGAGCTGGCCTCAGTAGCACGTGGAGCCACCAGCTCTCTCTCCAGACGTCGGGAGAGAGAGCGAGAGAGAGCTGGCCTCAGTAGCACGTGGAGCCACCAGCTCTCTCTCTCTCCACACGTGGGGAGAGAGAGAGAGAGCTGGCCTCAGTAGCACGTGAAGCTGCCAGCTTTTCTCCAGACACACGTGGGGAGAGAGTTGGCCACAGGGACACGCGTTCGTGGGGGTGAGAGCTGGGTCCCTGGGATACTTGGGGCTGTCAGCGCTCTCTCCAGACACACGTGGGGAGAGGGGGTGATTCACAGAGAAGTGAGCGAGGGGTTGGCCAGGTGGGTGAGAGAGAGAAAGAGTGGGTGAGCGAGGCAACAATTGACTAGGTGGGCGAGTGAGACGTTGAGTGGGCGAGCCAATGAGTGAGTGAGTGAGCAAGTGAGTGAGTGGGTGAATGAATGAGTGAGTGGGTGAGTGAGTGGGCGAGTGAGCGAGTGGGCGAGTGGGTGAACGAATGAGTGAGTGGGCAAGTGAGTGAGTGAGTGGGTGAGTGAGTGGGCAAGTGAGTGAGTGAATGGGCGAGCGAGTGAATGAGTGGGTGATCAATGAGTGGGTGAGCGAGAGAATGAGTCAGCGGATAATTATTGAATGAGTTCATGATTGATTAGGCGAGCGTGCGGATGAATTAGTGGGTGGATGAATAAAGGAGTTATTGAATTCGGGAGTGAGTGGGTGGATGGGTGAGTGAGTCGGTGATGACTGGTACAACCTGGATCTCTGTGGTATTCAGCGGTCCGGTGGACTGGATCTAGCTCCAGTCACCATGAGGGGTGGAAAGTTCTCCACTCGGGGCAGGAGACAAAGAATGAAGGGGGTGTGGGAGCGTGGCAGTGAGGTGTGGGAAGCTGCGAGTCCCAGGCTACTGTGGGCTCGCCTCCGCATCCACCAGAGTCGAGGAGTGGTGGTCGTGGTTACTTATGCCCCCACTGAAGACGAACATCCGTGGAGGGATGGAGGCAAAGCCGATGAGTCAGATGCCTTCTATGACCTTTCACAGGTGTTGGCTAAAGTGGCCCCTCGGGATAGAGTCAATTTGTTGGGTGACTTCAATGCCCGAGTTGGTCATGATGCTGGCACCTGGTCTGGAGTGATTGGAAGGCATGGGCCAGATCAGCTCAATAACAACGGAAGGAGGCTGCCTAGACTTCTGTTCAGCACATGGGCTTATAATTACTAACACGCTGTTCTGGCATCGGCGCATCCACACAACATCGTGGATGTGTAGTGACTTTGAATGAGTCACTGTAGCGCGTGCCGCCAGGGGATTGGTAGACAATGGAGTTGGGGTTAGCAGCCAGTTGGACCTGTGGGCAAGGCACGGAGCCTGCTAAGGGATTCAGAGGGTTGCGGGGCCGAGGGCGGAGCCTGGCCACGCTGGGGAGGATGAAAGGCGAGCTCCGACTCACGGTCGGGGCTGCTGCCGTCTGGAGTGGAACTCGCCGTGCCGTCGTCTTCGTCGTGATCTTCGCCCTCTTCAAGCTGCGGGTCAGGCAGCGTGTTGGCTCTCCCGACCCGGTGTGTGGTTATCCCCTAAGGCTGTGAAGGCCGGAATAAAGGAGAGAGAGTACCTCCTGCTAGTGTCTGTGAATTGGAACACGACAGATGTACGCCGGGTCCAAGCAAAAACATCTGCTGGACTATAAAGCGATGGAACAGCGGATGCGGGGCCCATGTCCTTGACACCAGGACCTACCGTGGAGCTGATCTGCCCTCTGACCATCGACTTGTCATCTTGTAAGATGCGCCTGCCATTCTTCCACTCTGGTGGCGGGTGTACACCCAGGACCCCATTCAAACTCACGGTGGCCTGGTCTCGGCTAGCTGATGATACTTGCAAGCGAGAATTTCACCGTCGATAGCCATCCCACGTCGGAGAATGAGGAGGCTTACCGCAGCCTTCACTCGGAGGTTCGGAGAGCCGTGCGGCGCTGCAAGGAGCTACTAACGCTTAACTTCTCTCGCACTGTATATTGCCAACCGTGATAATCGGAGTGGTGGCTGCTGAGGAGTAAAAAAAAGTCACTTGCGGTAAACATCCCCACCACTTAGTGGCAAATGGCGGATGTTGTTGTTATTGTTGCAGGTGAGCGAGCGTATGATCATGTGGGTGAGCGAATGGATGAGTGTGCGGGTGAGCGTGGGCGTGTGTGTGGTGAGCGCGCAGGTGAGCGAGCGGGTGCATCTGCCAGTAGTCATCTCAGTGAGCCAACCCATGGTACCTGCAGGGTCTGTCCCGTGACCTCCTGTCAGCAAGCTTTTGACACTTCACGTGGCCTCAAAATGCACTTAGCCAGGCACAGGCGCCGTGGTGACATCGCTTGGTGGCGAATGGCGGTTCAATGTTGTTGCTGTATGGTGGGCGCGTGGGTGTGTGTGGTGAGTGTGTGGTGAGTGTGTGGTGAGTGTGCGGGTGAGCGCGTGGGTGAGCGTAAGTGTGAGCGCGTGGGTGAGCGAATTGGCGAGGATGTTGATGTTGGTGAGCGTGTGGGTGAGCGACGCACCGCGTTGGGGAGGATGCGACTTGTAGAAGTGGAAGGTTCGCACGAGCGGGGGGCCCTGCCACGCGCGGCCGTGGGGGGCACCCAGGGAGGCGTCTGTGGGGGTGAGATGGGTACAGGGCAGCCGTCACTATCGTCATCATCGTCATCATCGTCATCATTGTCATCATCACCGTCATGATCGTCATCATTGTCATGATTGTCATCATCGTCATCATCATTGTCATCATCACCGTCATCATCGTCATCATTATCATCATCACCGTCATCTTCGTCATCGTCGTCATCACCGTTATCATTATCATCATTATCATCATCGTAGTCATCATCGTCGTCATCAACATCATCATCTTCGTCATCGTCGTCATCGTCGTCATCACCATTATCATCATTGTCATCATCATTGTCATCATCACCGTCATCATCGTCATCATTGTCATCATTGTCATCATCGTCATCATCACCGTCATCATTGTCATCATCGTCATCATCATTGTCATCATCACCGTCATCATTATCATCATCACCGTCATCTTCGTCATCGTCGTCATCACCGTTATCATTATCATCATCATCATTGTCATCATCGTAGTCATCATCGTCATCAACGTCATCATCATCTTTGTCATCGTCGTCATCATCGTCATCACCGTTATCATCATCATTGTCATCATCGTCGTCATCTTCAGGCGTGTGTCACACACAGCAGAGGAGCTACAGGGGGAGAGGGAGCTACAGGGGGGAGCTACAGGGGGGAGCTACAGGGGGGGGGAGCTACAGGGGGGAGCTACAGGGGGGAGCTACAGGGGAGGGAGCTACAGGGGGGAGCTACAGGGGGGGGGAGCTACAGGAGGGAGCTACAGGAGGGAGCTACAGGGGGGAGCTACAGGGGGGAGCTACAGGGGGGAGCTACAGGGGGGAGCTACAGGGGGAAGCTACAGGGGGGGAGGGAGCTACAGGAGGGAGCTACAAGAGGGAGCTACAGGGGGGGAGGGAGCTACAGGGGGGAGCTACAGGGGGGAGCTACAGGGGGGGAGGGAGCTACAGGGGGGAGCTACAGGAGGGAGCTACAGGGGGGAGCTACAGGGGGAAGCTACAGGGGGGAGCTACAGGGGGGAGCTACAGGGGGAAGCTACAGGGGGGAGCTACAGGGGGGGAGGGAGCTACAGGGGGGAGCTACAGGGGGGAGCTACAGGGGGAAGCTACAGGGGGAAGCTACAGGGGGGAGCTACAGGGGGGAGGGAGCTACAGGGGGGAGCTACAGGGGGAGCTACAGGGGGGGAGGGAGCTGCAGGGAGGAGGGAGCTACAGGGGGGAGCTACAGGGGGGAGGGAGCTACAGGGGGGAGCTACAGGGGGGAGCTACAGGGGTGGAGGGTGCTACCTGCGGGAGAGGCTGGGTACCTGACTGGTGCCGCGTTGCCCCCGAGCGCCGCCTGGCTCCTCCGCGAAGGCGCTCCTGGGTGGCATGCGGGAGAAGTCAGAGGTCACGTTCAATACCGGTGTAGGGGTATCAGGGGAAGGATTCCCACCAATAGGAGGCTTAGTGGGACGGTGACAGGAGAAGGTGGAGGGGTAATCGAGGAGATAGAAGGGGAGAACTGGCGGGAAGAGGGGGCCTTTGGCGGGAACGAGATTGAGACGGCTGGGGACAGGTGTGGATGGGGGAAGAGGGATAAAGGACGAACCCCCTGCAACCCTTGCGTCGGCTCTCCTTTACATCTGGTGGCAGCGGTGGGATTCACAGTGGCTACGAAGAAGAATCCCCGCGGAAGGGAGCCAACAGAAGAGGGAGCAGGGGCCGGGGATCCTCCACATCCAGGGCAACAAGGGGGCCGGCTACCAGGAGCAGCAGCAGGCGTCCCGGACCCCACGGAGGACCCCATGGAGGACCGCATGGCCCGCGTGGAGAGGGCACTCCAGGAGCTACTGCGGCGGAGTCCCTATGGGGGGCCCGCCGGCACCGTGACACCCACTCCCACACGTACCACGGGAGGAGGGGCCGCGGGACCCAGAGGCCGACCAGCCAGCCGGGTGGGAGCCGCAACCAGCCTCGTCACACGGGGAGCAGGTGGCAGGACGCGCGCGCCGGCTGGGGGCCGTCGAGAAATTCGTGGCCGAAGGAGAGGACTGGGAGGCGTTTGTCCGCTGATCCGAGGCTGTCTTCCACGCTCTCGAGTGGTCAGACGAGGAGGCGCTACGAGCCTTGCCATGCGTTCTGGACGATGATGCGCTCGCCTCTCACACCTCCCTTCCCTCACGCAGCAAGACGGTAGCCACGGGCGGCCTACGAGGCGTTGGGGGAGATCTACTGCCCAGCTGAGGGCGGCTAGAGAGTCCCCTATAGCCTACAGGGGTGCACCGCTCGTGTTGGCGAGGAGGGCTTTCCCTCGCCTGCTGACGACCACGAGGTTCTCGAGCGCCTCATCGCCTGCGCTTGCCACGCCGGCGTCGCGATGCCGGTGGTGACGCCGGAGGAACGCACCTCGCTGTGGGCCGCCCGGATCCTACAAGCCCGCGAACAGGTCATGGGCCGGGCGCTACCCGTGGGCCAGGTGGCTGGCGCGGCGAGGGTGGAGCAGCCGGGCCGTTACTGCGGCGCTACTGGGACCGGCGCCGCCAACCGCCGAACCTGCGCCGTCGCTGCAGGCTGCCGACGCGGCAGCTGGGAGCGGACCTCCTGCGTCCGAGCCGGAGCCAACGCTGCGGGAGGTCTACGCGGCAATCCGGGGGCTGGCGGAGCGGAGAGGCCAGGGGCGCGACCGGCCGCCGCGCCGCTGGCAGCCGCCTCTACGGTACCGCGCCGAGCCACCCCGACGGGACGCCCCGTGGGTCTGCCACCGTTGCGGTCGAGAGGGCCGCGTGGCGAGGGGGTGCCGCACGGAGCCGGAGGCAGCCAACGCCACCTGGAACCCGCCGGGGCCGAACCCCGACAGGCACCGGGCGAGCGACGCCGGACCGCCGGAAATACACAACTCCCGACGCCGCGACCTCAACGGGGGCTTCCTCGGGGTGGGTGCCATCGGTGTCGGGCCCAGGGCTCCACCGTCCTAGTCGGGGGAAGGGGACCGCGCCGGGGCCGGGGACGGCGCCGGGGCTGGGGACCGCGCCGGGACCTGCGACCGAGTCGCGGCCGGACGTGACGTTGCGACCGGGGGTGGCGTCGCGGCCGGGGGTGGCATCGCGGCCGCGGGTGACGTCACTATTTACCGGCGATGCCGGCGAGTCGCCAGGGGCAACGGCCCCGGGGCTTAGACAGCACACACAATTGCCGGTGCGCCGTGGAGCAGTTTTACGCACCGCCTCACCCTCGCAATGCGGCGGAGGGAGACAGCACCAGGGGGGCCACACCATAAAGGGGGCCCACGCCCCCACGGCAAAGGAAGGGGTCGGGAGAAGGGGTGGGCTTACGGGAAAGGGGGGGCTGCCCCACACCACCAGGGGAGCCCATCCTACATCACAAAGGGGGGGAAATGCGCACCACATGGGGAGCCAAGCCCGCGCCCCAGGGGGGAGCCCACACCACGTATCAAGGGTGCATTCACCCTGCTGCAACACACTCAAAAGGGGGGAACCCCATCTTCAGCCCATCCACATCCATCCCCCGTCATCTCACCATGCACCGCAGGATAGCGAGCTGCCGCCTGGTCAGTGGCCGGACTCACAATGGAGGAAGCTGGCAAGGCGGGAGGTAGCGGCCACGTCAGGAACCTCGGTCCTGGTCGGTGCAATCGCGGGAGCGTCGGCACACATCTTGGTTGACATGGGGGCATCGGCCACGATCGTCTCGAACACCGTGCACGAGATGCTGCCGGATGAAAACCGGCCTCTAGTCCCCGTCAAGACGACGTTCATCGCAGCAAATGGAGGCAGCATGGGCTTCCTGGGCCAGGTTGAAGTCCCGATACAGATCGGGCAGCTTGCGGTAGCAGGACCCATCCTTGTCTCCGCAACGCTTCCCATACCCTGCCTGTTGGGGACAGACTTTCTGCGGCGGATGCCAATGAAAATCGATCTGGCCAATGGGCGGGTGGAAGTCCAGGGAACTCATCTCCATTTCCTGAAGGCGGAGGGGGCCGGCCGGGGGGTACCCTACGTGCAGGCTCTGGTCAGCGAGTCTGTCTCCATTCCCCCGGCAGCCCAGAGGCTGATTCCACTGCGATATCGGTCCTCCCTCGTGACTGTCCGGCCGGACTCACCCATCCTGGTGTCTCCGGCATCAGCCGCCACGGATCGCCACGCACTGGTGGGGGCCGAAACCATTGTCCAGAGGAACCAGCGTCTGTTCATTCAGGTGCTGAACACCTCCAACAGAGCAGCGACGATGCAGGCTGGAACGGTTCTGGCCCACGTTAGTCCCTTGTCGCTAGGAGCCCCCGGGACGGAGCCCGAGCTTGTAGGAAGCATCAGCCAGTCCGAGGACAGGGGGGTCGACTCGTGGATGGACCAGCTGGTGGGGCCTGAGCCGGGATTGCCGCCCGACCAGAAGCACCAGCTGCACTCGTTATTGCAGGAGTTCTCGGACGTGTTCAGCCGGGGACCGTTCGACATAGGACGCACAAATCTGTTGCAGAACCACATAAACACGGGAGACGCCGCACCCCTGCGCCATAAACACACATAGAATGAGCCCAATGGAAAAAGGGCACATTCAACAAGCGGTGCAGGAGATGCTGCGGACCGACATAATTTCTCCATCCTCGAATCCCTGGGGGGCACCGGTGGTCCTAGTCAAGAAGTCAGATGGGTCACTGAGATTCTGCGTGGACTTCCGACACCTCAATGCCGTCACGCTTGCCGGCGAATATCCCCTACCACGTATTGACGACTCACTTGATGCACTGGCAGGAGCAAAATTTTTCAGTACGCTGGATTTATTGTCCGGGTTCTGGCAGGTCCCACTGGACGCGGACTCTCGGCCTAAAACAGCATTCCGGCCACCGCAGTGCCTGTTCGAGTTCAACTGCCTGCCTATGGGCCTCCAGACTGCACCGGCGATGTTCCAATGCTTAATGGAGTTCGTCTTAGCAGGCCTACAATGGGAAACGTGCCTCATCTACCTGGATGACGTCATTGTCTTCAGCCGATCATTCGAGGAACACATCGACCAATTGCGTCAGGTAATCCTGCGGTTCCAGAATGCGAACTTGAAGCTCAAGGCGTCGAAGTGCCACGTCATGCGGTCATCGGTATGCTACTTGGGCCACGTCGTCAGTGAGTCTGGAGTGGCTACAGACCTGGAAAAGACGGCCTGCGTGAGGGCCTGGGCTGTTCCCACCACGGTTCCAGAGGTACGCAGGTTTGTGGGTTTCGTGTCCTACTACCGCCGGTTTGTACCCAACATTGCAACCATTGCAAATCCCTTGCACGTGTTGACGGCGAAGAACCAGAGGTTTTATTGGGCCCCTCTGGAGGAGAAGGCATTCCAGCAGCTGCGCTCGCGTCTGACAGACGCACCACCATTGGCCTTTCCGGATTTTGGCCTCCCCTGTATCCTTGACATGGATACAGGGGAGGCCAGCGATGTAGGCACCGGCAGCGCCTTGTCACAAATCCAGCAGGGTCGGAAGGTGGTTATCGCCTATGGCAGTCGCGTGCTGTCATCAGTGGAGCAGCGCTACTGCGTCACACGTAGGGAACTCCTGGCGGTTGTTCACTTCGTGCAGCAATTTCAACCCTACCTGTATGGTCAAAAATTTACAGTCAATCCTGACCACGCGGCCTTGCAGTATTCGCTCCGCATTGATAGCCTTCGGGCCAGCTGGCCAGGTGGATAGAGCACCTGCAAGAGTACAGGTACCAAATGGTGCATCGCAAGGGGACAAGACACGCCAACGCGGACACATTGTCCCGGATGGCACCCCAGGGCCCCTCGTGCATGCACCACAGGCGGGGCGCGCTGCAAAGAGGCGAGGCCGGAGGGAACGGTCATCGCTCCCGTACACACGGCAGAGGGCGCACAGGGTGAGGTCCAGCTGACCGACCACGACCTGGGGCTGACCTTGGATAATTGGAGACGTCTACAGCTGGAGGAAGCCCCCCTGCGAGAGCTACGCGCCTCAGCATAGGCAGGGGGGGGGAGGAGTACGTTGTATGGGAGGACCTCCTCATGCGGTGGGACCCGGCAGGCCGCCGGCGGTGCCTGGTGGTTCCGAGTCGCTGCGTCGACAATTGGTCATGGACGTACACTGCCGCCAGCTGCTGCACCTGACGGGGCGGAAGACACTGGCCACATTACAGGGTCGGTACTTTTGGCCAGGCACGACCGCTGACGTGCACCGATGGGTCGCTACCTGCGTCGAATGCGCGCGGCGGAAGCCACCACCCCGGGTAAGCCGGGCGCCCCTGCAGCCCATCACGGTGATCAGGGTCAACGAATTGGTCGCATTGGGCATCCTGGGACCGCTGCCGGTCACGCCACGGGGAAATGAATACCTGTTGGTTGGTGTCGAGTACTGCACGAGGTGGCCGATGGCGTGGGACCTCCTGGACCAAACGGCACAGACCATCGCCGATGCCTTCGCGGGGGGCTATGTCCTTGATAAGGGGGCACCGGAGCTGTTGCTCATGGACCAGGGCAGGAATTTCTCCTCACAGCTATTGAAGGACGTCTGCTCTATCCTGGGCACTAAAAAGGTCGGAACATCTCCGTATCATCCCCAGACCGATGGGATGGTGGAGCGGCTTAACCGCACCATAGCGGCCATGCTGTCCCAAGTGGTGGACGAGAACCACTCCAACTGGTACCTCCAAATTCCATCGGTCTTAGCGGCGTACAGGGTGGCCCCGCACGTGGCAACGGGGTTATCGCCGTTTTTCCTGATGTACGGACGGGATCCCGTTCCGCCTATTGAGGTGCAGCCGACGGACATTCCCGCAAGAGCCAACGCATGGCCCAAGGCACTAAAGGCCTCCCTCAATTATTTGAGTGAGGCCCGCCTGGCAGCCGAGGCCGCATCAGCCACCAGCCAAAAGAGCAATGTACGGATACGAGAGAGGACAGTGACAGCCAAGCCCTTTAAAATTGGGGACCAGGCATGGCTACAATGTCCTCAGGTGCTGGTCGGCCTCTCACCGAAGTTGCACCGACCCTGGAAAGGGCCGGTCGAGGTCATTAAAGCACTCCGACCGCAGTGCGTCCAGGTCCAACTGGGTAAGCGACGATGGTTTGTACACCCCACCCGCCTTAAGCCATACATCTCTTCGCCATCATCACCACCATCGTCACCACCATCATCATCACCCCTACCCGGGCCAAGGTCGCCGGCCACCACTCGCCGACCGGCAGGGGGTCTGGTGCCCTGTGTTCCCTTGTCACCTACAGCGCCCCATGTGAGGCCTGACGGAGAGGCCGCACGACCGGGGGTCGCGGGGGCTGGAGAGACAGCAGCACCAGACAAAGCGACACCGGCGCCACCGAACCGGGGACCGCGACGAGAGGGCCTTCGAAGGAGGGGGTCGCCGCGGTCATCTGCTGCCTGTGGATGCCCGGGCTGTTACGGGACTCTGGCTGGAGACCCGGGCAGACTGTTCAATTGATTTTGTTGCGTTGTATTGAATAGTATGGTTGTGGGGGGTTAAGGACGGTCGTCACTGTCAGTGGGGGGAGGCTCATGGGGAGATTTAAATGGTCCATGGGGTAGGCAGAACCGAGGACGTTTTTTTTTTCTCCGGGGGGGGGGGGGCGGAGGTGATGTAGGCGTGTCAGGGGAAGGATTCCCACCAATAGGAGGGTTAGTGGGACGGTGACAGGAGAAGGGGGAGGGGTAATCGAGGAGATATAAGGGGAGAACTGGCGGGAAGAGGGGGCCTTTGGCGGGAACGAGATTGAGACAGCTGGGGACAGGAGTGGATGAAGAGGAATAAAGGACGAACCCCCTGCAACCCTTGTGTCGGCTCTCCTTTACACCGGTAGTGCCCTGACCCCACACGCCACCCCAACACGCCCCCCCCTCCCCCCCCCGCCCCACACAGTTCTGAAAACTGATTACCGGTTTAACCGTTGACCCTTTGAACTTTGACTTGGTGAGTTCGACGAGGTCAGCCACGGGTCATGAGACTCACCCACGGTGGGAAGAACTCCTGCTCGTCATCATCCTCCTCCTCTTCCTCCTCTTCCTCCTCTTCCTCCTCATCCTCTTCCTCCTCTTGTTCCACCTGCCCCACCTCCTCCTCCACCTCATCTTCCACCTCTGTCGCCACCTCTTTCCTGGTTGCCGCGGAGACCACCTCATCGCTGGACCCGCCGGGAGCCTCCTCCGCCGCCGCCGTCGTCGTGACCACCCACCTCGTAGTCACCACCTCCTTCGACGTGGCGGTGGCGGCGGTGGCACTGGCCGGCGCCACCTCTTCTACCGTGTCTACCGTAGTGTCTACCATAGTGTCTACCGTAGTGTCTCTCGTGTCTACCGTAGTGTCTACCATGTCTACCGTAGTGTCTCTCGTGTCTACCATAGTTTCTACCGTAGTGTCTACCGTGTCTACCGTAGTGTCTACCGTAGTGTCTACCATAGTGTCTCTCATGTCTACCGCAGTGTCTACCGTAGAGTCTTTCGTGTCTACCATAGTGTCTACCGTAGTGGCTACCGTAGTGTCTCTCGTGTCTACCGTAGTGTCTCTCGTGTCTACCGTAGTGTCTACCATAGTGTCTACCATAGTGTCTACCGTAGTGTCTCTCATGTCTACCGTAGTGTCTACCGTGTCTACCGTAGTGTCTACCACAATGTCTACCGCAGTGTCTACAGTAGTGTCTACCGTGTCTACCGTAGTGTCTACCGTGTCTACCGTAGTGTCTACCATAGTGTCTACCATAGTGTCTACCGTAGTGTCTCTCATGTCTAATGTGTCCCCTGTGTCTCTCGTGCCTCTCGTGTCTCCCCTGCCTCCTCTGTCTCCCGTGTCTCCTCCATCTCCCGTGTCTCTCGTGCCTCTCGTCTCTGCCGCGTTCCCCGTGCCTGCCGTGTCCTCTCTATCCCCTTGATGCTCGATGCCGCCTCGTTCTCTTCCATCCCCCGTGTCACCTGTGTCTCCTCTATCACCTCTAGCCCCCGTATCCCCCATGTCCCCTGCGCTGCTCTGTGTGGACTGCCACCATGGCACGGAGGTTGAAGTGTCGCCCTTCAAGGAGGTGGAGGAAGTGGTGGAGGTGGAGGCATCATCTAATGACTTCACGTCCAGCTGGGGCTGTAAGACAATGGCACAGACGACTGCGATGCTAGCTTAGGGGCACCCCCAGTGGCAGCTGTCTCTGCGTGCTAGTAGGAGGGTGATGATGATGCTTGCTACTGTGTGAGGCTAGCTTAGGGGCACCCCCAGTGGCAGCTGTCTCTGCGTGATAGTAGGAGGGTGATGATGATGCTTGCTACTGTGTGAGGCTAGCTTAGGGGCACCCTCAGTGGCAGCTGTCTCTGTGCATTATCCTGAACCTAAAAACTAAACAATTTTTTTATTTTACCAGGTAAGGCCCCACTTGAGCTACTCGCTCACTCACCTACTCACCCACTTAACAACAACCGCCATTCGCCACTAAGTGGCGGTGACGTCACCACAACGCTTGTGCCAGGCCATGTGCACCTTGAGGCCATGTGAAGTGTCGAACACCCACTGGCAGGAGGTCAAGGGGCCGACCCAAGTGCCACAGGTCGACTGACTGAGATGACTGAGATGACTGGCTGATGCACCACCTGTGCCCCCTACTGTGCCAACTTGCTGTGCTTTAGCCACCCCGCGCTCCGCTCGTTGTTGTGAGCGTCGCTCCCCCGCCCTCCATTGTTGTTGGAGGGCGACTGCCTCCAACTGCCCAGTAGCATCCTTCACGAGCCTCCTTGACACAGCTGGTACCAGTCATCGGCAAGTCCACTCAGCTCCACGTCCTTCTGTACCACGTCACTCCATCTCTTCTCTAGCCGGTGCCGCGTCCATTTAGCCCCCTCGATCCGACCGAACAAAAGCTGTTGAGGCATGCGGTGGCTGGGCATGCGGGCTACATGACCCAGCCAACGTGGCCTTGACTGCCGGAGGAGCTCACCAATGAGACCTTGTCCAGATCTTTCAAGGATTTGTGAGCTCCTCACACAATCCAGCCTGGTTAAACCCAGGATGGATTGTAGGCAGGTCAGTCTAAATCAGGGGTCGGGAACCTATGGCTCGCGAGCCAGATGTGGCTCTTTTGATGATTGCATATGGCTCGCAGATAAAACAAAATATTCTCACTTGTTTTAATCCATCCATCGATTTTTCACTGCGCATGTCCTGTTCAGGGCTGCAGGAGCAATTGTCCATTATTTTAATTGGATGATACTGGCCTACGTTTGCCGTTGCTGGGTAAAACAGGTAAACGCCCCCTTTTGAATCAGTCTGAGACTGCGTCTGCTCGGTCATTAGCTCAAAGCTAACCCTTCGACGAAGAAGATGGCGAAAAGAAAAAAAGACGACGAGTATCGTACATTTCAGGACGAATGGACCGAAGAATTCGCCTTTGTGGAGAGAGCGGGTTCTGCGGTGTGTCTAATTTGCAATGACAAAATTACATCGTTGAAACGGTCGAATGTAAAGCAGCACTTCGACACGCGCCACGCTACCTTTGCATCAAAATACCCTGCGGGAGACAGCAGAAAGAAAGCGTGCCAAGAGCTTCTGAGCAGGGTGCAAGCTAGCCAGCAGCAACTCCGCGTATGGACCCGGCAAGGTGACTATAATTCGGCTAGCTTTGCTGGTTCTTTAGCAATAGTGAGGAACGGAAAACCATTCACAGATGGCGAGTATGCTAAAACGTTCATGCTGGATGTAGCCAATGAACTTTTTGATGATCTTCCGAACAAAGACAAGATAATCAAACGGATACAAGACATGCCTCTGTCGGCAAGAACTGTTCATGATCGTACCATCGTGATGGCAAACAAAGTGGAGGAAACGCAAGTGAAGGACATAAATGCAGCGCCGTTCTTTTCTCTGGCTTTGGATGAGTCAACAGACGTGAGCCATTTGTCGCAGTTCAGCGTGATTGCAAGATATGCTGTTGGTGACACACTGCGCGAAGAAAGTCTTGCTGTTCTGCCATTAAAAGGGTCCACAAGAGGTGAGGATTTATTCAAGTCTTTCATGGAGTTTGCTCAAGAAAAAAGTCTACCTATGGATAAACTTCTCTCAGTGTGTACTGATGGTGCTCCGTGTATGGTGGGGAAAAACAAAGGATTTGTGGCGCTTCTCCGTGAACATGAAAATAGACCCATCCTAAGTTTCCATTGCATTATACACCAGGAGGCACTTTGTGCTCAGATGTGTGACAGGCAGTTTGGCGAAGTGATGTCGCTGGTCATTCGTGTGATCAACTTTATTGTTGCCCGAGCCTTAAATGATCGCCAGTTTAAAACACTGCTGGATGAAGTTGTAAATAACTATCCTGGTCTGCTTTTGCACAGCAATGTGCGTTGGTTGTCAAGAGGGAAGGTGCTTAGCCGTTTTGCGGCTTGCCTGAACGAAATCCGGACTTTCCTTGAAATGAAAGGCGTCGGGCATCCTGAGCTAGCCGACACCGAGTGGCTCCTCAAGTTTTACTATCTCGTAGATCTGACTGAACATCTGAACCAGCTCAACGTGAAAATGCAAGGCATTGGAAATACAGTGTTATCCCTTCAACAAGCTGTATTTGCTTTTGAAAACAAGCTGGACCTTTTAATCACGGATCTTGAAACAGGTCGTTTACTACATTTTGAAAAACTGAGCCAATTTAAAGATGCATGCACAGCAAGTGAGCCCATTCAAAACCTTGATCTCCACCAGCTAGCTGGCTGCACATCCAGTCTCCTACAGTCCTTCAAAGCACGCTTTGGAGAATTTCGTGAGCACACTCGTCTTTTTAAGTTCATCACCCATCCAAACGAGTGTTCACTGAACACAGCCGACCTGAATTACATCCCTGGTGTCTCCGTCAGAGATTTTGAAGCAGAAGTGGCTGACCTGAAGGCCTCAGACATGTGGGTGAATAAGTTCAAGTCACTGAATGAACATTTGGAAAGAATCACACGACAGAAAGCGGAGTTGGCGAGCAAGCACATGTGGACAGAAATGAAAAAACTCCAACCCGAAGACCAGCTGATTCTCAAAACTTGGAACGCGCTTCCTGTCACATACCACACACTGCAGCGTGTGAGTATTGCTGTATTGACCATGTTTGGATCTACGTATGCATGTGAGCAGTCATTCTCTCACATCTTAAAAACATCAAGTCCAACCTACGATCACGTTTAACGGATGAAAGCCTCAACGCTTGCATGAAGCTTAACCTCACCAAGTACCAACCCGACTACAAAGACATCAGCAAATCCATGCAGCACCAGAAGTCGCATTAATGGTGAGTGTTATAACAACATTATTTAAAAGAATACATTCAGAGGCTTATTATACTGACATTTAGTTGAATTCACTTTTAAAATATATTATATGGCTCTCACTGAAATAAATTTCCAATTTTTTTGCTTTCATGGCTCTCTTAGTCAAAAAGGTTCCCGACCCCTGGTCTAAATGTTTCTAACCGGCGAAGATCCTCCATTAGGGGGGTCCATGTTTCGCAAGCGTAGAGAAGGGAGGTAATGACTGTGGCGGAGAAGACCTGAAGCTTAGTGCGGAGCGACAGACCAGGTAGCTTCCAAACAGCGTTACGCAACTGATGAAAAGATATTGCCGCTCGACTGATTCGGAATGAGACCTCTGCTGTTAAACTGGAGCCGGTCATAAGCACACTGCCCAGGTATGGGAAACTCTCCAATCTCTCCACAACTGCCCCATCACCGATTAGGAGTTATGGGGGTGGAGTGTTCGATGGTATAAAATACCCAGGCAGGTGCTTAGTTTTGATGGTAAGGCCCCACCTCTTAGTGGCACGCTCCAGTCTCAGCAGCAGCGTCTCCAACTCCTCCTCTGAATGCGCAGCTATTACCAAATCGGCATACATAACGTGGTTGAGCAATAGGGAGCCATCCCTTGACAGCACCCGGGAATCGATCAGCCTCCCATTATATCTGTGTAGTGGAGTAAATAATACGCATAGGAATTAGCCATATACAGTACATACAGACAGACAAGGAGAACGGGTCACATGAGGTCGAACAGGTGGTCGAGTGGCGGGTGGCGTAAACAACCCGAAGTAATTAAGGGAGTCGTGGCACGAGGGCTGTGATTGGTCGAGAGGCTGTTAGCGTTAAGTGGTGGCGTCTGGATGTCTGATGAAGGGGACAGGTGCGGGCTGGCGGGAAACGGCCAGCGAGCCACGTGGCAATTAATTAAGGCTAATGCGAGAGGGGATAAAACGCGAGGTGGTTTGAACGGAGGGGAGTTGCTGCTGGGGAGTTGTTGCTGGAGAGTTGTTGCCGGGCAGTTGTTGCCGGGCAGTTGTTGCCGAGAGGTGAAGAGATACGAAGAAGACAGCTGGAAATGTTAGGGAAGAATAGATAGAGAGCTGGACCCCAAAGACAGTAAATAGCGATAGGGAGAGTCTGCGTTAGCGGAGATAGATAGAGTCACTATGTGTGAATAGATGGAAGTTACGGCGTGTGAAGAGATAGCGGCGATACTGTGTGTGAGGAGATAGAAGACGAACCACTGTGTGTGGAAGGGAAGACACTGTGTGTGAAGAGATAGGCGAAGAAACACTGTGTGTGGAAGGGGATGCATGGACGATGCTGAAGTAAATTGGAGTGTCCGAGTTGGCGGAGCACGGAGAGAATTACTGTGTACGGAACGATGGAATAAAAGTGACGGCGGAAAAAGAGACGGTTGTCGTCCGAGTGAATTCACGGCACTACATCTGTACCAAATGGAAATTCACCCGGTACAGCTATTGAAGGCTTCACGAACTACGTGGTCAAAATAGATGCTAATTAATGTGGGAGCCAGAGGACATCCCTGTTGCACCCCAAGTTGTATAGGGAATGGCTCTGCTTCTCCTCAGCGTGCCTAGCAAGGCGAAGTTGAATAATCCTTGCCATGACCTTTCCCGGCACACTGAGGAGTGAGATACCCCTGTAGTTGTTACAGTCTGTGCGGTCCCCCTTCTTAAAAAGCGGGACCACCAGGGCATCCTTCCAATCCTGCGGAACCCGTCCAGTGGTCCAGACTGTTGTTATGATGTCATGTAGGGCAGTCTGTGCACAGATGCCACCCTCCCTCAGCATGTCGCTTGGGAGATCATCTCTGCCCCGTGCCTTTCCTGGTCTCAGACTCCGGATCGCCTTCAGTACTTCCTCAACAGATGGCACCTCAGCCAGCCACTCACAGGGGGTGTTTCTTCCAATATTTGAGGCACCGCAGCCTCAGCAGGTTGAGGGATTTCCACTCCCCCAGGACCTCACAGAAATGCTCAGCAAATCTGCAAACCTGTTCCTGGGGGTCGGAGATTGGATCACAGTTTTTCCCCCAATGATGGTAATAGGTGTGGTGCTGTAGGTTACTTTTTTATGGAGTTAAATAGGGATTTGTGATCATGGGCCACTGAGGCAGACTCCATCTCCTCAGCAATCCGCGACCACCACCCATCCTTGCAGCGCCTCACGGCTCTCTGAACCTTCGAGCGAAGGCTGCAGTAAGCCTCCTCATTCTCTGACGTGGGATTCTGTAGTCGATGAGAGTGGGCCTGTCGCTTTTTCTCAACTATCCTGAACACTTCCTCTGTCAGCCAGGGTCTCTGGGGAGGTCTGGACCGCGTACCAAAAGCAGCCATTGCAGCTGCATGAGTCACAGCCCTAAACCTCGCCCATTTACCCTCGACATCAAGAGAAGTGGGGGACAATGCCAACCCCAGCCGCAAGCGATGATGAAACTTTCATCAGCTGAGACCAGGCCACTTTAGGTTGGAATGGGGTCCTGGGTGTACACCCACCACCGGAGTGGAAGAATGGCAGGAGCATCTTACAGATGACTAGTCAATGGTCAGAGGGCAGATCAGCTCCACAGTAGGTCCTGGTGTCAAGGACATGGGCCCGCATCCGCTGGTCCGTCACTACGTAGTCCAGCAGATGTTCTTGCTTGGACCCGGCATGCATCCATGATATTGTGTGGATGCGCCGATTCTGGAACAGAGGAGTGGCAGCCTCTCCTCCGCAGTGAGCGTTCGAACATTCCATGTGACCACACGAAGTGGCTTTTCATTGTTTCTGGAGGATCCCCGAGAGTAAAGATTCAATCTCCTGGCTCCGCCAATTGGGGTTTGGCCAGGAGACGTCATAGACGCCTGTCCCCCCGGGGCCTCTGGCACAAGCTTATCTAGTTACATATTTTAGTCATGGTTTAGTGGTCATTTATTGAAGGTGAAGGGGCTACCAGCCCCTCGCACCCGTCCAGAGCCCCTGTTTAGCCACTGTGATGGTCACCGACGCCATAAGGGGAGAGGCCAATCGGAATTGGCCCCTCCCCTTACAGCACTGTTCACGACAGAGTTGCCCGTCTGGCACTCACCCACTTCCTCACTCACCCACTCACTCACTCACCCACTCACTTACTCACCCACTCACTCACTTACTTACCCACTCACTCACCCACTCACTCACCCACTTACTTACTCACTCACCTGCTCACCCACTCACTCACCCACTCACTCACCCACTTACTCACTCACCCAATCACTCACTCACTCACTCACCCACTTACTCACTCACTCAACCGCGCACTCACTCACCAACTCACCCACTCACCCACCCACTTACTCACTCACCCACTCACTCACTCAACCGCGCACTCACTCACTCACCTAATTACCCACTCACTCACTCACCCGCTCACTCACCCGCTCACCTGACCAGGGACCCCCTGCGGATTCTCAACCCTCTCTCCCCCCACCCCCCACCCCCCACTCCCCACCCCCCACCCTCTCCCCCCACCCACCACTCCACACCCTCTCTCCCCCCACCCCCCACTCCCCACCCCCCACCCTCTCTCCCCCTACCCTCTCTCCCCCCACTCCCAACCCCCCACTCCCCACCCCCTACCCTCTCTCCCCCCACCCCCCACTCACCTCGGGGGGCCGAGTGGCTATTGGGGATCGCGGAGTGGTGAGGGTGGTGAGGGTGGGGGGCTCCGGTAGACCCTCTGCCGTGGGCTCCCCAAACGGGGGAGGAGAAGGGGTCGTGTGGTCGCCGGCTCCCCCCTCCTGGGGTGGGGGGGGGGGGAGCCGGTGGTGAGTGAGTGAGTGGTGAGTGAGTGGTGAGTGAGTGGTGAGTGGTGAGTGAGTGAGTGGTGAGTGAGTGGTGAGTGGTGAGTGAATGAGTGGTGAGTGAGTGAGTGGTGAGTGAGTGGTAGTGGTGAGTGAGTGGTGAGTGAGTGAGTGGGGAGTAAGTGGTGAGGGTTGTGATGGTGGTGATTAAGTGGTGAGTGAGTGGTGAGTGAGTGAGTGAGTGGTGAGTGAGTGAGTGGTGAGTGAGTGAGTGGTGTGTGAGTGGTGAGGGTGGTGAGTGAGTGGTGAGTAAGTGGTGAGTAAGTGGTGAGTGAGTGAGTGAGTGGTGAGGGTGGTGAGTGAGTGAGTGGTGAGTGGTGAGTGAGTGGTGAGTGAGTGGTAGTGGTGAGTGAGTGGTGAGTGAGTGGTAGTGGTGATTGAGTGGTGAGTAAGTGGTGAGTGAGTGGTGAGTGAGTGGTGAGTGAGTGAGTGGTGAGTGAGTGAGTGGTGAGTGAGTGGTAGTGGTGAGTGAGTGGTGAGTGAGTGGTGGTGGTGAGTGAGTGGTGAGTAAGTGGTGAGTGAGTGAGTGGTGAGTGAGTGAGTGGTGAGTGAGTGGTAGTGGTGAGTGAGTGGTGAGTGAGTGGTAGTGGTGAGTGAGTGGTGAGTGAGTGGTAGTGGTTAGTGAGTGGTGAGTGAGTGAGTGAGTGGTGAGTGAGTGGTGAGTGAGTGAGTGGTGAGTGGTAGTGGTGAGTGAGTGGTGAGTGAGTGAGTGGTGAGTAAGTGGTGAGGGTTGTGATGGTGGTGAGTGAGTAAGTGGTAAGTGATTGGTGAGTGAGTGAGTGGTGAGTGGTGAGTGAGTGAGTGGTGAGTGAGTGAGTGGTGAGTGAGTGGTGAGTGAGTGGTGAGTGAGTGGTGAGGGTGGTGAGTGAGTGGTGAGTAAGTGGTGAGTGAGCGAGTGGCGAGTGAGTGGTGAGGGTGGTGAGTGAGTGAGTGAGTGGTGAGTGAGTGGTGAGTGAGTGGTGAGTGGTGAGTGGTGAGTGAGTGAGTGGTGAGTGAGTGGTAGTGGTGAGTGGTGAGTGAGTGAGTGGTGAGTGAGTGGTGAGTGAGTGGTAGTGGTGAGTGAGTGGTGAGTAAGTGGTGAGTGAGTGGTGAGTGAGTGGTAGTGGTGAGTGAGTGGTGAGTGAGTGGTGAGTGAGTGGTAGTGGTGAGTGAGTGGTGAGTGAGTGAGTGGTGAGTGAGTGGTAGTGGTGAGTGAGTGGTGAGTAAGGGGTGAGTGAGTGGTGAGTGAGTGAGTGGTGAGTGAGTGGTGAGTGGTGAGTGAGTGGTGAGTGAGTGGTGAGTGGTGGTAGGGAACCTCTCTGTGGGGCGCTGTGATGGACCGCAGGTGGCTCAGAGACCTCTCCAGGTACTCGGCCAGGAGCAGCAACTGTGATGCACACACAGACAAAGGTCCCCCGTGTAGCCTCTAACAGACTGTAGGGGCAAGTGCTGTTAGTAGCGAGTAGCAGCAGCACCTGTGAAGGTAGACACAGACAAAGGTCCCCCGTGTAGCCTCTAACAGGCTGTAGGGGCAAGTGCTGTTAGCGAGCAGCAGCAGCGCCTATGAAGGCTACCGGCACTGCGGAACACGAGGGGGTGGGTGGTCAGCACCACGCCCGGCCGCCTTTGTCTTCCCGCACCGGGGTTTTCAATTTTGAGGCTGAGCCGACCTAGGGGAGACCCAGCACCGCGTTCAGAAGATCGCCGTCACCGCGGTTTGTGCGGCCTTGAGCGGGAATCGAACTTGGCCCTCTGGCGGGTTCGTGGTGGCGCAGCATAGCGCTAACCACTGTCCCACCGCTCCCCCCACTGACAGTGCCCTCCACCACCCGACACAGCGGGGATATTGGTGGGGAGTCCCTCCACCACCCGACTGGGAGTGTCCCCACCCACCCACCTCCTCATCCCCCCTCCTTCTCCTCCACCTCCTCCAACTCCTCCTCCTGCTCCTCCCCCACCTCCTCCTCCTCCTCCCCCACCTCCTCCTCCACCTCCTCCTCCAACTTCTCCTCCCCCACCTCCTCCTCCTCCTCCAGCTCCTCCTCCTGCTCCTCCTCCACCTCCTCCTCCACCTCCTCCTCCAACTCCTCCTCCTCCCCCACCTCCTCCTGCTCCTCCCCCACCTCTTCCTGCTCCCCCCCCCTCCTACTCTCACGTGAGCACTCACACACCGAGACCCATCGACCACTTGATCATGCTGATGATGATGCTGCTGCTGCTGATAATGATGATGCTGCTGCTGCTGATAATGATGATGCTGCTGCTGATGATGCTGCTGTTGCTGCTGATGATGTTGCTGTTGCGGCTGATGATGTTGCTGTTGCTGCTGATAATAATGCTGCTGATGATGATGCTGATGATGATGCTGTTGCTGCTGATGATGCTGCTGCTGATGATGTTGCTGCTGATAATAATGCTGCTGCTGATGCTGTTGCTGATGATGCTGCTGCTGATGATGCTGCTGATGATGCTGTTGATGATGCTGTTGATGATGCTGCTGATGATGCTGTTGCTGATGATGCTGCTGCTGATGATGCTGCTGCTGATGATGCTGTTGATGATGCTGCTGCTGCTGATGTTGCTGTTGCTGCTGATAATAATGCTGCTGCTGATGATGCTGTTGCTGATGATGCTGCTGCGGCTGCTGATGATGCTGTTGATGATGATGCTGCTGATGATGCTGTTGCTGATTATGCTGCTGCTGGTGATGACGATGCTGCTGCTGATGCTGCTGATGATGATGCTGCTGCTGATGATGCTGCTGCTGATGCTGCTGATAATGATGCTGCTGATGATGCTGTTGCTGATGATGCTGCTGCTGATGCTGCTGCTGCTGATGATGATCATACCGACCTGGCTGAGGCTCTGCCCATTTTCGGAGTGAGGCCCCGGGCAGCTGCAGGAACATCCTTGCTCTCTCCACTGCTGGTCACCTCGCGGCCTCAACGGGGCTTCCTGCACGCCACAAAGACCCCCCGTGTAGCCTCTAACAGACTGTAGGGGCAAGTGCTGTGAGTAGCGAGTAGCAGCAGCACCTATGAAGGTAGACACAGACAAAGATCCCCCGTGTAGCCTCTAACAGACTGTAGGGGCAAGTGCTGTGAGTAGCGAGTAGCAGCAGCGCCTATGAAGGTAGACACAGACAAAGATCCCCCGTGTAGCCTCTAACAGACTGTAGGGGCAAGTGCTGTTAGTAGCGAGTAGCAGCACCTATGAAGGTAGACACAGACAAAGGTCCCCCGTGTAGCCTCTAACAGGCTGTAGGGGAAAGTGCTGTTAGTAGCGAGTAGCAGCAGCACCTGCGAAGGTAGACACAGACAAAGGTCCCCCGTGTAGCCTGTAACAGGCTGTAGGGGCAAGTGCTGTTAGTAGCGAGTAGCAGCAGCGCCTGTGAAGGGCTACCGGCACTGTGGCACACGAGGTGGATGGCACCACGCCCGCTACTTGGCCTACTCCTAACGACGAAACAATTTTTTTTTAAATTTAAATTGTAACAGGGGTAAGGAGGCCCCACTGAGCTGAGATGTCGCTCTTCTTTCAAAAGCTGCCCCGGCCATCACAAACGATAGCTCAACCAAGTGGATCGTCGTCGTCGTCATCACCACGTGGACATGTATAGTAGCAGCCAATACTTATAAACCACTAGCGGTACGTACCCGGCGTTGCCCGGGTCAAAAAAATAATTTAGAACTACTCTTAAAAACCTTACATATATGTAGTGCCGTGGATTCACTCGGACGACAATCGCCTTTCTTCCACCGTCACTTTTATTTCCATCGTTCCGCACACACACACACTATATAGTTTCACACACACACACTATAATTTCTCCTCTCCGCGCTCCGCCAACTCGAACACTCGAATTCCCCTCAGCACCGTCCGCTCATACTCCTCGTCTCCCCACACAGTCTCTTCTTCACTCCCCGCACACACAGGGGTTCTCTATCTCCTCACACACAGTGACTCGTCTATCTCTTCACACGCAGTGACTTATCTATCTCCGCACACACAGTGACTTGTCTATCTCTTCATACACAGTGACTCGTCTATCTCTTCACACACAGTGACTCGTATATCTCTTCACACACAGTGACTTGTCTATCACTTCACACACAGTGACTTATCTATCTCTCCCTGTACCTATCTATACCATAACTACCACTCTGCTAACGCTAGCTCTCCCTATCACTTTTTATTGTCCTCTGGGTTCGGCTCTCAATCTATTCTTCACTAACAATTGCCGGCTCCCCTCTTCACATCTCTCGCTGCTCTCTCCACCTCTCGCCAACAACTCCCCAACAACAACTCCACTCCCCGTCCAAATCACCTAGCGTTTTGTCCCCTTTCCAATCAGCCTTAGTTAATTGCCACGTGCCTCGCTGGCATTTTCCCGCCAGCTCGTACCTGTCCAACGGCCCACACTTCGTGACGCCGCCACTTAACGTTAACAGCCTCTCGACCAATCACAGCCCTCGTGCCTTGACTCCCTTAATTACTTTGGTTTGCTTGCGCCACCCGTCACTTCACCACCTGCTCGACCTTATGTGACCCACACTGTTTGTATGTTTGTATGTACTGTATATGGCCAATTTACCCATGTGTATCTTCTACTCCACTACATCACCACCCCCCCCCCCCCCCCCCCCCGTGATGAAAGAACCTAGCCGTCCCCGGCTACGTTATACTCGAATTGGAGTAGTGGAGTGAAGCGGACGGAACGATGATAACATATACAGAACGCACTCGCAACACATAACCATTTTGTACAACCACCTGACACGCACCACACAACTACAGAATTCAAACCCCCCCCCAAAGTCAACGTAGTGTATTCCTCCTGGAACGGGTTCCCACTGCCGGCCCATCTCCCCTGCACGGGACACCCTGCAGTAAGGGAGGGCCTCGCTCGTCTCGCCAACGAGGGGCGCTCCTGGGCTCCACCCTGCGCCCATCCCTGTCCCAGCGACACTCTGCTGGCGGGGCTGTCCGTCGTTCACGGTCGGGACGGGCATTGGTCCGGATCTGTGGCCGTTCAATCAGCGTCTGGTCAGCAACCCTGCCCAAAAGGGGCGATCCTGCAGGCACACGGGGGGCAGATCTCTGGGACACGTGCACTTGTGACCTCCCCACAGGTTCGTCGGACACATCCAATACAGGCCGCTCTCGGATGGGGGATGACGCGTCATATGGTAACACAAATTTCTTCAGACGCGACGGGTGAACAAACCATGTCCGACGACCGAATTTTATTCGCACACTCTGATCCCGTAAAACCTCCACAATATCAATGAGCCCCTGCTAGGGGCGGTGAAACTTCGGGGATGTTCCCACCGGCACCATGGGGCAGTGCAACCAGGCTTTATCTCCAACACTCCACGGCTCTCGTGGCCGCTGCCTGCCGTACAATCTTTCGTTAGCGGCTTGTCGTCGTGCCGTGTTTTTCAATGCAGCCTCCCGGGCTTCCCTCAGACGGTCTAAAGCCACCTGCATTGGAGCAGGCACCGTCGTAGATTTCTCTCGTTTCCGAATTCCCAATTTAACAATAGCCGGTGCTTATAGTTCCCGTTCATACATTAGAAAAAATGGCGAGTACCCCGTTGAGGCATGCGGGGCCAATCTATACGCGGCCAGTGTCGCTGCAACATGCAGGTCCCAATCATCTTGAGCGGTGTTTACTTGGTGACAAAGCATGGACGTCAGCGTCCTATGCAGCCGCTCGACCATCCCGTCAGTCTGCGGGTGGTACGGGGACGTCCGGATCTTTTTGGTCCCCAGCGAGTCACACACGTCTTTAATTAATTTCAATGAAAAATTTCTGCCTTGGTCGGTAAGCAATTGTTCCGGGGCCCCCTTATCTAAGACGTACCCTTTTAAGAAAGCCTCAGCGATCGACGTCGCTGACTGGTCTACTAGCGGCCATGTTGTCGGCCAACGAGTTAAGTATTCCACCCCGACGAGCAAATATTTGTGCCCTCGGGGGGTGACGGGGAACGGACCCAAAATATCTAGTGCCACAATTTCGTTCACTCTCGAAACTTGAATCGATTGCAATGGGACACGATATGGCCGTGTCGGCGCTTTACTCCGTGCACATTCCTGGCACGCTTTTACATGCTGTTTCACATCATTAAACATTCCCGGCCAGTAAAATTCATTCCCCACTGTCAACGCGGTCTTCTTCTCCCCCAAATGCATCAATTTCTCATGTATCTCGTTAATCAGTTTCCCCCGCAACGCCCTCGGGACAATACATTTTTGTGCTTCCACATCCCAGCGAACAAGCAACCCCTCCATCAACATCAAAAATGGGCGATCCTCCGATCCCCTTGAACGAGAGGCACGCAGCCTCATCCTGGTCAGCGAGAAATCTTCTTCCTGCAGTTGCTTCCACTGTTTCAATGACAACCCCAACAATCCAATTTCTGCTCCAGAGATTATCCCTGGCACCCCCGAACCCGCTGCAGCGACCGTTTGCGGACCCTCCTGCAGCGGCGGGCCGCAACGCAGCGAGCCCTCTGCGCACCGACACGTCTCAGTCGGTCGCGGCAACCTCGACAAAGCATCCGCGTTTACATGGCGTGTTCCTTTCCTATGCTGGATCGTGAAAGAGTACTCCTGGAGGGTCTCAAGCCAGCGAACCATCTGCCCCGACGGCTGATCCACGCGCAGCGAGTACTGTAGTGCCGCGTGATCAGTGCGGATCAAAAACTCCCTGCCGTACAGATACGGTCGGTACTGCTGAACAAAATGGACAATCGCCAACAATTCTCTACGCGTCACACAGTATTTTTGCTCCGCCGGCGATAACACCCGGCTGCCATATGCCACCACTCTCTCGACGCCATCAACCATTTGTGACAAAACCGCGCCTATGCCCGTATCACTGGCATCCGTGTTAAGTATAAATCGGTTCGTAAAATCCAGGTATCCCAACGGTGGTGCGTCCGCCAGTGCGGCCCACAACGCTTCGAACGATTTTTGTTCTGCAACCCCCATTGAAACTTCACACCTTTCCCGGTCAGCGTATGCAATGGTCGAGCAATCGTGGTAAAATCCTTAACGAACCGCCGATAATACAACGCAAAGCCCACAAAGCTACGCACTTCCCCTGCTGTTCTCTGCACTGGCCATGTTCGCACACAACTCGTCTTTTCCGGATCAGTGGCCACTCCTGACGCGCTAACGACGTGCCCCAAATACTTCACCGATGTTCTTAACAATTGGCACTTCTGTGGTTTAAATTTCAATCCGGCGCGCCGCACTCTGCCAAAAACGGTGCGGTCGTTGCAAATGTTCATCGAAATTCCTACTGAAAACAATCACATCACCTAGATATATCAAGCATGACTCCCACTGCAGGCCCGACAACACGAGTTCCATTAATCGCTGGAAGGTCGCCGGCGCGGAGTGGAGTCCCATCGGGAGCACGTTAAATTGATACAATCCTTGTGGTGTCCGAAATGCCATTTTAGGTCTTGACTCCTTATCCAGGGGCAGTTGCCAAAAGCCCGACAACAGATCGAGGGTCGAAAAGATTCTGGCGCCGGACAGGGCGTCCAGTGAATCATCAATTCGTGGAAGCGGGTACGCTTCCGCCACCGAAACTTTATTCAATTTCCGATAGTCAACACAAAATCGCATGGTTCCATCACGTTTTTTAACGAGGACAATAGGGGCTCCCCACGGGCTGGACGATGGGGCGATATCTTGCGCTAGCATTTCATCAACAGATCGCCAAATACATTCTTTCTCAAGAGGACCTACACGATGCGAATTTAACCTGATCGGGGGTGCATTCCCTGTGTCAATACGATGCTGCAACGTCGTTCGACCCACGTCGTATTTCCCTGAACTGAACACATCTTTAAATTCCACTAGCAACGCATGCAACCGCGACCGTTGCACAGGCGATAACTCTGGGTTTTGTTTGTAAAGATCCCTTAACTATTCCGGATCGTCTTCCTACCTTGACAACATTTCATCCTGTACCGTAGCAAAACATGTTTTCGTTTCTGGACCCGGCGCACCCGTCGCGTGCGCCAACGTAGTCCCCCCTTGAATAACAACCTCTTCATGCCCCGCGTTTACAATTTGAATGAAAGGATCGCAATATGTTGGTATTATGGTCAAAGCCCCTACCACGGTGGGCATTTTCGATACAGTATTTGAGGGTGTTAACAGCACTCCCTCCTGCAGCTCATCTCAAGGCAATTCCTTCTTTAACCGTAGCGGTACCAATATTTGCGATGCAGGTGGGACGCGCACGGTGCGGCTCACCACGGCCTGCACCACAGCGTTCGCCACCGCAAATTTCGAAGGCATCACCAAAATTTTCATACATCTCCCCGACGGTAATTCCAAACAACCTTTTTCCACTGAAATCTTAATCGGCATCTTTTGCAAAAAATCCGTGCCCAACAAACACGGTACTGCCAAGGCCGTTGAAACCAAAACACTTCCCGTCAGAATCACCTCCCCTATTTGAATTGTCGCAACCACGCAGCCCATAATGCCCAAACTACCCCCGTTTGCCACTACGCATGGCCCTTCCACCGGCCCCAACGATCCAGGCGATGTCGGCAGCGACCGAAAAGTTTGCAACGAATTGAGAGTCGCCGATGCCCCAGTATCTACAATAACCCGTACCATAACACCTTGAATGCATGCCATCACATCCGACGATCCCGGCACGGCCCCCAACACACGATGTACCAACGCGCCCCACGTATCCCGGCGATGCGTACTATCCGAACCCGATGAATACGGGTGAGATGACGCGGATGAGTAATGTGGATAGGGCGGTCCTGTATTGAATGCATCTCGACACACCCGGGATCCTTGGTCTTGGGGGAACCGCCCGCTGTAGTTGTTCGGCGCCTATGGAGGACCACCTCTCCGTCTCCAGCAGTCGTGGGCGAGATGACCCCTCCGCCCGCACTCGTAGCATGTCCGATGCGCGCCGTCTCCAAATACCCCGGGACGACGCCGTCGTTCTCCGGTCGACATCCCGGCCGCCGCTGCCATCGGCGGCGTCTCGTCCACCACCACCGCCACCGTGCTCCCGGCCCCGGCAGGGGTCGTCAGCGACGGCTGCGCCACCGCCGCCGCTGGTTCGTCTCGTATGTCAAGGTTGACTTGTATGTTCCTGGCGATCAGCAACGACAACACGTCATCGTCATCATCCTTGTCCGGGAGCGACAAGACGACTTTCAGCTCCTTCGCCAGCTGTAGCATCTTCTCTTGCAGCAGGGAGTCCCAGCCCTCCTCGTCCATGGCCGGGTACACAACCTGGGCGAGGGCCAGCAAGGCGCTGCGGAATGCCAGGGGGGACTCCGTGGCCTCCCGTTTCCTCTGTTGAAATCGACGTTTGGCGACCGACTGCGGGTCGTAGACTATCCTCATTGCCGCAATAGCACCGTTCAATGTTTTTCTGACAGCAGCAGGGAGTCCATTAAAAGTCGCCAAGGAGTCATCATCCAATGCCGTCGGCAGTGCTCGTAACGCGGCACTCTCCGTCCAATTCAGGGACTCGTAAGCCGCACAGAATCTATGTATGAACGCCGTCCAATCTCCCACTTTGGCCTCAAATCGTTGTACGTGTAGCCGTCGTGGCGGTCCCGCTGACTGGTCGTCTTCGTCGTCAGAGTCCTCCACCCGCTCCGGATGAGCGGCAACCTCCGGCGGTAGACCCGGTATGGGTTGTTGAATGCGGTTCTCCGTCAAGAAGTTCCGGAACTCCTCTGACAACTTCTCCATCCTGGCCTCCCACTGGGTCATGAGGACTCGCCAATCCTCTGGCGATTCCGGGCCTTCAGCACCACCCGAACCGCTGTCCCTGTCGAATTCCCCTCAGCACTGTCCGCTCATACTCCTCGTCTCCCCACACAGTCTCTTCTTCACTCCCCGCACACACAGGGGTTCTCTCTCTATCTCCTCACACACAGTGACTCGTCTATCTCTTCACACGCAGTGACTTATCTATCTCCGCACACACAGTGACTTGTCTATCTCTTCACACACAGTGACTCGTCTATCTCTTCACACACAGTGACTCGTCTATCTCTTCACACACAGTGACTCGCCTATCTCTTCACACACAGTGACTTGTCTATCTCTTCACACACAGTGACTTATCTATCTCTAACTCTCCCTGTACCTATCTATACCGTAACTACCACTCTGCTAACGCTAGCTCTCCCTATAGCTATTTATTGTCCTCTGGGTTCGGCTCTCAATCTATTCTTCACTAACAATTGCCGGCTCCCCTCTTTGCATCTCTCGCTGCTCTCTCCACCTCTCGCCCACAACTCCCCAACAACAACTCCACTCCCCATCCAAATCAACTAGCGTTTTATCCCCTTTCCAATCAGCCTTAATTAATTGCCATGTGCCTCGCTGGCATTTTCCCGCCAGCTCGCACCTGTCCAACAGCCCAGACTTCGTGACGCCGCCACTTAACGTTAACAGCCTCTCGACCAATCACAGCCCTCATGCCTCGACTCCCTTATTTACTTTGGTTTGCTTATGCCACCCGTGACTTCACCACCTGCTCGACCTTATGTGACCCACACTGTTTGTATGTTTGTATGTACTGTATATGGCCAATTTACCCATGTGTATCTTCTACTCCACTACATATACATACACAGATACTAAAATATTGTGAAAGCCCAGTGGGCCATTTGTCCATTTCACCGCCAACAAAATTATAAGAGGCTTGCAAAAGTCCAAAAAGTAATATAAAGTGTGGGGTAAATAGTTGATCTAAAAGGTTTCAGAAAATTGTGGACACCCCCCCCCCCCTAAAAAAATATATTTACCCCCGCGTAGGTATCTATACCTACACACCCTACATACAACAGAGTAAGTAGTACCTCTTGACTCTGTAGTTGTATCTACTGACTGTACAGTAGTATCTACTGAGCCAGCAGTAGCTACTGGCTGTGTAGTAGTATTTGCTGATTGCAGCAGTAACTACTGACCATAGTCGTATCTACTGGCCCTACAGTAGTATCTACCGACTCTATAGTAGTAACACCTAACTCTATAGTAGTATCTGCCAACTCTATAGTAGTATCCACTGACTATAGTAGTAACTACTAACTCTATAACAGTATCTACTGACTGTATAGCAGTATCTACTGACTCTATAGCAGTAGCTATGGACCGTAGTAGTTTCTACTTACTGTGTAGTCATATTTGCTGACTGTAGCAGTATTTACTGACCGTAGTGGTATATACTGACTATTGCAGTATCTACTAACTCTATATAGCATGATCTACCAACTGAATAGCAGTATCTACTATGACTACAGCAGTTCATACTGTGGTGGGACCTGCTATGATTACAGCAGTGCATACTGCTGTGGTGGTACCTGCTTTCACTACAGCAGTGCAAATCGACTGTGGTGGAACCTGATATTACAGCAGTGCATACTGTGGTGGTACCTGCTATGATTACAGCAGTACATATTGTGGTGGTACCTGCTTTTACTACAGCATTGCATACTGCTGTGGTGGAACCTGCTATTACAGCAGTGCATACTAACTGGTGGTACATGCTATGATTACAGCAGTACATATTGTGGTGGTACCTGCTTTGATAACAGCAGTGCATATTGTGGTGGTACCTGTTATCACGACAGCATTGCATGCTGACTGTGGTGGTACCTGCTATGACTGCAGCAGTGCATACTGACTGTGGTGGTATCCTGCTATGACTACAGCATTGCATGCTGACTGTGGTGGTATCCTGCTATGACTACCGCATTGCATGCTGACTGTGGTGGTATCCTGCTATGACTACAGCAGTGCATACCTACTTTTGGTGGGACATGCTTTCCATAGACCAGTGCATACTCACTGTCGTGGTACCTGCTATCACTACAGCAGTGCATATGAATTGTGGTGGTACCTGCTATGATTACAGCAGTGCATACTGACAGTGGTGGTACCTACTTTGACTAAAGCAGTGGAAACTGCTGTGGTGGTACGTGCTATCATTACAGCAGTGCATACTGACTGGTGATACCTGCTATGATTACAGCAGTGGATACTGACTGTGGTGGTATCCTATGACTACAGCTGTACATACTGACTGTCGTGGTACCTGCTGTTACAGCAGAGCATACTGCTGTGGTGGGACCTGCTTTCACTACAGCAGTGCAAACCGACTGTGGTGGAACCTGCTATTACAGCAGTGCATACTGACTGGTGGTACCTGTTATGATTACAGCAGTACATATATTGTGGTGGTACCTGCTTTCACTACAGCATTGCATACTGCTGTGGTGGAACATGCTATTACAGCAGTGCATACTGACTGGTGGAACCTGCTATGATTACAGCAGTACATATATTGTGGTGGTACCTGCTTTCACTACAGCATTGCATACTGCTGTGGTGGTACCTGCTTTGATAACAGCAGTGCATATTGTGGTGGTACCTGTTATCACGACAGGATTGCATACTCACTGTGGTGGTACCTGCTATCACTACAGCAGTGCATATGAATTGTGGTGGTACCTGCTATGATTACAGCAGTGTATACTGACTGTGGTGGTACCTGCTTTCACTACAGCAGTGGAAACTGCTGTGGTGGTACGTGCTATCATTACGGCAGTGCATACTGACTGGTGATACCTGCTATGATTACAGCAGTGGATACTGTGTTGGAACCTGCTTTCACTACAGCAGTGCATACTGTGGTGGTACGTGCTATCATTACAGCAGTGCATACTGACTGGTGATACCTGCTATCACTACAGCAGTGTATACCGACTGTGATGGTACCTGCTATCACGACAGCAGTGTATACCGACTGTGGTGGCACCTTCTATCACGACAGCAGTGTATACCGACTGTGGTGGTACCTGCTATGATTACAGCAGTGCATACTGTGATGGTTACCTGCTATGATTACAGCAGTGCATACTGTGGTGGTACCTGCTATCACTACAGCAGTATATACCAACTGTGATGGTACCTGCTATCACGACAACAGTGTATACCAACTGTGGTGGTACTTGCTATCACGACAGCAGTGTATACCGACTGTGTGGTACCTGTTATCACGACAGCAGTGTATACCGACTGTGGTGGTACCTGCTATGATTACAGCAGTGCATACTGCTGTGGTGGTACCTGCTATGATTACAGCAGTGCATACTGTGGTGGTACCTGCTATGATTACAGCAGTGCATACTGTGGTGGTACCTGCTATCACTACAGCAGTGTATACCGACTGTGATGGTACCTGTTATCACGACAGCAGTGTATACCGACTGTGGTGGTACCTGCTATGATTACAGCAGTGTATACTGACTGTGGTGGTACCTGCTATGATTACAGCAGTGCATACTGGTGTTGTGGTACCTGCTATGACTACAGCAGTGCATACTGCCGTGGTGGTACCTGCTATGATTACAGCAGTGCATACTGACTGTGGTGGTACCTGCTATTATTACAGCAGTGCATACTGACTGTGGTGGTACCTGCCATTATTACAGCAGTGCATACTGTTGTGGTGGTACCTGCTATCACTACAGCAGTGTATACTGACTGTGGTGGTACCTGCTATGATTACAGCAGTGCATACTGACTGTGGTGGTACCTGCTATTATTACAGCAGTGATTATACGCTGACTCACTCACACATACACTGACTCAACATGTGCCGCCATTTTGTTTTAATTAGCCACGAGCGAAAGTGTAAATAAATATAAACTAATAATAATGAATAAACTTACGTGACCTGTAACTATGTCCAGATGCACACAAATAAACCCGAAAAAACAATATCACTGACCAACCCCCGCACAGAGGGGGAAAGTGTGAATAAGCTGGAACCAAAGCATAACAAAATTTGGTTCACTATATAGTATTCATTATATATTGTATTGTATACCCAGTTACTGTGAATATCTCAGATGTGTAGGCCTTGACTTCAACATAGCCATTTCTGTGACCAATCACAAGCTAATCACTCAGTTATTTCAATGCTAAATTCGCCTAGTTATTTCAATGCTAAATTCTCCTGTTTGATTTGTACTAGGTGCCTCGGTGAATGTATATGCTCTGACTTTAACATAGCTATTTCTGTGACCAGTTACAAGCTAATCACTCAGCTATTTCAATGCTAAATTCTATGCTAATTCCTTTGTCAAGGGGTGCCTCTGCAGATGTGTATACTTTAACTTAGCTATTTCAATGCTAAATTCTATGCTAATTCCTTTGTCAAGGCGCTTTGTTTCTTCTCACACAGCTTAAAGGTCATGATCTCAGCGTGGCTTTCTCACTCCAGCGCTGTCCTCCAGACAGTCTCGTCCCCTTCACCTGATGAAGGCCGCTTGTGTTGTGGCCGAAACGTCGTGAGAATATTATTGTGTTATTTTATTTTATCAATTTATTATTTTATTCTCATTCTACGTGACTTTACCGAAATAACCAAAGAAGATGCATCCTTGCAGTCACGAAAGCTTTAAATCGAAATAAAATTTGGTATCGTTAATAAAAACTGTGTAACAAAAAAGTGAATATTTATTTAGTCCCTGCGTAGTAAGTGTTACTCTCTATATGCTTATGCCTCAAAAGTACAAAAAAGCTATAATTCCCCTCAAACTTAGCTTTTGTGTCAAGGACATATTTAGAAATGTAGCTATTTTCAATGATAATACATGGTGCGCATTTGTGTCATTCCCTCACATAAAGGCCTGGTCACAAAAGCAAAGTTTGTGGGGAGTAATAAGACATTTTCCATAAATAATAGGCTTCAGCAAATTAAAAATAACACTTACTACCCAGGGGGGAAAAAAAAACCGCGTTACATTGTGCATATGTACGATCATCAAACATTGCTCAATCTCTATCATCTGACCTAATAATTAAAGAGTAATACAAATTAGTAAAGAGTAATATCTATTTTTTTTATTTAAAGCTTTCGTGACTGCAGTAATTCATATTCTTAGCTCTTTCGGTAAAGTCACGTCGAAGGGAAACAATAAAATAATAAAAACAAAATATAAAACAATACAAAAATTCTCATGACGTTTTGACCATAACACAAACGGTCATCATCAGGTGTGAAAACCAACGGCAAGAAACATTTGAAAGAAGTGGCGGTTCACATCACATCTATTTATTTATTTCAAAACGGTGTATTTATTTATTTATAAAAACCCGTTAGCGCCACGCGCAGCGATTTGGCAGTTTGTTTAGAAGGACTAGTCCATCTATGTTCTTAGCTCTTTCAGTAAAGTCACGTTGAAGGGAAACAATAAAATAATAAATATAAAACAATACAAATTATCACGACGTTTCGACCATAACACAAACGGTCGTCATCAGGTGTGTCGGTTTGCATTAATTTATTTATTTTAAAACGGTGTATTTATTTATTTTAAAAACGTCAGCGCCACGCGCAGTGATTTGGCAGTTTGTTTAGAAGGACGAGACCATCTATAATCTTAGCTCTTTAGGTAAAGTCACGTTGAAGGGAAACAATAAAATAATATACATAAAACAATACAAATTCTCACGACGTTTCGACCATAACACAAACGGTCGTCATCAGGTGTGTCGGTTTGCGTAAATTTATTTATTTTAAACGGTGTATTTATTTATAAAAGACCGTTAGCGCCACGCGCAGCGATTTGACAGTTTATTTAGAAGGACGAGTCCATCTATGTTCTGAAAAGAGGAGGGAGGAGACGAAAAATTAATGTATGCTGTCTGAAAGCCACCGTAAGCGTGAACAATCATTTAAGACCCGAAATGGTTAATCAAATCTTTCCAATGATTGCTAAGCCAGAATCCATCTTCTCGGTTGAAATTGTCTCTGTGCTTGTATATGTGGATAGCCTCATGAACGAATCTCTCGTGGTAGCCAGATGGCTTACAAATCAACCTCTGTCTTGGAAAAGTCAATGTCCTGTGAGCCTACTGAATTATAACCAGTAATCTGCCACGGCCGAGGTGTTGGTCCTACCGTGTTTTAGGGTCTGCTTTGTGTTCACGAATAGTAATATTTATGTTTTAACGGAGTTGTTAATATGCGCGACTCACCGTGCGCGTTGCCAGGGGCAACCCTCGGTCAGCGTTTCGCGCATGCGCAAATGTGCTGTCGCGCGCTGGAGCGGTTAAAAAAATAAAGATAATTCGCACTAAATCGTTAATTAAACCACCTTAAAGTTTAAGGATAGGAAAACGAAATAGCCTATGCCAAGCAGGGGGCTTAGGGCGTGCCGCCCGGCAATTTTTTTTCTCCGCGAACCCCGCGGTTAGAGAGGCAAATCCCTCGCAAGCGAACGTCGTCGCTTCAAGACGATTCTAAAGGAATCTAAAACCTTCGATTCCTTGGCGCGATTTAAAGAATCGATTCTTGCCGCGCTCGGATTTTATTTTTAACGGATTTTATTTTAAACGTATTTTATTTTAAATGAGTTATCTTTTCATTTGCATGTTATGTTTTCCAGTTTTCAGACGTTTTTAAAATATATATTTCCCCGCTAGTAGCAGTATATATTTTGACTTTATTAGCACAAAGTAACTCACCTGACAGATTTGCCGTGACGAGGCCTAGTCCCGTTGCAAAGCCTCCGGCCTCGCCTAGATTGCCCGGCCGGCCGAGGCTGGGGCGTGGGCCGCTACACCCCCCCCCGCCGCGCGCTACAATATTTCTATTTAATCGCTATAATTTTAGTATCTACCGAGCCTATAATAGTAAGTGCACACATTGGGGTGGAGGGGGAGAGAAGAGGACGTGACACTTTGATGAATTTACCTCAGCGTCGCGTGTAAATTTTTTTGCATTTTTAATGAGAAATGGCGTCCACCCTGCGGCGACGGCGTCTGTGCGTTGCCAGGGGCAACAACTCGCGTCTGTGCGTTGCCAGGGGCAACAACTCGCGTCTGTGCGTTGCCAGGGGAAACAACTCGCGTCTGTGCGTTGCCAGGGGCAACAACTCGTGTCTGTGCGTTGCCAGGGGCAACAACTCGTTTCGGCGTTTCGCGCATGCGCAGCAGCGAGCCGGTCGGCAAAAGTAAATAAATAAGTAAAGAGGAATCGCACTAAAACGTCAATTAAACCACTTTAAAGGTGACGGACGGCAAAACGGAACAGCCTATGCCGAGCGGGGGGTCCGGGGCGTGCCGCCCGGCAAATTTTTTTCTACGGGAACCCCGCGGTCCAAGAGCCAAATCCCCCGCAAGCGAGCGTACGCAGACGGACGGACAGACAGACAAACAAAAAATGAGTTTTATAGGTTAGATTATTATAGATGTGGAGGAGAGAAACTGGAGGAGCGGGAGAAAAATCCACTCAGCGACCACGGGGAGAGAGAGACACAGACTCCAAATATACAGCAACAGCAGCAGGCATCGTCAGGGTCGGGGATCGAACCCACGACCTCCTGTAGACCAGGAGAGGTAATGAACATCTCATAGGCACCGTGATGATGAGAGACACAGACCTCCTGTATACCAGGAGAGGTAGTTAACATCTCATAGCCACTGCGACTCCGGTGGGCGTTACCATCACCCTGCTGCGTGATAGATTCAGTAGCAGCAGCAGTAGTAGTAGCAGCTGTAGTAGTAGCTGAAGTAGTAGTAGCTGTAGTAGAAGTAGCTGTAGTAGTAGTAGCTGTAGTAGTAGTAGGTGTAGTAGTAGTAGCATAAGCAGTCGTAGCTGTAGTCGTAGCAGCTGTAGTAGTAGCTGTAGTAGTATTAGTAGCTGTAGTCGTAGTAGCTGTAGTCGTAGTAGCTGTAGTAGTAGCTGTAGTAGTAGCTGTAGTCGTAGTAGCTGTAGTAGTAGAAGCAGTCGTAGCTGTAGTAGTAGCAGTAGTAGTAGCTGTAGTAGTAGTAGCTGTAGTAGTAATAGAAGCAGTCGTAGCTGTAGTCGTAGTAGCAGTAGTCGTAGCTGTAGTAGTAGTAGAAGCAGTTGTAACTGTAGTCGTAGTAGCTGTAGTAGTAGCTGTATTAGTAGCTGTAGTAGTAGTCGTAGCTGTAGTAGTAGTAGCTGTAGTAGTAGCTGTAGTAGTAGTAGCTGTAGTAGTAGCTGCAGTAGCTGTAGTAGTAGCTGTAGTAGTAGCTGTAGTAGTAGTAGTATCTGTAGTAGTAGCTGCAGTAGCTGTAGTAGTAGTATCTGTAGTAGTAGCTGTAGTAGTGGTAGCTGTAGTCGTAGTAGCTGTAGTAGTAGCTGTAGTAGTAGTAGCTGTAGTCGTAGTAGCTGTAGTATTAGAAGCAGTCGTAGCTGTAGTCGTAGTAGCAGTAGTAGTAGCTGTAGTAGTAGCTGTAGTAGTAGTTGTAGTAGCTGTAGTAGTAGCTGTAGTAGTAGCTGCAGTAGCTGTAGTAGTATCTGTAGTAGTAGCTGTAGTAGTAGCTGTAGTAGTAGTAGTAGCTGTAGTAGTAGAAGCAGTCGTAGCTGTAGTCGTAGTAGCAGTAGTAGTAGCTGTAGTAGTAGTTGTAGTAGCTGTAGTAGTAGCTGTAGTAGTAGCTGCAGTAGCTGTAGTAGTATCTGTAGTAGTAGCTGTAGTAGTAGCTGTAGTAGTAGTAGTAGCTGTAGTAGTAGCTGCAGTAGCTGTAGTAGTAGTATCTGTAGTAGTAGCTGTAGTGGTAGCTGTAGTAGTATCTGTAGTAGTATCTGTAGTAGTAGCTGTAGTAGTAGCTGTAGTAGTAGTAGTAGCTGTAGTCGTAGTAGCTGTAGTCGTAGTAGCTGTAGTAGTAGCTGTAGTAGTAGCTGTAGTCGTAGTAGCTGTAGTAGTAGAAGCAGTCGTAGCTGTAGTCGTAGTAGCAGTAGTAGTAGCTGTAGTAGTAGTAGCTGTAGTAGTAATAGAAGCAGTCGTAGCTGTAGTCGTAGTAGCAGTAGTCGTAGCTGTAGTAGTAGTAGAAGCAGTTGTAACTGTAGTCGTAGTAGCTGTAGTAGTAGCTGTATTAGTAGCTGTAGTAGTAGTCGTAGCTGTAGTAGTAGTAGCTGTAGTAGTAGCTGTAGTAGTAGTAGCTGTAGTAGTAGCTGCAGTAGCTGTAGTAGTAGCTGTAGTAGTAGTAGTATCTGTAGTAGTAGCTGCAGTAGCTGTAGTAGTAGTATCTGTAGTAGTAGCTGTAGTAGTAGTAGCTGTAGTCGTAGTAGCTGTAGTAGTAGCTGTAGTAGTAGTAGCTGTAGTCGTAGTAGCTGTAGTAGTAGAAGCAGTCGTAGCTGTAGTCGTAGTAGCAGTAGTAGTAGCTGTAGTAGTAGCTGTAGTAGTAGTTGTAGTAGCTGTAGTAGTAGCTGTAGTAGTAGCTGCAGTAGCTGTAGTAGTATCTGTAGTAGTAGCTGTAGTAGTAGCTGTAGTAGTAGTAGTAGCTGTAGTAGTAGAAGCAGTCGTAGCTGTAGTCGTAGTAGCAGTAGTAGTAGCTGTAGTAGTAGCTGTAGTAGTAGTTGTAGTAGCTGTAGTAGTAGCTGTAGTAGTAGCTGCAGTAGCTGTAGTAGTATCTGTAGTAGTAGCTGTAGTAGTAGCTGTAGTAGTAGTAGTAGCTGTAGTAGTAGCTGCAGTAGCTGTAGTAGTAGTATCTGTAGTAGTAGCTGTAGTGGTAGCTGTAGTAGTATCTGTAGTAGTATCTGTAGTAGTAGCTGTAGTAGTAGCTGTAGTAGTAGTAGCTGTAGTAGTAGCTGTAGTAGTAGTAGCTGTAGTCGTAGTAGCTGTAGTAGTAGAAGCAGTCGTAGCTGTAGTCGTAGTAGCAGTAGTAGTAGCTGTAGTAGTAGCTGTAGTAGTAGTTGTAGTAGCTGTAGTAGTAGCTGTAGTAGTAGCTGCAGTAGCTGTAGTAGTATCTGTAGTAGTAGCTGTAGTAGTAGCTGTAGTAGTAGTAGTAGCTGTAGTAGTAGAAGCAGTCGTAGCTGTAGTCGTAGTAGCAGTAGTAGTAGCTGTAGTAGTAGCTGTAGTAGTAGTTGTAGTAGCTGTAGTAGTAGCTGTAGTAGTAGCTGCAGTAGCTGTAGTAGTATCTGTAGTAGTAGCTGTAGTAGTAGCTGTAGTAGTAGTAGTAGCTGTAGTAGTAGCTGCAGTAGCTGTAGTAGTAGTATCTGTAGTAGTAGCTGTAGTGGTAGCTGTAGTAGTATCTGTAGTAGTAGCTGTAGTAGTAGCTGTAGTAGTAGTAGCTGTAGTAGTAGCTGCAGTAGCTGTAGTAGTAGTAGCTGTAGTAGTAGCTGTAGTAGTAGTAGCTGTAGTAGTAGTAGCTGTAGTAGTATCTGTAGTAGTAGCTGTAGTAGTAGCTGTAGTAGTAGTAGCTGTAGTAGTAGCTGTAGTAGTAGTAGCTGTAGTAGTAGCTGTAGTAGTAGTAGTCGTAGCTGTAGTAGTAGTATCTGTAGTAGTAGCTGTAGTAGTAGCTGTAGTAGTAGCTGTAGTAGCTGTAGCTGTAGTAGTAGGTGTAGTAGTAGCTGTAGTAGCTGTAGTAGTATCTGTAGTAGTATCTGTAGTAGTAGCTGTAGTAGTAGCTGTAGTAGTAGCTGTAGTAGTATCTGTAGTAGTAGCTGTAATAGTAGTAGCAGCAGTAGTAGCAGCTGTAGTAGTAGGTGTAGTAGTAGCTGTAGTAGCTGTAGTAGTAGTATCTGTAGTAGTAGCTGTAGTAGTAGCTGTAGTAGTATCTGTAGTATTAGCTGTAGTAGTAGCTGTAATAGTAGTAGCAGCAGTAGTAGTAGCTGTAGTAGTAGCTGTAGTAGTAGTAGCTGTAGTAGTAGCTGTAGTAGTAGTAGCTGTAGTAGTAGCTGCAGTAGTCAAAACCCAGCCCCCTCACCTGCCCTGCCCCCTCACCTGCCCTGCCCCCTCACCTGCCCTGCCCCCTCACCTGCCCAGCCCCCTCACCTGCCCTGCCCCCTCACCTGCCCTGCCCCCTCACCTGCCCAGTCCCCTCACCTGCCCTGCCCCCTCACCTGCCCAGGCTGCATGGCCGCTCCCACGTGGCTGAGGAGCAGCATCATCATCATCGTCGTCATCATCAGCAGGGTCGGCCTCTTCATCATCATCGTCATCATCAGCGGTGGCACTGCCCCCCTGGTAGGGGCAGCAGGGGCAGCAGTGGCAGTGCCCTCACAACACCACCAACAACACCAACAACAACAACACCAACAACAACACCACCAACACCAAAAACAACACCACCACCAACAAGAACACCACCACCAACACCACCAACAAGAACACCACCAACACCACCACCAACACCACCAACAACACCAACAACACCAACACCACCAACAACACCACTAACAACAACACCACTAACAACAACACCACCAACAACAACACCACCACCAACAGCACCACCAACAGCACCACCAACAACACCACCAACAACACAAACACCACCAACAACACCACCACCACCAACAACACCACCAACAACACCACCAACAACACTACCACCAACACCACCAACACCACCACCAACACCACCAACAACACCAGCAACACCACCAACAACACCACCAACAACAACACCAACAACAACAACACCACCAACACCACCACCAACAACAACACCACCAACAACAACACCACCAACAACACCACCACTACCAACAACACCAACAACAACACCAACAACACCACCACTAACAACACCACCAACAACACCACCACCAACAACACCACCAACAACACCACCAACAACAACACCACCACCAACAACACCACCAACAACACCACCACCAACAACAACACCAACAACAACACCACCACTAACAACAACACCACTAACAACACCACCAACAACACCAACACTAACAACAACACCAACAACACCACCAACAACACCACCAACAACAACAACACCACCAACAACACCAACACCACCAGCAACACCACCACCAACACCACCACCAACAACACTACCACCAACAACACCACCACCAACAACACCAACAACACCAACACCAACAACACCAACAACACCACCAACACCACCACCAACAACACCACCAACACCACCAACAACAACACCACCAACAACACCATCACCACCACCAACAACACCACCACCAACAACACCACCAACAACACCACCACCAATACCACCAACAACAACACCACCAACAACACCAACAACACCACCACCACCAACACCACCACCAACACCAACAACACCACCACCACCAACAACAACACCAACACCACCAACAACACCACCAACAACAACACCACCAACATCACCACCAACAAAATCACCACCAACAACACCACCAACACCAACACCACCACCAACAATGCCACCAACAACACCACCACCAAGAACAACACCAACACCACCACCAACAATACCACCACCAACAACACCACCACCAAAAACAACACCACGGCCAACAACACCATCACCACCAACAACAACACCACCAACAACAACAACATCACCACCACCAACAACAACAACAACACCACAACCAACCACACCACCAACAAAAACAACAACACCACCACCAACACCACCAACAACACCACCACCAACTACACCAACAACAACACCACCACCAACAACACCAATACCACCACCAACAACAACACCACCAACAACAACACCACCAACAAGACCACCACCAACAAGACCACCAACAACAACACCACCAACAACATCACCACCAACACCACCAACACCACCAACAACACCAACACCACACAACACCACCAACACCACCACCACCAACAACAACACCACCAACAACAACACCACCAACAACACCAACAACACCACCACTAACAACAACACCACCAACAACAACACCACCAACAACAACACCACCAACAAAAACACCACCAACACCACCAACTACACCAACACCACCAACAACAACACCACCAACAAGACCATCACCACTAACACCACCAACAACAACACCACCAACAACACCAACAACACCACCACCACCAACAACACCACCACCAACACCACCACCAACACCACCACCAACACCATCACCAACAACAACACCACCACCAACAACACCACCAACAAACAACACCACCAACAACCACAACACCACCAACAACACCAACAACAACACCACCAACACCACCACCAACAACAACACCACCAACGACAACACCACCACCAACAACACCACCAACAACAACAACACCAACACCACCACCAACAACAACACCACCAACAACACCACCACCAAAAACAACACCACCACCAACACCACCAACAACAACACCACCAACAACATCACCAACAACACCACCAACAACAACACCACCACCAACAACAACACCACCAACACCACCAACAACACCAACAACACCAACAACAACAACCACCACCAACAACAACACCACCACCAACAACACCACCACCAACAACACCACCAACAACCACCACCACCAAAACAACACCACCACCAACAACACCACCACCACCAACAACAACACCACCACCAACAACATCACCAACAACAACACCACCACCACCAACAACACCACCACCAACACCACCAACAACACCAACACCACCAACAACACCACCACCAAACCACCACCAACTAACACCACCAACTACACCAACAACAACACCACCAACAACACCATCACCACCACCAACACCACCACCAACACCACCACCAACACCACCACCAACACCAACAACACCACCAACAACACCACCAACAAAACACCACCAACAACCACAACACCCCCAACAACATCACCAACCACACCACCCACACCCACCACAACAACACCACCACCAACAACACCACCACCAACAACACCACCAACAACAACACCAACAACAACACCAACACCACCACCAACACCACCAACAAACACCACCAACACCACCACCAAAAACAACACCACCACCAACACCACCAATAACAACACCACCAACAACATCACCAACAACACCACCAACAACAACACCACCACCAACAACACCACCAACACCACCACCAACAACAAACACCAACAACACCACCATTACCAACAACACCAACAACAACACCACCAACAATATCACCACTAACAACAACACCACCAACAACAACACCACCACCAACAACAACACCACCAACAACAACACCACCAACAAAAACACCACCACCACCAACCTACCACCACCAACAACACCACCACCAACTACACCACCAACAACTACACCAACAACAACACCACCAACAACACCATCACCACCAACACCAACACCACCACCACCAACAACAACAACAACACCACCACCAACAACACCAACAACACCACCACCAACAACACCACCACCACCAACACCACCAACACCACCACCACCAACCACCACCAACACCACCACCAACAACAACAACACCACCAACAACACCACCACCACCACCACCAACACCAACAACACCAACACCACCACCAACAACACCAACAACAACACCACCGCCAACACCACCAACAACACCACCACCAACACCACCACCAACAACAACAACAACACCGCCAACAACAACACCACCACCAACAACACCACCACCAACAACACCACCACCAACAACACCACCAACAACACCACCACCAACAACAACACCAGCACCAACAACACCACCGCCAACACCACCAACAACAACACCACCAACACCACCACCACCACCACCAACAACACCACCACTAACAACACCACCGCCAACACCACCAACAACAACACCACCACCAACAACACCACCACCACCAACAACACCAACAACACCACCGCCAACACCACCAACAACAACACCACCAACAACACCACCAACAACAACACCACCAACAACACCACCACCAACACCACCACCAACAACAACACCACCAACAACACCACCAACAACACCACCACCAACAACAACACCACCACCAACAACACCACCACCAACAACACCAACACCACCAACAACAACAACACCACCACCAACAACAACACCACCACCAACAACACCAACACCAACAACAACACCACCAACAACACCACCACCACCAACAACAACAACCACCAACAACACCACCACTAACAACAACACCACCAACAACAACAACACCACCAACAACAACACCACCAACAACAACACCACCAACAAAAACACCACCAACAACAACACCAACAACACCACCACCAACTACACCACCACCAACTACCACAACAACAACACCACCACCAACAACACCACCACCACCAACACCACCACCACCACCAACACCACCACCACCAACAACAGCACCACCACCAACAACAACACCACCACCAACAACACCACCACCAACACCACCAACACCACCAACAACAACACCAACACCACCACCAACAACACCACCACCAACACCAACACCACCACCAACAACACCACCACCAACAACAACACCACCAACAACAACACCAACACCAACAACACCACCACCAACAACACCACCACCAACAACAACACCACCAACAACAACACCAACACCACCAACAACAACACCACCACCAACAACACCACCACCAACAACACCACCAACAACACCACCAACAACAACACCACCACCAACACCACCAACACCACCACCACCACCAACAACAACACCACCACCAACAACACCACCACCAACAACAACAACAACACCACCACCAACACCACCACCACCAACAACACCACCACCAACAACAACACCAACAACAACACCACCACTAACAACACCACCAACAACAACACCACCACCAACAACACCACCACCACCAACAACACCACCACCAACAACACCACCACCAACAACACCACCACCAACAACAACAACACCACCACCAACAACACCACCACCAACAACACCACCAACAACAACAACACCACCACCAACAACACCACCACCAACAACACCACCAACAACAACAACACCACCACCAACAACACCACCACCACCAACAACACCACCACCAACAACACCACCACCACCAACAACACCACCACCAACAACACCACCACCACCACCAACAACAACAACAACACCAACAACACCACCAACAACAACACCACCACCAACAACACCACCACCAACAACACCACCAACAACAACAACACCACCACCAACAACACCACCACCAACAACAACACCAACAACAACACCACCACCAACAACAACACCACCAACAACACCACCACCAACAACACCACCACCAACAACACCACCACCAACAACAACACCACCACCAACAACAACACCAACAACACCACCACCAACAACACCACCACCAACAACACCACCACCAACAACAACACCAACAACAACACCACCACCAACAACACCACCACCAACAACACCACCACCAACAACAACACCACCACCAACAACAACACCAACAACACCACCACCACAACACCACCACCAACAACACCACCACCAACAACACCACCACCAACAACAACACCACCACCACCACCAACACCACCAACAACAACACCACCACCACCACCAACAACACCACCACCAACAACAACACCACCACCACCACCAACAACACCACCAACAACAACACCACCACCAACACCACCACCACCAACAACACCACCACCACCAACAACACCACCACCAACACCACCAACAAAGCTCCTCACCCGGCTACTCACCTGGCCCCACCTCGATCCCTCAAATCCCCTCACCACCGAAGTCCTCACCCCAGGAGTCTCTTCACCTCCAGGCGCTCACCCCGACTCACCCCACCTCCTCACCCCGCCTCCTCACCACACCTCCTCACCACCTCCTCACACCGCCTCACCACACCTCCTCACCACACCCCACCTCCTCACCACACCTCCTCACCACAGCACATCTCCTCACCAAACCTCACCGCCTCACCCCACCTCCTCACCACATCCCACCTCCTCACCCCACCTCACCACACCGCCTCACCTCACCAGACTTCCTCACCCCACCTCACCGCCTCACCCCACCTCCTCACCACATCCCACCTCCTCACCCCACCTCACCACACCGCCTCGCCTCACCACCCCTCCTCACCCCACCTCACCACCTCACCCCACCTCACCACATCCCACCTCCTCACCCCACCTCACCACACCGCCTCACCTCACCACACCTCCTCACCCCACCTCCCCTCCTCACTCCGCCTCCTCACCCCGCCTCCTCACCACACCCCACCTCCTCACCAAACCTCCCGCCTCACTCTGCCTCCTCACCCCACCTCCTCACCCCGCCTCACCACACCACACCTCACCTCACCCTGCCTTGCCTCACCCTGCCTCCTCACCAAACCTCACCTCGTCACCCCGCCGCCTCAACCCACCTCCTCACCCCACCGCCTCACCGAGCAGAGACACCACAGATTCTTACTCACCCCGTCGGTTCATCCTGGCAGGTGGAGGAGAGGCTCCCTGGTGGAGGAGGCTCCCTGGTGGAGGAGGGCTCCCTGGTGGAGGAGGGGCTCCCTGGTGGAGGAGAGCTCCCTGGTGGAGGAGGGCTCCTTGGTGGAGGAGGGGCTCCCTGGTGGAGGAGGCTCCCTGGTAGAGGAGGGGCTCCCTGGTAGAGGAGGGGCTCCCTGGTGGAGGAGGCTCCCTGGTGGAGGAGGCTCCCTGGTGGAGGAGGCTCCCTGGTGGAGGAGGCTCCCTGGTGGAGGAGGCTCCCTGGTGGAGGAGGCTCCCTGGTGGAGGAGGCTCCCTGGTGGAGGAGGCTCCCTGGTGGAGGAGGCTACCTGGGAAAGGAGGCTCCCTGGCGGAGGAGGTTCCCTGGTGGAGGAGGAGCTCCCTGGTGGAGGAGGCTCCCTGGTGGAGGAGGGGCTCCCTGGTGGAGGAGGGCTCCCTGGAGGAGGAGGGGCTCCCTGGTGGAGGAGGGCTCCTTGGTGGAGGAGGGCTCCTTGGTGGAGGAGGGGCTCCCTGGTGGAGGAGGGTTCGCTGGTGGAGGAGAGTTCCTTGTGGTGGATGAGGGCTACCTGATGGAGGAGGGGCTCCCTGGTGGAGGAGGGCTCCTTGGTGGAGGAGGGCTCCTGGTGGAGCAGACCCCTCTGGTGGAGGAAGACGGCTGCCTGGTGGAGGACGGCACCAAGGTGGAGGAAGACGGTCCTCTGGTGGAGGAAGAAAACGGCTCCCTGGTGGAGGAAAAAGACGGCTCCCTGGTGGAGGAAGAAGACAGCTGCCTGGTGGAGCAGGGCTCCCTGGTGGAGGAAGAAGACAGCTCCCTGGTGGAGGAAGAGGATGGCTCCCTGGTGGAGGAAGAAGACAGCTCCCTGGTGGAGCAGGGCTCCCTGGTGGAGGAAGAAGACAGCTCCCTGGTGGAGGAAGAGGATGGCTCCCTGGTGGAGGAAGAAGACAGCTGCCTGGTGGAGCAGGGCTCCCTGGTGGAGCAGGGCTCCCTGATGGAGGAAGAAGACGGCTCCCTGGTGGAGTAGGGCTCCCTGGTGGAGCAGGGCTCCCTGGTGGAGGAAGAAGACGGCTCCCTGGTGGAGGAAGAGGATGGCTCCCTGGTGGTGGAAGAAGTCAGCTGCCTGGTGGAGCAGTGCTCCCTGGTGGAGCAGGGCTCCCTGGAGGAGGAAGAAGACGGCTCCCTGGTGGAGGAAGAGGATGGCTCCCTGGTGGTGGAAGAAGACAGCTCCCTGGTGGAGCAGGGCTCCCTGATGGAGCAGGGCTCCCTGGTGGAGGAAGAAGACGGCTTCCTGGTGGAGCAGGGCTCCCTGATGGAGCAGGGCACCCTGGAGGAGGAAGGAAACGGCTCCCTGGTGGTGGAAGAAGACAGCTCCCTGGTGGAGCAGGGGCTCCCTGGTGGAGCAGGGCTCCCTGGTGGAGCAGGGCTCCCTGGTGGAGGAAGAAGACAACTCCCTGGTGGAGGAAGAGGATGGCTCCCTGGTGGTGGAAGAAGACAGCTCCCTGGTGGAGCAGGGCTCCCTGATGGAGCAGGGCTCCCTGATGGAGCAGGGCTCCCTGGTGGAGGAAGAAGACGGCTCCCTGGTGGAGCAGGGCTCCCTGATGGAGCAGGGCTCCCTGGAGGAGAAAGAAAACGGCTCCCTGGTGGTGGAAGAAGACAGCTCCCTGGTGGAGCAGGGGCTCCCTGGTGGAGCAGGGCTCCCTGGTGGAGCAGGGCTCCCTGGTGGAGGAAGAAGACAGCTCCCTGGTGGAGGAAGAGGATGGCTCCCTGGTGGTGGAAGAAAACAGCTCCCTGGTGGAGCAGGGCTCCCTGATGGAGCAGGGCTCCCTGATGGAGCAGGGCTCCCTGGTGGAGGAAGAAGACGGCTCCCTGGTGGAGCAGGGCTCCCTGGTGGAGGAAGAAGACGGCTCCCTGGTGGAGCAGGGCTCCCTGGTGGAGGAAGAAGACGGCTCCCACTGGGACGATGGATCGGCGTCTCCCCCCTCTCTCCCTGTACGCCTCTGCGGAAACGAAGAGGCGGGAGGCGGAGGGGGTGAGGAGGGGGTGAGGAGGGGCGGTGGGGAGGGGGTGAGGAGGGGGTGAGGAGGGAGGGTGGGGAGAGAGTGGGGGGAGGGTGGGGAGAGGGTGGGGAGAGGGGGGGAGGGTGGAGGGGTGGTGGGGGACTAAGCTGGCGTGGCACGGGCTAGAGAACACATGGGCCGATGAGTGAGTGAGTTGGTGAGAGAGTGAGTGGGTGAGTGAGTGTGTGGGTGAGTGCGTGAGTGGGTGTGTGGGTGAGTGTGAGAGTGTGTGGGTGAGTGTGTGGGTGAGTGTGTGGGTGAGTGAGTGGGTGAGTGTGAGAGTGTGTAGGTGAGTGATTGGGTGAGTGAGTGGGTGAGTGTGAGAGTGTGGGTGAGTGCGTGAGTGGGTGAGTGAGTGAGTGGGTGTGTGGGTGAGTGAGTGAGTGGGTGAGTGAGTGTGTGGGTGAGTGTGTGGGTGAGTGAGTGGGTGAGTGCGTGAGTGGGTGTGTGGGTGAGTGAGTGAGTGGGTGAGTGAGTGTGTGAGTGAGTGGGTGAGTGTGAGAGTGAGTGGGTGAGTGCGTGAGTGGGTGTGTGGGTGTGTGAGTGAGTGGGTGAGTGTGTGGGTGAGTGATTGGGTGAGTGAGTGTGTGGGTGAGTGTGTGGGTGAGTGAGTTGGTGAGAGAGTGAGTGGGTGAGTGTGAGAGTGAGTGTGAGAGTGAGTGTGTGTGTGAGTGAGTGTGTGAGTGTATGAGTGTGTGTGTGAGTGAGTGTGTGAGTGAGTGTGTGAGTGAGTGGGTGTGTGGGTGAGTGAGTGAGTGGGTGAGTGAGTGAGTGTATGAGTGATTGAGTGTGTGGGTGAGTGAGTGGGTGAGTGAGTGTGTGTGGGTAAGTGAGTGGGTGAGTGAGTGAGTGGGTGTGTGTGTGTGGGTGAGTGAGTGAGTGTGAGTGAGTGGGTGAGTGGGTGATTGTGTGAGTAGCACCTGGGTCTGTCCTGTGACCTCCTCCTGCACCTAGCCTGGCACAGCAGTACAACCCATGGCACCTGGGTCTGTCCCGTGACCTCCTCCTGCACCTAGCCTGGCACAGCAGTACAACCCATGGCACCTGGGTCTGTCCCGTGACCTCCTCCTGTACCTAGCCTGGCACAGCAGTAGAACCCATGGCACCTGCTGGGTCTGTCCCGTGATGGCCTCAAAGTGCACCTAGCCTGGCACAGGCGTCGTAGTGAGGTCACCGCTACTCAGTGGCGACCAGCGGCATCTGTTGTTGTTTGTTATAGGTGGGAGCGGGGGGGGAAGGGGAGGGAGGGGGTGAGGAGGGAGGGGGTGAGGAGGGGGGTGAGGAGGGAGGGGGTGAGGAGGGAGGGGGTGAGGAAGGGGGTGAGGAGGGAGGGGGTGAGGAGGAAGGGGGGTGAGGAGGGAGGTGAGGAGGGGGTGAGGAGGGAGTGAGGAGGGAGGGGAGTGAGGAGGGAGGGGGGTGAGGAGGGGGGTGAGGAGGGAGGGGGTGAGGAGGGAGGGGGTGAGGAGGGGGGTGAGGAGGGAGGGGGGTGAGGAGGGGGGGTGAGGAGGGAGGGGGGTGAGGAGGGGGGTGAGGAAGGGGGTGAGGAGGGGGGTGAGGAGGGGGGTGAGGAGGGAGGGAAATTACCCTACCCCGCTCCCTGCACAGGGGGAGAAGATGAGACACGTGGCATCAGCAGCAGCATCATCATCACCATCAGCATCATCATCAGCATCATCACCATCATCATCAGCAGCATCATCAGCATCATCATCATTAGCAGCAGCATCATCATTAGCAGCAGTAGCGTCATCATCAGTAGCATCATCAGTAGCAGCATCATCATCATCAGCATCATCAGCAGCAGCTCATCAGTAGCAGCATCACCAGCACAATCATCATCAGCAGCAGCATCATCAGCATCATCATCAGCATCATCAGCAGCATCATCAGCAGCATCATCAGCAGCAGCATCATCATCAGTAGCAGCATCATCAGCATCATCATCATTAGCAGCAGCATCACCATCAGCGGTGTGTTAGAGTTGGGGCCCAGCCCTACCTAGCCCCAACTCTAACACACCAGCCCTACCTAGCCCCAACTCTAACACACCAACCCTGCCTAGCCCCAATTCTAACACACCAGCCCTACATAGCCCCAACTCTAACACACCAGCCCTACCTAGCCCCAACTCTAACACACCAGCCCCGCCTAGCCCCAACTCTAACACACCAGCCCTATCTAGCCCCAACTCTAACACACCAGCCCTACCTAGCCCCACCTCTAACACACCAGCCCTACCTAGCCCCAACTCTAACACACCAACCCTGCCTAGCCCCAACTCTAACACACCAGCCCTACCTAGCCCCAACTCTAACACACCAGCCCTACCTAGCCCCAACTCTAACACACCAGCCCCGCCTAGCCCCAACTCTAACACACCAGCCCTACCTAGCCCCAACTCTAACACACCAGCCCTACCTAGCCCCACCTTTAACACACCAACCCTGCCTAGCCCCAACTCTAACACACCAACCCCACCTAGCCCCAACTCTAACACACCAGCCCTGCCTAGCCCCAACTCTAACACACCAGCCCTGCCTAGCCCTAACTCTAACACACCAGCCCTGCCTAGCCCCAACTCTAACACACCAGCCCTGCCTAGCCCTAACTCTAACACACCAGCCCTGCCTAGCCCCAACTCTAACACACCAGCCCTTCTAGATTTGAAGCTTTCGTGACTGCAAGGATCCATACTCTTTGGTTCTATTCGGTAAAGTCAAGTAGGTAAAAAATAAAACAACAAAAATTACGACGTTTCGGCCACAACACAAGCGGCCTTCATCAGGTGAAGGGACCAGACTGTCTCGAGGACAGCGCTGGAGTGAAACACAGCCAAGCTCAGACCGTGACGTTTAAGCTGTGTGAGAGTAAATAAGGTGCCTTGACAAAGGAATTAGCATGAAAATTTGCATTTTAATAGGCGGACTTAGCATGATGAAAGGTAGGGAGGGGGTCGACCTGTGCAGTCTGGCGAGGGGGCACGGCAGCATCCACATGCTGGTGGTGTGAAAAGGGGATTTGAAGCTGCGAAAGTTTGGGGTACCACTACTTGAAAAATATACTGTAACATTGAAAAATTAGTTTAATGTTAGGTTCGATTTAGAACATCTTTCCAATGGTTGCTTAATTTGAAACCATGTTCTCGCTTGAAATTGTGTCTGTGTTTGTAGATCTGAATTGCCTCGTGAACAAATCTCTGATGAAAACTCGTGGGTTTGCAAAGAACCTTGGTATCGGAGAAAATTATATCGTGATCACCCACAGCATTGTAACAGTGATCAGCTACGGTAGAAGAATTCGTTCTGCCGTGTTTCAAATCTGATTTGTGCTCGCGAATTCGGTCAGAGACATGTCGCTTCATCTCCCCGATATAGCAATCACCGCAGGTACAACTCAATTTGTAAACCCCGGGGTACTGTAAGTCAGGAATGACATCCTTCACAGATGGGATCAGATCACGAATTTTGCGTACTGTATTGAACCGGACCTGGATCTTGTGTTTGTTTAGGATTTTGGAAATATTTTTAGTAACGCCTGCTATATATGGTAGCCCTGCCTAGCCCCAACTCTAACACACCAGCCCTACCTAGCCCCAACTCTAACACACCAGCCCTACCTAGCCCCAACTCTAACACACCAGCCCTACCTAGCCCCAACTCTAACACACCAACCCTGCCTAGCCCCAACTCTAACACACCAACCCCACCTAGCCCCAACTCTAACACACCAACCCTGCCTAGCCCCAACTCTACCACACCAGCCCCACCTAGCCCCAACTCTAACACACCAGCTCCACCTAGCCCCAACTCTAACACACCAACCCTGCCTAGCCCCAACTCTAACACACCAGCCATGCCTAGCCCCAACTCTAACACACCAGCCATGCCTAGCCCCAACTCTAACACACCAGCCATGCCTAGCCCCAACTCTAACACACCAACCCCACCTAGCGCCAACTCTAACACACCAACCCTGCCTAGCCTCAACTCTAACACACCAGCCCTGCCTAGCCCCAACTCTAACACACCAGCCCTACCTAGCCCCAACTCTAACACACCAGCCCTACCTAGCCCCAACTCTAACACACCAGCCCTACCTAGCCCCAACTCTAACATACCAACCCTGCCTAGCCACAACTCTAACACACCAACCCCACCTAGCCCCAACTCTAACACACCAACCCTGCCTAGCCCCAACTCTACCACACCAACCCTGCCGAGCCCCAACTCTAACACACCAGCCCCACCTAGCCCCAACTCTAACACACCAACCCCACCTAGCGCCAACTCTAACACACCAACCCTGCCTAGCCCCAACTCTAACATACCAACCCTACCTAGCCCCAACTCTAACACACCAACCTCGCCTAGCCCCAACTCTAACACACCAGCCCTGCCTAGCCCCCACTCTAACACACCAACCCCACATAGCCCCAACTCTAACACATTATCCCTGCCTAGCCCCAACTCTAACACACCAGCCCTACCTAGCCCCAACTCGGCAGAAGAATTCGTTCTGCCGTGTTTCAAATCTGATTTGTGCTCGCGAATTCGGTCAGAGACATGTCGCTTCGTCTCCCCGATATAGCAATCACCGCAGGTACAACTCAATTTGTAAACCCCGGGGTACTGTAAGTCAGGAATGACATCCTTCACAGATGGGATCAGATCACGAATTTTGCGTACTGTATTGAACCGGACCTGGATCTTGTGTTTGTTTAGGATTTTGGAAATCTTTTTAGTAACGCCTGCTATATATGGTCGCCCTGCCTAGCCCCAACTCTAACACACCAGGACCTACCTAGCCCCAACTCTAACACACCAGCCCTGCCTAGCCCCAACTCTAACACACCAACCCCACCTAGCCCCAAATCTAACACATCAGCCCCACCTAGCCCCACTCTAACACACCAACCCTGCCTAGCCCCAACTCTAACACACCAGCTCTACCTAACCCCAACTCTAACACACCAGCCCTACCTAGCCCCAACTCTAACACACCAGCCCTACCTAGCCCCAACTCTAACACACCAGCCGCACCTAGCCCCAACTCTAACACACCAGCCCTGCCTAGCCCCAACTCTAACACACCAGCCCCACCTATCCCCAACTCTAACACACCAGCCCTGCCTAGCCCCAACTCTAACACACCAGCCCTGCTTAGCCCCAACTCTAACACACCAGCCCCACCTAGCCCCAACTCTAACACCCCAATCATGCCTAGCCCCAACTCTAACACACCAGCCCCACCTAGCCCCACTCTAACACACCAGCCCCACCTATCCCCAACTCTAACACACCAGCCCTGCCTAGTCCCAACTCTAACACACCAGCCCTGCCTAGCCCCCACTCTAACACACCAGCCCCACCTAGCCCCACTCTAACACACCAGCCCTACCTAACCCCAACTCTAACACACCAGCCCCACCTATCCCCAACTCTAACACACCAGCCCTACCTAGCCCCAACTCTAACACACCAGCCGCACCTAGCCCCAACTCTAACACACCAGCCCTGCCTAGCCCCAACTCTAACACACCAACCCCACCTAGCCCCAAATCTAACACATCAGCCCCACCTAGCCCCACTCTAACACACCAACCCTGCCTAGCCCCAACTCTAACACACCAGCTCTACCTAACCCCAACTCTAACACACCAGCCCTACCTAGCCCCAACTCTAACACACCAGCCCTACCTAGCCCCAACTCTAACACACCAGCCGCACCTAGCCCCAACTCTAACACACCAGCCCTGCCTAGCCCCAACTCTAACACACCAGCCCCACCTATCCCCAACTCTAACACACCAGCCCTGCCTAGCCCCAACTCTAACACACCAGCCCTGCTTAGCCCCAACTCTAACACACCAGCCCCACCTAGCCCCAACTCTAACACCCCAATCATGCCTAGCCCCAACTCTAACACACCAGCCCCACCTAGCCCCACTCTAACACACCAGCCCCACCTATCCCCAACTCTAACACACCAGCCCTGCCTAGTCCCAACTCTAACACACCAGCCCTGCCTAGCCCCCACTCTAACACACCAGCCCCACCTAGCCCCACTCTAACACACCAGCCCTACCTAACCCCAACTCTAACACACCAGCCCCACCTATCCCCAACTCTAACACACCAGCCCTACCTAGCCCCAACTCTAACACACCAGCCGCACCTAGCCCCAACTCTAACACACCAGCCCTGCCTAGCCCCAACTCTAACACACCAGCCCCACCTATCCCCAACTCTAACACACCAGCCCTGCCTAGCCCCAACTCTAACACACCAGCCCTGCTTAGCCCCAACTCTAACACACCAGCCCCACCTAGCCCCAACTCTAACACCCCAATCCTGCCTAGCCCCAACTCTAACACACCAGCCCCACCTAGCCCCACTCTAACACACCAGCCCCACCTATCCCCAACTCTAACACACCAGCCCTGCCTAGTCCCAACTCTAACACACCAGCCCTGCCTAGCCCCCACTCTAACACACCAGCCCCACCTAGCCCCACTCTAACACACCAGCCCTACCTAACCCCAACTCTAACACACCAGCCCCACCTATCCCCAACTCTAACACACCAGCCCCACCTATCCCCAACTCTAACACACCAGCCCCACCTAGCCCCACTCTAACACACCAGCCCCACCTAGCCCCAACTCTAACACACCAGCCCTACCTAACCCCAACTCTAACACACCAGCTCCACCTATCCCCAACTCTAACACACCAGCCCTACCTAGCCCCAACTCTAACACACCAGCCCTACCTAGCCCCAACTCTAACACACCAACCCCACCGATCCCCAACTCTAAAACACCAACTCTACCTAGCCCCAACTCTAACACACCAGCCTTACATAGCCCCAACTCTACCACACCAGCCCTACCTAGCCCCAACTCTAACACACCAGCCCTACCTAGCCCCAACTCTAACACACCAGCCCTACCTAGCCCCAACTCTAACACACCAACCCTGCCTAGCCCCAACTCTAACACACCAGCCCTACCTAGCCCCAACTCTAACACACCATCCCCGCCTAGCCCCAACTCTAACACACCAACCCCACCTAGCCCCAACTCTAACACACCAAGCCCACCTAGCTCCAACTCTAATACACCAGCCATGCCTAGCCCCAACTCTAACACACCAGCCCTGCCTAGCCCCCACTCTAACACACCAACCCCACATAGCCCCAACTCTAACACATTATCCCTGCCTAGCCCCAACTCTAACACACCAGCCCTACCTAGCCCCAACTCGGCAGAAGAATTCGTTCTGCCGTGTTTCAAATCTGATTTGTGCTCGCGAATTCGGTCAGAGACATGTCGCTTCGTCTCCCCGATATAGCAATCACCGCAGGTACAACTCAATTTGTAAACCCCGGGGTACTGTAAGTCAGGAATGACATCCTTCACAGATGGGATCAGATCACGAATTTTGCGTACTGTATTGAACCGGACCTGGATCTTGTGTTTGTTTAGGATTTTGGAAATCTTTTTAGTAACGCCTGCTATATATGGTCGCCCTGCCTAGCCCCAACTCTAACACACCAGGACCTACCTAGCCCCAACTCTAACACACCAGCCCTGCCTAGCCCCAACTCTAACACACCAACCCCACCTAGCCCCAAATCTAACACATCAGCCCCACCTAGCCCCACTCTAACACACCAACCCTGCCTAGCCCCAACTCTAACACACCAGCCCTACCTAACCCCAACTCTAACACACCAGCCCTACCTAGCCCCAACTCTAACACACCAGCCCTACCTAGCCCCAACTCTAACACACCAGCCGCACCTAGCCCCAACTCTAACACACCAGCCCTGCCTAGCCCCAACTCTAACACACCAGCCCCACCTATCCCCAACTCTAACACACCAGCCCTGCCTAGCCCCAACTCTAACACACCAGCCCTGCTTAGCCCCAACTCTAACACACCAGCCCCACCTAGCCCCAACTCTAACACCCCAATCCTGCCTAGCCCCAACTCTAACACACCAGCCCCACCTAGCCCCACTCTAACACACCAGCCCCACCTATCCCCAACTCTAACACACCAGCCCTACCTAACCCCAACTCTAACACACCAGCCCCACCTATCCCCAACTCTAACACACCAGCCCCACCTATCCCCAACTCTAACACACCAGCCCCACCTAGCCCCACTCTAACACACCAGCCCCACCTAGCCCCAACTCTAACACACCAGCCCTACCTAACCCCAACTCTAACACACCAGCTCCACCTATCCCCAACTCTAACACACCAGCCCTACCTAGCCCCAACTCTAACACACCAGCCCTACCTAGCCCCAACTCTAACACACCAACCCCACCGATCCCCAACTCTAAAACACCAACTCTACCTAGCCCCAACTCTAACACACCAGCCTTACATAGCCCCAACTCTACCACACCAGCCCTACCTAGCCCCAACTCTAACACACCAGCCCTACCTAGCCCCAACTCTAACACACCAGCCCTACCTAGCCCCAACTCTAACACACCAGCCCTACCTAGCCCCAACTCTAACACACCAACCCTGCCTAGCCCCAACTCTAACACACCAACCCCACCTAGCCCCAACTCTAACACACCAACCCTGCCTAGCCCCAACTCTACCACACCAGCCCCACCTAGCCCCAACTCTAACACACCAGCTCCACCTAGCCCCAACTCTAACACACCAACCCTGCCTAGCCCCAACTCTAACACACCAGCCATGCCTAGCCCCAACTCTAACACACCAGCCATGCCTAGCCCCAACTCTAACACACCAGCCATGCCTAGCCCCAACTCTAACACACCAACCCCACCTAGCGCCAACTCTAACACACCAACCCTGCCTAGCCTCAACTCTAACACACCAGCCCTGCCTAGCCCCAACTCTAACACACCAGCCCTACCTAGCCCCAACTCTAACACACCAGCCCTACCTAGCCCCAACTCTAACACACCAGCCCTACCTAGCCCCAACTCTAACATACCAACCCTGCCTAGCCACAACTCTAACACACCAACCCCACCTAGCCCCAACTCTAACACACCAACCCTGCCTAGCCCCAACTCTACCACACCAACCCTGCCGAGCCCCAACTCTAACACACCAGCCCCACCTAGCCCCAACTCTAACACACCAACCCCACCTAGCGCCAACTCTAACACACCAACCCTGCCTAGCCCCAACTCTAACATACCAACCCTACCTAGCCCCAACTCTAACACACCAACCTCGCCTAGCCCCAACTCTAACACACCAGCCCTGCCTAGCCCCCACTCTAACACACCAACCCCACATAGCCCCAACTCTAACACATTATCCCTGCCTAGCCCCAACTCTAACACACCAGCCCTACCTAGCCCCAACTCGGCAGAAGAATTCGTTCTGCCGTGTTTCAAATCTGATTTGTGCTCGCGAATTCGGTCAGAGACATGTCGCTTCGTCTCCCCGATATAGCAATCACCGCAGGTACAACTCAATTTGTAAACCCCGGGGTACTGTAAGTCAGGAATCACATCCTTCACAGATGGGATCAGATCACGAATTTTGCGTACTGTATTGAACCGGACCTGGATCTTGTGTTTGTTTAGGATTTTGGAAATCTTTTTAGTAACGCCTGCTATATATGGTCGCCCTGCCTAGCCCCAACTCTAACACACCAGGACCTACCTAGCCCCAACTCTAACACACCAGCCCTGCCTAGCCCCAACTCTAACACACCAACCCCACCTAGCCCCAAATCTAACACATCAGCCCCACCTAGCCCCACTCTAACACACCAACCCTGCCTAGCCCCAACTCTAACACACCAGCTCTACCTAACCCCAACTCTAACACACCAGCCCTACCTAGCCCCAACTCTAACACACCAGCCCTACCTAGCCCCAACTCTAACACACCAGCCGCACCTAGCCCCAACTCTAACACACCAGCCCTGCCTAGCCCCAACTCTAACACACCAGCCCCACCTATCCCCAACTCTAACACACCAGCCCTGCCTAGCCCCAACTCTAACACACCAGCCCTGCTTAGCCCCAACTCTAACACACCAGCCCCACCTAGCCCCAACTCTAACACCCCAATCATGCCTAGCCCCAACTCTAACACACCAGCCCCACCTAGCCCCACTCTAACACACCAGCCCCACCTATCCCCAACTCTAACACACCAGCCCTGCCTAGTCCCAACTCTAACACACCAGCCCTGCCTAGCCCCCACTCTAACACACCAGCCCCACCTAGCCCCACTCTAACACACCAGCCCTACCTAACCCCAACTCTAACACACCAGCCCCACCTATCCCCAACTCTAACACACCAGCCCTACCTAGCCCCAACTCTAACACACCAGCCGCACCTAGCCCCAACTCTAACACACCAGCCCTGCCTAGCCCCAACTCTAACACACCAGCCCCACCTATCCCCAACTCTAACACACCAGCCCTGCCTAGCCCCAACTCTAACACACCAGCCCTGCTTAGCCCCAACTCTAACACACCAGCCCCACCTAGCCCCAACTCTAACACCCCAATCCTGCCTAGCCCCAACTCTAACACACCAGCCCCACCTAGCCCCACTCTAACACACCAGCCCCACCTATCCCCAACTCTAACACACCAGCCCTGCCTAGTCCCAACTCTAACACACCAGCCCTGCCTAGCCCCCACTCTAACACACCAGCCCCACCTAGCCCCACTCTAACACACCAGCCCTACCTAACCCCAACTCTAACACACCAGCCCCACCTATCCCCAACTCTAACACACCAGCCCCACCTATCCCCAACTCTAACACACCAGCCCCACCTAGCCCCACTCTAACACACCAGCCCCACCTAGCCCCAACTCTAACACACCAGCCCTACCTAACCCCAACTCTAACACACCAGCTCCACCTATCCCCAACTCTAACACACCAGCCCTACCTAGCCCCAACTCTAACACACCAGCCCTACCTAGCCCCAACTCTAACACACCAACCCCACCGATCCCCAACTCTAAAACACCAACTCTACCTAGCCCCAACTCTAACACACCAGCCTTACATAGCCCCAACTCTACCACACCAGCCCTACCTAGCCCCAACTCTAACACACCAGCCCTACCTAGCCCCAACTCTAACACACCAGCCCTACCTAGCCCCAACTCTAACACACCAACCCTGCCTAGCCCCAACTCTAACACACCAGCCCTACCTAGCCCCAACTCTAACACACCATCCCCGCCTAGCCCCAACTCTAACACACCAACCCCACCTAGCCCCAACTCTAACACACCAAGCCCACCTAGCTCCAACTCTAATACACCAGCCATGCCTAGCCCCAACTCTAACACACCAGCCCTGCCTAGCCCCCACTCTAACACACCAACCCCACATAGCCCCAACTCTAACACATTATCCCTGCCTAGCCCCAACTCTAACACACCAGCCCTACCTAGCCCCAACTCGGCAGAAGAATTCGTTCTGCCGTGTTTCAAATCTGATTTGTGCTCGCGAATTCGGTCAGAGACATGTCGCTTCGTCTCCCCGATATAGCAATCACCGCAGGTACAACTCAATTTGTAAACCCCGGGGTACTGTAAGTCAGGAATGACATCCTTCACAGATGGGATCAGATCACGAATTTTGCGTACTGTATTGAACCGGACCTGGATCTTGTGTTTGTTTAGGATTTTGGAAATCTTTTTAGTAACGCCTGCTATATATGGTCGCCCTGCCTAGCCCCAACTCTAACACACCAGGACCTACCTAGCCCCAACTCTAACACACCAGCCCTGCCTAGCCCCAACTCTAACACACCAACCCCACCTAGCCCCAAATCTAACACATCAGCCCCACCTAGCCCCACTCTAACACACCAACCCTGCCTAGCCCCAACTCTAACACACCAGCCCTACCTAACCCCAACTCTAACACACCAGCCCTACCTAGCCCCAACTCTAACACACCAGCCCTACCTAGCCCCAACTCTAACACACCAGCCGCACCTAGCCCCAACTCTAACACACCAGCCCTGCCTAGCCCCAACTCTAACACACCAGCCCCACCTATCCCCAACTCTAACACACCAGCCCTGCCTAGCCCCAACTCTAACACACCAGCCCTGCTTAGCCCCAACTCTAACACACCAGCCCCACCTAGCCCCAACTCTAACACCCCAATCCTGCCTAGCCCCAACTCTAACACACCAGCCCCACCTAGCCCCACTCTAACACACCAGCCCCACCTATCCCCAACTCTAACACACCAGCCCTACCTAACCCCAACTCTAACACACCAGCCCCACCTATCCCCAACTCTAACACACCAGCCCCACCTATCCCCAACTCTAACACACCAGCCCCACCTAGCCCCACTCTAACACACCAGCCCCACCTAGCCCCAACTCTAACACACCAGCCCTACCTAACCCCAACTCTAACACACCAGCTCCACCTATCCCCAACTCTAACACACCAGCCCTACCTAGCCCCAACTCTAACACACCAGCCCTACCTAGCCCCAACTCTAACACACCAACCCCACCGATCCCCAACTCTAAAACACCAACTCTACCTAGCCCCAACTCTAACACACCAGCCTTACATAGCCCCAACTCTACCACACCAGCCCTACCTAGCCCCAACTCTAACACACCAGCCCTACCTAGCCCCAACTCTAACACACCAGCCCTACCTAGCCCCAACTCTAACACACCAACCCTGCCTAGCCCCAACTCTAACACACCAGCCCTACCTAGCCCCAACTCTAACACACCATCCCCGCCTAGCCCCAACTCTAACACACCAACCCCACCTAGCCCCAACTCTAACACACCAAGCCCACCTAGCTCCAACTCTAATACACCAGCCATGCCTAGCCCCAACTCTAACACACCAGCCCTGCCTAGCCCCCACTCTAACACACCAACCCCACATAGCCCCAACTCTAACACATTATCCCTGCCTAGCCCCAACTCTAACACACCAGCCCTACCTAGCCCCAACTCGGCAGAAGAATTCGTTCTGCCGTGTTTCAAATCTGATTTGTGCTCGCGAATTCGGTCAGAGACATGTCGCTTCGTCTCCCCGATATAGCAATCACCGCAGGTACAACTCAATTTGTAAACCCCGGGGTACTGTAAGTCAGGAATGACATCCTTCACAGATGGGATCAGATCACGAATTTTGCGTACTGTATTGAACCGGACCTGGATCTTGTGTTTGTTTAGGATTTTGGAAATATTTTTAGTAACGCCTGCTATATATGGTCGCCCTGCCTAGCCCCAACTCTAACACACCAGGACCTACCTAGCCCCAACTCTAACACACCAGCCCTGCCTAGCCCCAACTCTAACACACCAACCCCACCTAGCCCCAAATCTAACACATCAGCCCCACCTAGCCCCACTCTAACACACCAACCCTGCCTAGCCCCAACTCTAACACACCAGCCCTACCTAACCCCAACTCTAACACACCAGCCCTACCTAGCCCCAACTCTAACACACCAGCCCTACCTAGCCCCAACTCTAACACACCAGCCGCACCTAGCCCCAACTCTAACACACCAGCCCTGCCTAGCCCCAACTCTAACACACCAGCCCCACCTATCCCCAACTCTAACACACCAGCCCTGCCTAGCCCCAACTCTAACACACCAGCCCTGCTTAGCCCCAACTCTAACACACCAGCCCCACCTAGCCCCAACTCTAACACCCCAATCCTGCCTAGCCCCAACTCTAACACACCAGCCCCACCTAGCCCCACTCTAACACACCAGCCCCACCTATCCCCAACTCTAACACACCAGCCCTGCCTAGTCCCAACTCTAACACACCAGCCCTGCCTAGCCCCCACTCTAACACACCAGCCCCACCTAGCCCCACTCTAACACACCAGCCCTACCTAACCCCAACTCTAACACACCAGCCCCACCTATCCCCAACTCTAACACACCAGCCCCACCTATCCCCAACTCTAACACACCAGCCCCACCTAGCCCCACTCTAACACACCAGCCCCACCTAGCCCCAACTCTAACACACCAGCCCTACCTAACCCCAACTCTAACACACCAGCTCCACCTATCCCCAACTCTAACACACCAGCCCTACCTAGCCCCAACTCTAACACACCAGCCCTACCTAGCCCCAACTCTAACACACCAACCCCACCGATCCCCAACTCTAAAACACCAACTCTACCTAGCCCCAACTCTAACACACCAGCCTTACATAGCCCCAACTCTACCACACCAGCCCTACCTAGCCCCAACTCTAACACACCAGCCCTACCTAGCCCCAACTCTAACACACCAGCCCTACCTAGCCCCAACTCTAACACACCAACCCTGCCTAGCCCCAACTCTAACACACCAGCCCTACCTAGCCCCAACTCTAACACACCATCCCCGCCTAGCCCCAACTCTAACACACCAACCCCACCTAGCCCCAACTCTAACACACCAAGCCCACCTAGCTCCAACTCTAATACACCAGCCATGCCTAGCCCCAACTCTAACACACCAGCCCTACCTAGCCCCAACTCTAACACACCATCCCCGCCTAGCCCCAACTCTAACACACCAGCCATGCCTAGCCCCAACTCTAACACACCAACCCCACCTAGCCCCAACTCTAACACACCAGCCCCACCTAGCCCCAACTCTAACACACCAACCCCACCTAGCCCCAACTCTAACACACCAACCCCACCTAGCCCCAACTCTAATACACCAGCCCCGCCTAGCCCCAACTCTAACACACCAACCCCACCTAGCCCCAACTCTAACACACTAGCCCTACCTAGCCCCAACTCTAACACACCAGCCCTGCCTAGCCCCAACTCTAACACACCGATAATTGGTGAGTGACAGGCGAGTGATAATTGGTGAGTGTCAGGTGAGTGATAATTGGTGAGTGACAGGTGAGTTGTGAATGTTATTGGCCAGTGTGAGTGGTGAGTGAGTGGTGAGTAAGTGGTGAGTGAGTAGTGCGTATAGTGGTGAGTGGTGAATGAGTGGTGAGTAAGTGGTGAGTAGAGTGGTGAGTGAGTGGTGAGTTAGTGGTGAGTATAGTGATGAGTAAGTGGCGAGTGAGTGGTGAGTAAGTGGTGAGGGAGTGGTGAGTAAGTGGTGAGTGAGTGGTGAGTGAGTGGTGAGTATAGTGGTGAGTGAGTGGTGAGTGAGTGGTGAGTATAGTGGTGAGTGAGTGGTGAGTGGTGAGTAAGAGGTGAGTAAGTAGTGAGTAAATGGTGAGTGAGTAAATGGTGAGTGAGTGGTGAGTAAGTGGTGAGTATAGTGGTGATTAAGTGGTGAGTAAGTGGTGATTAAGTGGTGAGTAAGTGGTGAGTAAGAGGTGAGTAAGTGGTGAGTGAGTGGTGAGTAAGTGGTGAGTGAGTGGTGAGTAAGTGGTGAGTAATTGGTGAGTGAGTGGTGAGTGAGTGGTGAGTAAGTGGTGAGTGAGTGAGTGGTGAGTAAGTGGTGAGTAAATGGTGAGTAAGTGGTGAGTGAGTGGTGAGTAAGTGGTGAGTAGAGTGGTGAGTGAGTGGTGAGTTAGTGGTGAGTGAGTGGTGAGTAAGTGGTGAGTAAGTGGTGAGTAATTGGTGAGTGAGTGGTGAGTGAGTGGTAAGTGGTGAGTGAGTGGTGAATATAGTGGTGACTGAGTGGTGAGTGTGGTAAGTAGTGAGTGGTGAGTGAGTGGTGAGTGAATGGTGAGTGAGTGGTGAGTAGAGTGGTGAGTGAGTGGTGAGTAAGTGGTGAGTGAGTGGTGAGTAAGTGGTGAGTATAGCGGTGATTAAGTGGTGAGTGAGTGGTGAGTAAGAGGTGAGTAAGTGGTGAGTGAGTGGTGAGTAAATGGTGAGTAATTGGTGAGTGAGTGGTGAGTGAGTGGTGAATATAGTGGTGAGTGAGTGGTGAGTGAGTGGTAAGTAGTGAGTGGTGAGTGAATGGTGAGTGAGTGGTGAGTGAATGGTGAGTGAGTGGTGAGTAGAGTGGTGAGTGAGTGGTGAGTAAGTGGTGAGTGAGTGGTGAATATAGTGGTGAGTGAGTGAGTCAGTGGTGAGTGAGTGAGTGGTGAGTGAGTGGTGAGTGAGTGGTAAGTAGTGAGTGGTGAGTGAATGGTGAGTGAGTGGTGAGTGAATGGTGAGTGGTGAGTAGAGTGGTGAGTGAGTGGTGAGTAAGAGGTGAGTGAGTGGTGAGTAAGTGGTGAGTGAGTGCTGAGTAAGTGGTGAGTGAGTGGTGAGTTAGTGGTGAGTAAGTGGTGAGTAATTGGTGAGTGAGTGCTGAGTAAGTGGTGAGTGGAATCTGCCTAAGCCCCGCCTAGAGATGAAACCCAAGAATCGCAGTCGCCAGGCCGCGTCTCCATGGCAACGCGGCCTAGCGACGCCTGCACCCCTTCGCCTCCTCCCGGTTCTCCTCCTCATCGCGCCTCCACCTCCTCGTCCTCTCCCCGCCAAGTTCGAGGCCCACCCCCCCTCCTCCTCCTCCTCCCCGGCTGCTCGCAACTCTCCGCGGCCCTCGTCTCCGTCTTCGCCGCGCCGCTCGCTCGCTCGCCACCCCGAGGCCACCCCGAGGGCACGCAGAGGGGCGAGGTGGTGACCCAGAGGCCTAGTGCAGGCGTCAACTAGGCAAGCTCACCCCCCCCCCCCACCGCCTCTCGCCCGTGAGATTTTATTTCTTTTAATTTGTCGTTAACCTTTAAACAGAGTCAACAACTCTACGCGTCGTTTGGCGCTTTCAGATGCTGTATATACTACACTGTACACTGCTATACACTATACTATACACTAGTATACACTTCTATACCCTATACTACACACTACACTATGCACTGCTATACACTACACTATACACTACATTATACCCTATACTACACACTACACTACTATATACTACACTATACACTACACTACTATACACTACACATTATACACTACACTATACACTACATTATACACTACACACTACACATTGTACACTACACACTACACATTGTACACTACACACTACACTACACATTGTACACTACACAATACACTACACACTACACATTGTACACTACACTACACATTGTACACTACACACTACACTACACATTGTACACTACACTATACACTACACTACACACTACACATTGTACACTATACACTACACATTGTACACTACACTATACACATTGTACACTACACTATACACTACACTATACACTACACATTGTACACTACACTATAAACTACTTCTGGCCGCTAACCATCGAACATGGACGGTGATCATCGCGCGGCGCTTCCAGACGCGCTGCTTCCGCGGCCGTCTGGAACGCTCTCTCCCCTTCCCACATTAAGAAGCCACTGACTGGGAGCGCTGCTGCCCTTTTACATCATCATCGTCTGGAACTGATGCTGCTCTTGTTTAGTTTGTTGAACTTACCCGTCCCGCATCTCAGATTTGCGCGGTTTTCTACGTACGAAAGAAGTTCAACGGGTTGTGGGGTGCGTCTTATAATCGGGTACTTGTGGTGTGGGGAGCGGTGGTCCACCCAGCCTCAAATGAGTTACCTGGTGCTGTGTGTGTGGTCAACATCGCCACTGGGGAGACAAAGGCGACCGGGCGTGGTGCTGGTAGCCACCCACCCTCTCGTGTGCCACAGTGCCGGTAGCCTTCACAGGTGCTGCTCGCTAACAGCACTTGCCCCTACAGCCTGTTAGAGGCTACACGGGGGACCTTTGTCTTTGTGTCTACCTTCATAGGTGCTGCTGCTACTCGCTACTAACAGCACTTGCCCCTATAGCCTGTTAGAGGCTACACGGGGGACCTTTGTCTGTGTCTACCTTCACAGGTGCTGCTGCTACTCGCTACTAACAGCACTTGCCCCTGCAGCCTGTTAGAGGCTACACGGGGGACCTTTGTCTGTGTTGTGTGCGAGAGATCACAGGTGGTAAGTCAAGTCAAGCGTTATATTTGATTACATTAGTGGCGCCTTTCTGGCTCAAATCCGCCACTCGAAGCGCCTCCCCATCACATTAATTCTCGACGTGAAACAAATCGTAACATTCGAAACAATTCGACCAAATTAAGAACAAAACATCTATCTACGTTCTATCTACCGCCGTTGCTTCAAATGTAATTAGTCGTAATAAAAGGGAAAGTTGTGATTGTGTGTGTCTGTTCGAAATGTTTAGCGTACTTCCCCGACATGCAGCAAACTTAAAATCTGGCATGTGGGTAGCTTCCAGACTCGACACCATGCAAAAAGTATTCAAATAGACTTTTGTATAGACTATACTCTTAGGTTCTATTGGGTAAAGTCACGTAGGTGAAAATAAAATAACAAAAAAATCACGACGTTTCGGCCACAACACAAGCGGCCTTCATCAGGTGAAGGGACGAGACTGTCTGGAGGACAGCGCTGGAGTGTATAGACTTTTTTTGGGGGGGGCGGGCGGGGCGAATAATGCAAATGAGCTGTGACGTCAAATCTGTCATATGACCCGCATGCGGAAGCGTCACGCAGTGTGCCTGGTGACGTCACGCATCCCCCCCCCCAACCCTACCCGAGTAGAGTGCCATACAAATGTGTTGGCGTACGAACCCTGAAAGTTGTGTGTGTGTATGTGTGTATGTATCTGTGTGTGTGTATGTACGTGTGTGTGTATCTGTGTGTGTGTATGTATCTGTGTGTGTGTATGTATCTGTGTGTGTGTATGTGTGTGTGTATCTGTGTGTATGTATCTGCTCACTGCAGAGGAGAGGCTGCCACTCCTCTGTCGGGAGCTGGACCGGTACCGCCTGGATCTATGCGGCATTCAGGAGGTCCGGTGGACCGGCTTTGGCTCCTGCCACCATGAGGGGTGGACAGTCCTCTACTCGGGGCAGCAGACTGCCAAACAACAGGGTGTGGGTCTTCTTTTGAACAAAAGAATGAAGGGGGCGTGGGAGCGTGGCGGTGAGGTGTGGGAAGCTGTAAGCCCCAGGCTACTTTGGGCTCGCCTTCCCATCAACCGGAGGCGAGGAATGGTGGTCGTGGTTACTTATGCCCCCACCGAAGATGAACATCCGTGGAGGGATGCAGGCAAAGCCGATGAGTCAGATGCCTTCTATGACCTCCTGTCACAGGTGCTGGCTAAAGTGGCCCCTCGGGATAGAGTCATCATGTTGGGTGACTTCAATGCCCGAGTTGGTCATGATACTGGCACCTGGTCTGGAGTGATTGGAGGGCATGGGCCAGATCAGCTCAATAACAACGGTAGAAGGCTGCTAGATTTTGTGCAGCCCATGGGCTTGTAATTACCAACACGCTGTTCCGGCATCGGCGCATCCACACAACATCATGGATGCATGCCGGGTCCAAGCAAGAACATCTGCTGGACTACATAGTGACGGACCAGCGAATGCGAGCCCATGTCCTTGACACCAGGACCTACCGTGGAGCTGATCTGCCCTCTGACCATCGACTAGTCATCTGTAAGATGCGCCTGCCATTCTTCCACTCCGGTGGTGGGTGTACACCCAGGACCCCATTCCAACATGAAGTGGCCTGGTCTCAATTATCTGATGAAAGTTGCAAGCGAGAATTTCATCATCGCTTGCGGCTGGGATTGGCATCGTCCCCGACTGCTCCTGATGTCGAGGGTAAATGGGCGAGGTTTAGGACTGTGACTCATGCAGCTGCAATGGCTGCTTTGGGTACGCGGTCCAGACCTCCCCAGAGACCCTGGCTGACAGAGGAGGTGTTCAGGATGGTTGAGAAAAAGCGACAGGCCCACTGTCATCGGCTACAGAATCCCACGTCAGAGAATGAGGAGGCTTACCGCAGCCTTCGCTCGGAGGTTCGGAGAGCCGTGAGGCGCTGCAAGGATGGGTGGTGGTCGCGTGTTGCTGAGGAGATGTAGTCTGCCTCAGTGGCCCGTGATCACAAATCTCTATTTAACTCCATCAAAAAAGTAACCTGCAGCGCCACACCTATTACCATCATTAGGGGAACAAACGGTGATCCAATCTCCGACCCCCAGGAACAGGTTCGCAGATTTGCTGAGCATTTCTGTGAGGTCCTGGGGGAGGGAAAATCCCACAGCCAGGAAAACATCGTGGCACAAGGTGAGGATGACCCTGCTGAGGCTGCGGTGCCTCAAATATTGGAAGAAGTCACCCCCTGTGAGTGGCTGGCTGAGGTGCCATCTGCTGAGGAAGTATTGAAGGCGATCCGGAGTCTGAGACCAGGAAAGGCAGCGGGCAGAGATGATCTCCCAAGCGAAATGCTGAGGGAGGGTGGCGTTTGTGCACAGACTGCCCTATATGACATCATAACAACAGTCTGGACCACTGGATGGGTTCCGCAGGATTGGAAGGATGCCCTGGTGGTCCCCCTTTTTAAGAAGGGGGACCGCACAGACTGTAACAACTACAGGGGCATCTCACTCCTCAGTGTGCCACGAAAGGTCCTGGCAAGGATTATTCAGCATCGCCTTGCCAGGCACGCTGAGGAGAGGCTTGCGGAGCCCCAATGCGGTTTCAGGAAAGGGCGGTCCTGCACAGATGCCATATTTTTCTCTCCGTCTGCTACAGCAGAGGTGTAGGGAATTCCAACAAGACCTACATCTCTGCTTTATTGACCTGGTCAAGGCCTATGATACCATCAGTAGGCCTGGGCTCTGGGTCGTTCTTCGTGCTTTTGGAGTACCTGACCCTCTGCTCACGATCATTAAGGACCTTCATGATATTGAGCGGGCCCGGGTAAAACTACGTGGCCGGGAGTCAGAGCCATTCCCTGTACACCTTGGGGTGCGACAGGGATGTCCTCTGGCTCCCACATTATTTAACATCTATTTTGACCACGTAGTTCGTGAAGCCTTCAATAGCTGTACCGGGGGAATCTCCATATGGTACAGATATAATGGGAGGCTAATCGATGCCCGGGTGCGGTCAAGGGATGGCTCCCTATTGCTCAACCACATTATGTATGCTGATGATTTGGTAATAGCTGCTCAGTCAGAGGAGGCGTTGGAGACGCTGCTGCTGAGACTGGAGCGTGCCACTAAGAGGTGGGGCCTTACCATCAGCCCCACCAAAACTAAGCACCTGCCTGGGTATTTTGTACCATCGGACACTCCACCCCCACAACTCCCAATCGGTGATGGGGCAGTTGTGGAGAGATTGGAGAGTTTCCCATACCTGGGCAGTGTGCTTATGACTGGCTCCAGTTTAACAGCAGAGGTCTCACTCCGAATCAGTCGAGCGGCAATATCTTTTCATTGGTTGCGTAACGCTGTGTGGAAGCTACCTGGTCTGTCGCTCCGCACTAAGCTTCAGGTCTTCTTGGCCACGGTCATTCCCTCCCTTCTCTGCGTTTGCGAAACGTGGACCCCCCTAATGGAACATCTTCGCCGGTTAGAAACATTTAGGCTGGCCTGCCTACGATCCATCCTGGGTTTAACCAGACTGGATTGTGTGAGGAGCTCACAAATCCTTGAAAGATCTGGGCAGGGTCCCATCGGTGAGCTCCTCCGGCAGGCAAGGCTGCGATGGCTGGGTCATGTAGCCTGCATGCCCAGCCACCGCATGCCGAAACAGCTTTTGTTTGGCCGGATTGAGGGGGCTAAGCGGGCGCGGCACGGGCTAGAGAAGAGATGGAGTGATGTGGTACAGGAGGACGTGGAGCTGAGTGGACTTGCCGATGACCGGTACCAGCGGTGTCAAGATCGGCCTCTGTGGAGGAGGCTCGTGAAGGATGCTACTGGGCAGTTGGAGGCAGTCGCCCTCCAACAACAACGGAGGACGGAGGAACGACGCTCAGAACAACGAGCGGGGCGCCGGGTGGCTAAAGCACAGCAGGTTGGCACAGTAGGGGGCACAGGTGGTGCATCAGCCAGTCATCTCAGTCAGTCGACCCGTGGCACCTGGGTCTGCCCCGTGACCTCCTGCCAGCGGGCGTTCGACACTTCACGTGGCCTCAGGGTGCACATAGCCTGGCACAAGCGTCGTGGTGACGTCACCGCCACTTAGTGGCGAATGCCGGTTGTTGTTGTATCTGTGTGTGTATGTATCTGTGTGTGTATGTATTTGTGTGTGTATCTGTGTGTGTGTGTATCTGTGTGTGTGTATGTGTGTGTGTATGTGTGTACCTGTGTGTGTGTGGGGAGCGGTAGTGTAGCGGTTAGCGCTACGCCACGCTACGAACCTGGCAACCCGAGTTCGATTCCCGCTCACGGCCACCACCGGCGACGATCATTTCAACCGGTTCTGGGCCCTCCCCTAGGTCGGCTCAGCCTCAAACGCGTAACTGGTGCGGTGTGTGAACATCGCCACTGTCGAGACAAAGGCGGCCGGGGCGTGGTGAATCCAAGTCCCGGGCGAAGCCGGGCAGTTAAGCTTGTTGGTTGTGGCTTCGAGCGACTTGTGTGCAAGCGCAGATAGCCGTGTTTGTTGAGTTGCGACCGTCAATATCCTGGACGAATCCGATGAGCTACAAAGCTCTTCTCCACAGACGTCTGGCACAGCGTAGCGGCGATGTGGGGAGCGTTTGGCGCAGCGGTTAGCGTGACGCTGCGATCCCCGGCGGAGACCCGGGTTCGATTCACGCTCACGGCCACCGCCAACACTGGCGACAATTGTCTGGACCGGTCCCGGGCCTCCCCTAGGTCAACTCAGCCTCAAATGAGCACCTGGTGCAGTGGGCGGGCGGGCGGCATCGCCGCTGCTGAGGCCACAGTGCCGGCAGCGTTCACAGGCGCTGCTGCTACTCGCTGCTAACGGCACTCGCCCCCAAAAATCTGTCAGAGGCGACACGGGGGTGGTGGGCACCTTTGTCTTTGTACGTCTGTGTGGAGAGCAGTGGCGCAGCGGTTAGCGGCACGCCGCGATTCCGGCCCGTCGGAGACCCGAGTTGGATCCGCGCTCACGGCCACCGCCGGCGACAGCGAACATCTGAGCCAGGCCCTGAACCAGGCCCGGAACCAGGCCCTGAACCAGGCCCTGAACCAGGCCCTGAACCAGGCCCTGAACCAGGCCCTGTGCGCCCCCTCGGCCCCCTCTCCCACCCCACCCGGTCGGGAAAACGCGCAGGGCCGAGAGCGAAGGGACAGCGGCGGCGCTGGCAGTGGTGGTGGTGGCCCACCCTGCTGCCCCATCGCTTGACGGAGCCGGCGGCCCGGGTTCGACTCCCGCTCCGGGATGAGGCTCAAGACGTTCGTGACGAAGGAGGCGAAGCATATCCTTGAAGCGCTCCGCCCGGCGATCAGCCGATTGATTGATTGACTGATTGATCGATCGATCAACACGCTGATTGGTCCGTCACGGTGGCTAGGAGATGTTAACTACCTCGAAGCGCTCCGCCCGGCGATCAGCCGATTGATTGATTGACTGATTGATCGATCGATCAACACGCTGATTGGTCCGTCACGGTGGCTAGGAGATGTTAACTACCTCGCCTGGTCTACAGGAGGTCGTGGGTTCGATCCAGACCCTGACAATGCCTGCTGCTGTATATTTGGAGTCTGCGTTTCTCTCTCTCTCATCATCATCACGGTGGCTAGGAGATGTTAACTACCTCGCCTGGTCTACAGGAGGTCGTGGTTTCGATCCAGACCCTGACAATGCCTGCTGCTGTATATTTGGAGTCTGCGTCTCTCTCTCATCATCATCACGGTGGCTAGGTGGATGTTGACTACCTCGCCTGGTCTACAGGAGGTCGTGGTTTCGATCTAGACCCTGACAATGCCTGCTGCTGTATATCTGGAGTCTGCGTCTCTTTCTCATCATCATCACGGTGGCTAGGAGATGTCAACTACCTCGCCTGGTCTACAGGAGGTCGTGGGTTCGATCCAGACCCTGACGATGCCTGCTGCTGTATATTTGGAGTCTGCGTTTCTCTCTCATCATCATCACGGTGGCTAGGAGATGTTAACTACCTCGCCTGGTCTGCAGGAGGTCGTGGGTTCAATGCTGAACTTGACATCTGCTGTATATTTGGAGTCTGCGTCTCTCTCTCATCATCATCACGATGGCTAGGAGATGTTGACTACCTTGCCTGGTCTACAGGAGGTCGTGGTTTCGATCCAGACCCTGACGATGCCTGCTGCTGTGGATTTGGAGTCTGCGTCTCTCTCATCATCATCATCACGCTGGCTAGGAGATGTTGACCACCTTGCCTGGTCTACAGGAGGTCGTGGGTTCGATGCTGACCCTGACACCTGCTGTATATTTGGAGTTTGCGTGTCTTCCTCTCTGTCTCCCCGTGGTCGCGTGGATTTTTCTCAGGGTTTCGCTGTTTTGTCTCTCCACCTTTAAAATTTGCTGCTATAAATGTCCACGTGATGACGATGATGATGATGAAACCACTTGGGTGAGCTGTCATTTGTAGCCAGGTCCCTAGTTAGTCTCATTCACCTCGTTAGTCTCATTTACCTCGTTAGTATCACCTCGTTAGTCTCACCTCGTTAGTCTCACTCACCTCGTTAGTCTCATTCACCCCGTTAGTCTCGCCTCGTTAGTCTCATTCACCTCGTTAGTTTCATTCACCCCGTTAGTCTCATTCACCTCGTTAGTCTCACCTCGTTAGTCTCGTTCACCTCGTTAGTCTCAACTCGTTAGTCTCATTCACCTCGTTAGTCTCACCTCGTTAGTCTCATTCACCTCGTTAGTCTCGTTCACCTCGTTAGTCTCACCTCGTTAGTCTCATTCACCTCGTTAGTCTCATTCATCCCGTTAGTCTCATTCACCTCGTTAGTCTCATTCACCCCGTTAGTCTCACCTCGTTAGTCTCATTCACCTCGTTAGTCTCATTCACCTCGTTAGTCTCATTCATCCCGTTAGTCTCATTCACCTCCTTAGTCTCATTCACCTCGTTAGTCTCACCTCGTTAGTCTCACCTCGTTAGTCTCATTCACCTCGTTAGTCTCACCTCGTTAGTCTCATTCACCTCGTTAGTCTCATTCGCCTCGTTAGTCTCATTCGCCTCGTTAGTCTCATTCACCTCGTTAGTCTCACTCGCCTCGTTAGTCTCATTCACCTCGTCAGTCTCATTCACCTCGTTAGTCTCATTCACCCCGTTAGTCTCACCTCGTTAGTCTCATTCACCTCGTTAATCTCAACTCGTTAGTCTCATTCACCTCGTTAGTCTCACCTCGTTAGTCTTATTCACCCCGTTAGTCTCATTCACCTCGTTAGTCTCACCTCGTTAGTCTCATTCACCTCGTTAGTCTCATTCACCTCGTTAGTCTCATTAACCCCGTTAGTCTCACCTCGTTAGTCTCATTCACCTCGTTAGTCTCACCTCGTTAGTCTCATTCACCTCGTTAGTCTCATTCACCTCGTTAGTCTCACCTCGTTAGTCTTATTCACCCCGTTAGTCTCATTCACCTCGTTAGTCTCACCTCGTTAGTCTCATTCACCCCGTTAGTCTCATTCACCTCGTTAGTCTCACCTCGTTAGTCTCATTCACCTCGTTAGTCTCATTCTCCTTGTTAGTCTCATTCACCTCGTTAGTCTCATTCACCTCGTTAGTCTCACCTCGTTAGTCTCATTCACCCCGTTAGTCTCATTCTCCTCGTTAGTCTCATTCACCTCGTTAGTTCATTCACCTCGTTAGTCTCACCTCGTTAGTCTCATTCACGTCGTTAGTCTTATTCACCTCGTTAGTCTCATTCACCTCGTTAGTCTCATTCACCTCGTTAGTCTCACCTCGTTAGTCTCATTCACGTCGTTAGTCTCATTCACCTCGTTAGTCTCATTCACCTCGTTAGTCTCACCCCGTTAGTCTTATTCACCTCGTTAGTCTCATTCTCCTCGTTAGTCTCACTCACCTCGTTAGTCTCACCTCGTTAGTCTCATTCACCTCGTTATTCTCGTTCACCTCGTTAGTCTCATTCACCTCGTTAGTCTCACTCACCTCGTTAGTCTCGTTCACCTCGTTAGTCTCACCTCGTTAGTCTCATTCACCTCGTTAGTCTCATTCACCTCGTTAGTCTCACCTAGTTAGTCTCATTCACCTCGTTAGTCTCGTTCACCTCGTTAGTCTCACTCACCTCGTTAGTCTCACCTCGTTAGTCTCATTCACCTCGTTAGTCTCATTCATCCCGTTAGTCTCATTCACCTCCTTAGTCTCATTCACCTCGTTAGTCTCACCTCGTTAGTCTCATTCACCTCGTTAGTCTCACCTCGTTAGTCTCATTCACCTCGTTAGTCTCACTCGCCTCGTTAGTCTCATTCACCTCGTTAGTCTCATTCACCTCGTCAGTCTCATTCACCCCTTTAGTCTCACCTCGTTAGTCTCATTCACCTCGTTAATCTCAACTCGTTAGTCTCATTCACCTCGTTAGTCTCACCTCGTTAGTCTTATTCACCCCGTTAGTCTCATTCACCTCGTTAGTCTCACCTCGTTAGTCTCATTCACCTCGTTAGTCTCATTCACCTCGTTAGTCTCATTAACCCCGTTAGTCTCACCTCGTTAGTCTCATTCATCTCGTTAGTCTCATTCACCTCGTTAGTCTCATTCACCTCGTTAGTCTCACCTCGTTAGTCTTATTCACCCCGTTAGTCTCATTCACCTCGTTAGTCTCACCTCGTTAGTCTCATTCACCCCGTTAGTCTCATTCACCTCGTTAGTCTCACCTCGTTAGTCTCATTCACCTCGTTAGTCTCATTCTCCTTGTTAGTCTCATTCACCTCGTTAGTCTCATTCACCTCGTTAGTCTCACCTCGTTAGTCTCATTCACCCCGTTAGTCTCATTCTCCTCGTTAGTCTCATTCACCTCGTTAGTCTCATTCACCTCGTTAGTCTCACCTCGTTAGTCTCATTCACGTCGTTAGTCTTATTCACCTCGTTAGTCTCATTCGCCTCGTTAGTCTCATTCACCTCGTTAGTCTCATTCACCTCGTTAGTCTCACCTCGTTAGTCTCATTCACGTCGTTAGTCTCATTCACCTCGTTAGTCTCATTCACCTCGTTAGTCTCACCCCGTTAGTCTTATTCACCTCGTTAGTCTCATTCTCCTCGTTAGTCTCACTCACCTCGTTAGTCTCACCTCGTTAGTCTCATTCACCTCGTTATTCTCGTTCACCTCGTTAGTCTCATTCACCTCGTTAGTCTCACTCACCTCGTTAGTCTCGTTCACCTCGTTAGTCTCACCTCGTTAGTCTCATTCACCTCGTTAGTCTCACCTCGTTAGTCTCATTCACCTCGTTAGTCTCGTTTACCTCGTTAGTCTCACTCACCTCGTTAGTATCACCTCGTTAGTCTCATTCACCTCGTTAGTCTCATTCACCTCGTTAGTCTCACTCACCTCGTTAGTCTCACCTCGTTAGTCTTATTCACCCCGTTAGTCTCATTCACCTCGTTAGTCTCACCTCGTTAGTCTCATTCACCCCGTTAGTCTCATTCACGTCGTTAGTCTCATTCACCTCATTAGTCTCATTCACGTCGTTAGTCTCATTCACCTCGTTAGTCTCACCTCGTTAGTCTCATTCACGTCGTTAGTCTCATTCACCCCGTTAGTCTCATTCACCCCGTTAGTCTCATTCACCTCGTTAGTCTCATTCACCTCGTTAGTCTCATTCACCTCGTTAGTCTCATTCACCTCGTTAGCAATGGCGGAGCCAGGATTTTCAGGTAGGGGGAGCCAGCCCCTCTGGCAATGAAAAAGGATGAGGAGTTATTAGTAAGTACAGTGAGGGAAAACAAGTATTTGATCCCCTGCTGATTTTGTACGTTTGCCCACTGACAAAGAAATGATCAGTCTATAATGTTAATGGTAGGTTTATTTGAACAGTGAGAGACAATAACAACAAGAAAATCCAGAAAAACGCATGTCAAAAATGTTATAAATTGATTTGCATTTTAACGAGGGAAATAAGTATTTGACCCCTCTGCAAAACATGACTTAGTACTTGGTGGTAAAACCCTTGTTGGCAATCACAGAGGTCAGACGTTTCTTGTAGTTGGCCACCAGGTTTGCACACATCTCAGGAGGGATTTTGTCCCACTCCTCTTTGCAGATCTTCTCCAAGTCAGTAAGGTTTCGAGGCTGACGTTTGGCAACTCGAACCATCAGCTACCTCCACAGATTTTCTACGGGATTAAGGTCTGGAGACTGGCTAGGCCACTCCAGGACCTTAATGTGCTTCTTCTTGAGCCACTCCTTTGTTGCCTTGGCCGTGTGTTTTGGGTCATTGTCATGCTGGAATACCCATCCACGACCCATTTTCAATGCCCTGGCTGAGGGAAGGAGGTTCTCACCCAATATTTGACGGTACATGGCCCCGTCCATCGTCCCTTTGATGCGGTGAAGTTGTCCTCTCCCCTTAGCAGAAAAACACTTCCAAAGCATAATGTTTCCACCTCCATGTTTGACGGTGGGGATGGTGTTCTTGGGGTCATAGGCAGCATTCCTCCTCCTCCAAACACGGCGAGTTGAGTTGATGCCAAAGAGCTCCATTTTGGTGTCATCTGACCGCAACACTTTCACCCAGTTGTCCTCTGAATCATTCAGATGTTCATTGGCAAACTTCAGACGGGCATGTATATGTGCTTTCTTGAGCAGGGGGACCTTGCGGGCGCTGCAGGATTTCAGTCCTTCACGGCGTAGTGTGTTACCAATTGTTTTCTTGGTGACTATGGTCCCAGCTGCCTTGAGATCATTGACAAGATCCTCCCGTGTAGTTCTGGGCTGATTCCTCACCGTTTTCATAATCATTGCAACTCCACGAGGTGAGATCTTGCATGGAGCCCCAGGCCGAGGGAGATTGACAGTTCTTTTGTGTTTCTTCCATTTGCGAATAATCGCACCAACTGTTGTCACCTTCTCACCAAGCTGCTTGGCAATGGTCTTGTAGCCCATTCCAGCCTTGTGTAGGTCTACAATCTTGTCCCTGACATCCTTGGAGAGCTCTTTGGTCTTGGCCATGGTGGAGAGTTTGGAATCTGATTGATTGATTGCTTTTGTGGACGGGTGTCTTTTATACAGGTGTGCTCCTGATCTCAGCTCGTCACCTGTATAAAAGACACCTGGGAGCCAGAAATCTTTCCGATTGAGAGGGGGTCAAATACTTATTTCCCTCATGAAAATGTAAAATCAATTCACAACATTTTTGACATGCGTTTTTCTGGATTTTTTCTTGTTGTTATTCTGTCTCTCACTCTTCAAATAAACCTACCATTAATATTATAGACCGATCATTCCTTCGTCAGCGGGCAAACGTACAAAATCAGCAGGGGATCAAATACTTTTCTAGATTTGAAGCTTTCGTGACTGCTAGGATCCATACTCTTTGGTTCTATTGGGTAAAGTCACGTAGGTGAAAAAAATTCTGTACTCACTAATTGCGAACCGCGTTGCCGTGTGATCGCCATCGCGCTCGCTGAAGCTGTCGATGCCTTCCGGGAAGTCGCGCACTCTGTGCGCGCGCGACTGCGCGCAATTCTGCGGGCGACCCGTGGCCGCTTACTTATCGCCCAATCGTGGACTCGCCTCGCGGAGCGCCGCGATGGTACGCCGCGCGACGCCGACGTTGTTGCCGACGGACCCGGCCCCCTTGACGACGCTGCACACGTGGGTCCGGCGTGCTGCATCGCCTGGCTGCCGTCTAGCGACGAGGCCTTCTCCTGCGGCGACGACGGCGCCGCCCTGCGCTGGCGCCGGGGGCCGCGCGCCGCGGGGGCCCCGGAGCGCGGGGATCTCGGGGGGGACCCCGAGCCCCTGCGCTGGGGGCTACCGGAGGGGAGCCACCCCACTGACGCGCACTGCCAGCCGCGGGCGGCCGGCGGCGGCGGCGGCAAGAAGCAGCAGCAGCAGCAGGGGGAGGCGCTGGTGATCGCTAGCGCTGAGGGTGAGTGTGTTGGGGGTGAGTGTGTTGGGGGGGGTGTGTGTGTTGGGGGGGGTGTGTTGGGGGTGAGTGTGTGGTGGTGAGTGTGTGGTGATCGCTAGCGCTGAGGGTGAGTGTGTTGGGGGTGAGTGTGTTGGGGGGGGTGTGTGTGTTGGGGGGGGTGTGTTGGGGGTGAGTGTGTGGTGGTGAGTGTGTGGTGATCGCTAGCGCTGAGGGTGAGTGTGTTGGGGTGAGTGTGTGGGGGTGAGTGTGTGGTGGTGAGTGTGTGGTGGTGAGTGTGTGGGGGTGAGTGTGTTGGGGGTGAGTGTGTGGTGATCGCTAGCGCTGAGGGTGAGTGTGTTGGGGTGAGTGTGTGGGGGTGAGTGTGTTGGGGGTGAGTGTGTGGTGGTGAGTGTGTGGGGGTGAGTGTGTGGTGGTGAGTGTGTGGGGGTGAGTGTGTTGGGGGTGAGTGTGTGGTGATCGCTAGCGCTGAGGGTGAGTGTGTTGGGGGTGAGTGGGGTGGTGAGTGTGTGGGGATGGTGAGTGTGTTGGGGTGAGTGTGTGGGGTGGTGAGTGTGTGGGGTGGTGAGTGTGTTGGGGTGAGTGTGTGGGGTGGTGAGTGTGTGGGGTGGTGAGTGTGTTGGGGGTGAGTGTGTGGTGATCGCTAGCGCTGAGGGTGAGTGTGTTGGGGGTGAGTGTGTTGGGGGGGGTGAGTGTGTGGGGGTGGTGAGTGTGTTGGGGTGAGTGTGTGGTGGTGAGTGTGTGTGGTGGTGAGTGTGTAGGGGGTGAGTGTGTTGGGGGTGAGTGTGTGGGTGAGTGTGTGGGGGTGAATGTGTTGGGGTGAGTGTGTGGGGGTGAGTGTGGGGGTGAGTTTGTGGGGTGGTGAGTGTGTGGGGTGAGTGTGTGGGTGAGTGTGTTGTGGTGAGTGTGTGGTGGTGAGTGTGTGGGGGTGAGTGTGTGGGGGTGAGTGTGGGGGTGAGTGTGGGGGTGAGTGTGTGGGGGTGAGTGTGCGGGGTGAGTGTGTGGGGGTGAGTGTGTTGGGTGAGTGTGTGGGGGTGAGTGTGTGGGGGTGAGTGTGTGGGGGTGAGTGTGTGGGGGTGAGTGTGTGGGGGTGAGTGGTGTGTGTTGGTGAGTGTGTGGGGGTGAGTGTGTGGGTGAGTGTGGGGTGAGTGTGTGGGGGTGAGTGTGTGGGGGTGAGTGTGTGGGGGTGAGTGTGTGGGGGTGAGTGTGTGGGGGGTGAGTGTGTGGGTGAGTGTGGGGTGAGTGTGTGGGGGTGAGTGTGTTGGGGTGAGTGTGTTGGGGTGAGTGTGTGTGGGTGAGTGTGTGGGGTGAGTGTGTGTGGGTGAGTGTGTGGGGGTGAGTGTGGGGGTGAGGAGGGTGAGTGTGTGGGGGTGAGTGTGTGGGGGTGAGTGTGGGGGTGAGGAGGGTGAGTGTGTGGGGGTGAGTGTGGGGGTGAGGAGGGTGAGTGTGTGGGGGTGAGTGTGGGGGTGAAGAGGGTGAGTGTGTGGGTGGTGGACGTGAGTGGTGGCGGAGCTGGGTGCGTAGTTGTGGTGGTGGTGGACGTGCGTGGTGGTGGTGAACGTGGTGGTGGTGAACGTGGTGGTGGTGATGAACGTGAGTGGTGGTGGTGAACGTGGTGGTGGTGGACGTGAGTGGTGGTGGTGGTTGTGGAGCTGTGTGCGTGGTGCCCCCAGGACGTCTCCACCTGGTGTCACGTGTGGGCCGCGTGGAGCGCAGCGTGGAGGCTCACCGTGGAGCCGTGCTGGCCGCACGATGGAGCGGGGACGGCACCGCGCTCGCCACCGGTGAGAAGGGCAGCATGGGACAGCGCAACGTACAGGGCAGAGAAGGTCTCTGTGTGAGTCTGTGGGTCTCTGTGTGAGTCTGTGGGTCTCTGTGTGAGTCTGCGGGTCTCTGTGTGAGTCTGTGGGTCTCTGTGTGAGTCTCTGTGTGAGTCTGTGGGTCTCTGTGTGAGTCTGTGGGTCTCTGTGTGAGTCTGTGGGTCTCTGTGTGAGTCTGTGGGTCTCTGTGTGAGTCTGTGGGTCTCTGTGTGAGTCTGCGGGTCTCTGTGTGAGTCTGTGGGTCTCTGTGTGAGTCTCTGTGTGAGTCTGTGGGTCTCTGTGTGAGTCTGTGGGTCTCTGTGTGCGTCTGTGGGTCTCTGTGTGAGTCTGTGGGTCTCTGTGTGAGTCTGTGGGTCTCTGTGTGAGTCTGCGGGTCTCTGTGTGAGTCTGTGGGTCTCTGTGTGAGTCTGTGGGTCTTTGTGTGAGTCTGTGGGTCTCTGTGTGGGTCTCTGTGTGAGTCTGTGGGGCTCTGTGTGAGTCTGTGGGTCTCTGTGTGAGTCTGTGGGTCTCTGTGTGAGTCTGTGTGGGTCTCTGTGTGAGTCTGTGGGTCTCTGTGTGAGTCTGTGGGTCTCTGTGTGAGTCTGTGGGTCTCTGTGTGAGTCTGTGGGTCTCTGTGTGAGTCTGTGTGGGTCTCTGTGTGAGTCTGTGGGTCTCTGTGTGAGTCTGTGGTTCTCTGCATGAGTATCTGCGTGAGTCTGTGGTTCTCTGTGTGAGTATCTGCGCGAGTCTGTGGTTCTCTGCTTGGGCCCGCGAGCCTCTGCGAGCTTCTGCGTGAGCCTGCGCACCCGTACACCCCTCCGCCCGTGCGCGTGCACCGCAGCGACGCTTGCTCACTGACGTGTACACGTCTCCCCACAGCCGGGGAGGATGGCCTCGTCAAGATCTGGTCTCGCAGTGGCATGCTGCGCTCCACGCTGGTGCAGCAGGGTAAGCCTCGCCCGCTCCACTCGGACACAACACGGATTGACCATCGGCACTCATCCGTCGCGTGCGTGTTGTGGTGTGTGCGGCGTGTGTGTGTGTACGGTCACGTGGGGAGCGGTGGTGCAGCGGTTAGCACGCTTTGTAGTGTGTGTAGTGTGTGCGGAGCGGTGGTGCAGCGGTTAGCGCGCTTTGTAGTGTGTGTAGTGTGTGTGTAGTGTGTACGGTCTTGTGGGGAATGGTGGTGCAGCGGTTACCGCGCTTTGTAGTGTGTGTAGTGTGTGGGGAGCGGTGGTGCAGCGGTTAGCACGCTTTGTAGTGTGTGTAGTGTGTGGGGAGCGGTGGTGCAGCGGTTAGCACACTTTGTAGTGTGTGTAGTGTATGTGGAGCGGTGGTGCAGCGGTTAGCACACTTTGTAATTTGAGTAGTGTGTGGAGAGCGGTGGTGCAGCGGTTAGCACACTTTGTAGTGTGTGTAGTGTGTGGGGAGCGGTGGTGCAGCGGTTAGGACACTTTGTAGTGTGTGTGTGTGTGTACGGTCTTGTGGGGAGCGGTGGTGCAGCGTTTAGTGGATGAGACTGACTGTGTGGATGAGACTAACGGGATGGACGATGAGACTAATGAGACTAATGAGACTAACGGGATGGACGATGAGACTGATGAGACTTACGGGATGGACGATGAGACTGATGAGACTTACGGGATGGACGATGAAACTGATGATACTAACGGGATGGACGATGAGACTGATTAGACTAACGGGATGGACGATGAGACTAACGGAGACTTACGGGATGGACGATGAGACTGATGAGACTAACGGGATGGACGATGAGACTAATGGGACTTACGGGATGGACGATGAGACTGATGAGACTAACGGGATGGACGATGAGACTAATGGGACTTGCGGGATGGACGATGAGACTAATGAGACTAACGGGATGGACGGAGAGACTAATGGGACTTACGGGTGGCTAACGTACCGGGCGAGGTTGCAAGACATCTCCTCGCCCACCGCGGCGGCGCCCCCTCTCCGTGGACTCGGCCCTCGGCAAGGAGTGGTGCGGTGAAGTTCACGTGGAGGGGACTTTGTGGGCGTGGTGAAGTTCACTTGGAGGGGACTTTGTGGGTGTGGTGAAGTCCACGTGGAGGGGACTTTGTGGGTGTGGTGAAGTCCACGTGGAGGGGACTTTGTGGGCGTGGTGAAGTTCACGTGGTGGGGACTTTGTGGGCGTGGTGAAGTCCACGTGGAGGGAACTTTGTGGGTGTGGTGAAGTCCACGTGGAGGAGACTTTGTGGGCGTAGTGAAGTCCACGTGGAGGGGACTTTCTGGGCGTGGTGAAGTCCACGTGGAGGGGACTTTGTGGGCGTGGTGAAGTCCACGTGGTGGGGACTTTGTGGGCGTGGTGAAGTCCACTTGGTGGGACTTTGTGGGCGTGGTGAAGTCCACGTGGAGGGACTTTGTGGGTGTGGTGAAGTCCACGTGGTGGGGACTTTGTGGGCGTGGTGAAGTCCACGTGGTGGGGACTTTGTGGGCGTGGTGAAGTCCACGTGGAGGGGACTTTGTGGGTGTGGTGAAGTCCACGTGGAGGGGACTTTGTGGGCGTGGTGAAGTTCACGTGGTGGGGACTTTGTGGGCGTGGTGAAGTCCACGTGGAGGGGACTTTGTGGGTGTGTGAAGTCCACGTGGAGGAGACTTTGTGGGCGTAGTGAAGTCCACGTGGAGGGGACTTTCTGGGCGTGGTGAAGTCCACGTGGAGGGGACTTTGTGGGCGTGGTGAAGTCCACGTGGTGGGGACTTTGTGGGCGTGGTGAAGTCCACTTGGTGGGACTTTGTGGGCGTGGTGAAGTCCACGTGGAGGGACTTTGTGGGTGTGGTGAAGTCCACATGGTGGGGACTTTGTGGGCGTGGTGAAGTCCACGTGGTGGGGACTTTGTGGGCGTGGTGAAGTCCACGTGGAGGGGACTTTGTGGGCGTGGTGAAGTTCACTTGGAGGGACTTTGTGGGCGTGGTGAAGTCCACGTGGTGGGGACTTTGTGGGTGTGGTGAAGTCCACGTGGTGGGGACTTTGTGGGCGTGGTGAAGTTCACTTGAGGGGACTTTGTGGGCGTGAAGTCCACGTGGTGGGGACTTTGTGGGCGTGGTGAAGTCCACGTGGAGGGGACTTTGTGGGCGTGGTGAAGTCCTCGTGGAGGGGACTTTGTGGGCGTGGTGAAGTTCACTTGGAGGGACTTTGTGGGCGTGGTGAAGTTCACTTGGAGGGACTTTGTGGGCGTGGTGAAGTCCACTTGGTGGGGACTTTGTGGGTGTGGTGAAGTCCACGTGGTGGGGACTTTGTGGGTGTGGTGAAGTCCACGTGGTGGGGACTTTGTGGGCGTGGTGAAGTTCACTTGGGGGGACTTTGTGGGCGTGAAGTCCACGTGGTGGGGACTTTGTGGGCGTGGTGAAGTCCACGTGGAGGGGACTTTGTGGGCGTGGTGAAGTCCACGTGGAGGGGACTTTGTGGGCGTGGTGAAGTTCACTTGGAGGGACTTTGTGGGCGTGGTGAAGTTCACTTGGAGGGACTTTGTGGGTGTGGTGAAGTCCACTTGGTGGGGACTTTGTGGGCGTGGTGAAGTCCACGTGGAGGGGACTTTGTGGGTGTGGTGAAGTCCTCGTGGAGGGGACTTTGTGGGCGTAGTGAAGTTCACTTGGAGGGACATTGTGGGCGTGGTGAAGTCCATGTGGTGGGGACTTTGTGGGTGTGGTGAAGTCCACGTGGTGGGGACTTTGTGGGTGTGGTGAAGTTCACGTGGTGGGGACTTTGTGGGCGTGGTGAAGTTCACTTGGAGGGACTTTGTGGGTGTGGTGAAATCCATGTGGAGGGGACTTTGTGGGCGTGGTGAAGTCCATGTGGTGGGGACTTTGTGGGTGTGGTGAAGTCCACGTGGTGGGGACTTTGTGGGTGTGGTGAAGTCCACGTGGTGGGGACTTTGTGGGTGTGGTGAAGTCCACGTGGTGGGGACTTTGTGGGCGTGGTGAAGTCCACGTGGGGGGGACTTTGTGAGCGTGGTGAAGTTCACGTGGAGGGGACTTTGTGAGCGTGGTGAAGTTCACTTGGGGGGACTTTGTGGGTGTGGTGAAGTTCACGTGGAGGGGACTTTGTGGGCGTGGTGAAGTTCACTTGGGGGGACTTTGTGGGTGTGGTGAAGTTCACGTGGAGGGGACTTTGTGGGCGTGGTGAAGTCCATGTGGAGGGGACTTTGTGGGTGTGGTGAAGTTCACGTGGGGGGGACTTTGTGGGTGTGGTGAAGTCCACGTGGTGGGGACTTTGTGGGCGTGGTGAAGTCCACGTGGGGGGACTTTGTGGGCGTGGTGAAGTTCACGTGGTGGGGACTTTGTGGGTGTGGTGAAGCCCACGTGGTGGGGACTTTGTGGGCGTGGTGAAGTTCATGTGGTGGGGACTTTGTGGGCGTGGTGAAGTTCAATTGGAGGGACTTTGTGGGCGTGGTGAAGTCCACGTGGAGGGGACTTTGTGGGCGTGGTGAAGTTCATGTGGTGGGGACTTTGTGGGCGTGGTGAAGTTCACTTGGGGGGACTTTGTGGGCGTGGTGAAGTCCACGTGGTGGGGACTTTGTGGGCGTGGTGAAGTCCACTTGGAGGGACTTTGTGGGTGTGGTGAAGTCCACGTGGAGGGGACTTTGTGGGCATGGTGAAGTCCACGTGGAGGGGACTTTGTGAGCGTGGTGAAGTTCACTTGGAGGGACTTTGTGGGCGTGGTGAAGTTCACGTGGTGGGGACTTTGTGGGCGTGGTGAAGTTCACTTGGAGGGACTTTGTGGGTGTGGTGAAGTCCACGTGGAGGGGACTTTGTGGGCTTGGTGAAGTTCACTTGGAGGGACTTTGTGGGCGTGGTGAAGTCCACGTGGTGGGGATTTTGTGGGCGTGGTGAAGTCCACGTGGTGGGGACTTTGTGGGCGTGGTGAAGTTCACTTGGGGGGACTTTGTGGGTGTGGTGAAGTCCACGTGGTGGGGACTTTGTGGGCGTGGTGAAGTCCACGTGGTGGGGACTTTGTGGGTGTGGTGAAGTCCACGTGGTGGGGACTTTGTGGGCGTGGCGAAGTTCACTTGGGGTGACTTTGTGGGCGTGAAGTCCACGTGGTGGGGACTTTGTGGGCGTGGTGAAGTCCACGTGGAGGGGACTTTGTGGGCGTGGTGAAGTCCACGTGGAGGGGACTTTGTGGGCGTGGTGAAGTCCACGTGGAGGGGACTTTGTGGGCGTGGTGAAGTTCACTTGGAGGGACTTTGTGGGCGTGGTGAAGTCCACGTGGTGGGGACTTTGTGGGTGTGGTGAAGTCCACGTGGTGGGGACTTTGTGGGCGTGGTGAAGTTCACTTGGGGGGACTTTGTGGGCGTGAAGTCCACGTGGTGGGGACTTTGTGGGCGTGGTGAAGTCCACGTGGAGGGGACTTTGTGGGCGTGGTGAAGTCCACGTGGAGGGGACTTTGTGGGCGTGGTGAAGTTCACTTGGAGGGACTTTGTGGGCGTGGTGAAGTTCACTTGGAGGGACTTTGTGGGCGTGGTGAAGTTCACGTGGTGGGGACTTTGTGGGCGTGGTGAAGTTCACTTGGAGGGACTTTGTGGGTGTGGTGAAGTCCACGTGGAGGGGACTTTGTGGGCTTGGTGAATTTCACTTGGAGGGACTTTGTGGGCGTGGTGAAGTCCACGTGGTGGGGATTTTGTGGGCGTGGTGAAGTCCACGTGGTGGGGACTTTGTGGGCGTGGTGAAGTTCACTTGGGGGGACTTTGTGGGTGTGGTGAAGTCCACGTGGTGGGGACATTGTGGGCGTGGTGAAGTCCACGTGGTGGGGACTTTGTGGGCGTGGTGAAGTCCACGTGGAGGGGGCTTTGTGGGCGTGGTGAAGTTCACTTGGAGGGACTTTGTGGGCGTGGTGAAGTCCACGTGGTGGGGACTTTGTGGGTGTGGTGAAGTCCACGTGGTGGGGACTTTGTGGGCGTGGTGAAGTTCACTTGGGGGGACTTTGTGGGCGTGAAGTCCACGTGGTGGGGACTTTGTGGGCGTGGTGAAGTCCACGTGGAGGGGACTTTGTGGGGCGTGGTGAAGTCCACGTGGAGGGGACTTTGTGGGCGTGGTGAAGTTCACTTGGAGGGACTTTGTGGGCGTGGTGAAGTTCACTTGGAGGGACTTTGTGGGCGTGGTGAAGTCCACTTGGTGGGGACTTTGTGGGCGTGGTGAAGTCTACGTGGAGGGGACTTTGTGGGTGTGGTGAAGTCCTCGTGGAGGGGACTTTGTGGGCGTAGTGAAGTTCACTTGGAGGGACTTTGTGGGCGTGGTGAAGTCCATGTGGTGGGGACTTTGTGGGTGTGGTGAAGTCCACGTGGTGGGGACTTTGTGGGTGTGGTGAAGTTCACGTGGTGGGGACTTTGTGGGCGTGGTGAAGTTCACTTGGAGGGACTTTGTGGGTGTGGTGAAATCCATGTGGAGGGGACTTTGTGGGCGTGGTGAAGTCCATGTGGTGGGGACTTTGTGGGCGTGGTGAAGTCCACGTGGTGGGGACTTTGTGGGCGTGGTGAAGTCCACGTGGAGGGGACTTTGTGGGCGTGGTGAAGTTCACTCGGAGGGACTTTGTGGGCGTGGTGAAGTCCACGTGGTGGGGACTTTGTGGGTGTGGTGAAGTCCACGTGGTGGGGACTTTGTGGGCGTGGTGAAGTTCACTTGGGGGGACTTTGTGGGCGTGAAGTCCACGTGGTGGGGACTTTGTGGGCGTGGTGAAGTCCACGTGGAGGGGACTTTGTGGGCGTGGTGAAGTCCACGTGGAGGGGACTTTGTGGGCGTGGTGAAGTTCACTTGGAGGGACTTTGTGGGCGTGGTGAAGTTCACTTGGAGGGACTTTGTGGGCGTGGTGAAGTCCACGTGGTGGGGACTTTGTGGGTGTGGTGAAGTCCACGTGGTGGGGACTTTGTGGGCGTGGCGAAGTCCACGTGGAGGGGACTTTGTGGGCTTGGTGAAGTTCACTTGGAGGGACTTTGTGGGCGTGGTGAAGTCCACGTGGTGGGGATTTTGTGGGCGTGGTGAAGTCCACGTGGTGGGGACTTTGTGGGCGTGGTGAAGTTCACTTGGGGGGACTTTGTGGGTGTGGTGAAGTCCACGTGGTGGGGACTTTGTGGGCGTGGTGAAGTCCACGTGGTGGGGACTTTGTGGGTGTGGTGAAGTCCACGTGGTGGGGACTTTGTGGGCGTGGCGAAGTTCACTTGGGGGGACTTTGTGGGCGTGAAGTCCACGTGGTGGGGACTTTGTGGGCGTGGTGAAGTCCACGTGGAGGAGACTTTGTGGGCGTGGTGAAGTCCACGTGGAGGGGACTTTGTGGGCGTGGTGAAGTCCACGTGGAGGGGACTTTGTGGGCGTGGTGAAGTTCACTTGGAGGGACTTTGTGGGCGTGGTGAAGTCCACGTGGTGGGGACTTTGTGGGTGTGGTGAAGTCCACGTGGTGGGGACTTTGTGGGCGTGGTGAAGTTCACGTGGTGGGGACTTTGTGGGCGTGGTGAAGTCCACGTGGAGGGGACTTTGTGGGCCTGGTGAAGTTCACTTGGAGGGACTTTGTGGGCGTGGTGAAGTCCACGTGGTGGGGACTTTGTGGGTGTGGTGAAGTCCACGTGGTGGGGACTTTGTGGGCGTGGTGAAGTTCACTTGAGGGGACTTTGTGGGCGTGAAGTCCACGTGGTGGGGACTTTGTGGGCGTGGTGAAGTCCACGTGGAGGGGACTTTGTGGGCGTGGTGAAGTCCACGTGGAGGGGACTTTGTGGGCGTGGTGAAGTTCACTTGGAGGGACTTTGTGGGCGTGGTGAAGTTCACTTGGAGGGACTTTGTGGGCGTGGTGAAGTCCACTTGGTGGGGACTTTGTGGGTGTGGTGAAGTCCACGTGGTGGGGACTTTGTGGGTGTGGTGAAGTCCACGTGGTGGGGACTTTGTGGGCGTGGTGAAGTTCACTTGGGGGGACTTTGTGGGCGTGAAGTCCACGTGGTGGGGACTTTGTGGGCGTGGTGAAGTCCACGTGGAGGGGACTTTGTGGGCGTGGTGAAGTTCACTTGGAGGGACTTTGTGGGCGTGGTGAAGTTCACTTGGAGGGACTTTGTGGGTGTGGTGAAGTCCACTTGGTGGGGACTTTGTGGGCGTGGTGAAGTCCACGTGGAGGGGACTTTGTGGGTGTGGTGAAGTCCTCGTGGAGGGGACTTTGTGGGCGTAGTGAAGTTCACTTGGAGGGACTTTGTGGGCGTGGTGAAGTCCATGTGGTGGGGACTTTGTGGGTGTGGTGAAGTCCACGTGGTTGTGGACTTTGTGGGTGTGGTGAAGTTCACGTGGTGGGGACTTTGTGGGCGTGGTGAAGTTCACTTGGAGGGACTTTGTGGGTGTGGTGAAATCCATGTGGAGGGGACTTTGTGGGCGTGGTGAAGTCCATGTGGTGGGGACTTTGTGGGTGTGGTGAAGTCCACGTGGTGGGGACTTTGTGGGTGTGGTGAAGTCCACGTGGTGGGGACTTTGTGGGTGTGGTGAAGTCCACGTGGTGGGGACTTTGTGGGCGTGGTGAAGTCCACGTGGGGGGGACTTTGTGAGCGTGGTGAAGTTCACGTGGAGGGGACTTTGTGAGCGTGGTGAAGTTCACTTGGGGGGACTTTGTGGGTGTGGTGAAGTTCACGTGGAGGGGACTTTGTGGGCGTGGTGAAGTTCACTTGGGGGGACTTTGTGGGTGTGGTGAAGTTCACGTGGAGGGGACTTTGTGGGCGTGGTGAAGTCCACGTGGAGGGGACTTTGTGGGTGTGGTGAAGTTCACGTGGGGGGGACTTTGTGGGTGTGGTGAAGTCCACGTGGTGGGGACTTTGTGGGCGTGGTGAAGTCCACGTGGGGGGACTTTGTGGGCGTGGTGAAGTTCACGTGGTGGGGACTTTGTGGGTGTGGTGAAGTCCACGTGGAGGGGACTTTGTGGGCGTGGTGAAGTTCATGTGGTGGGGACTTTGTGGGCGTGGTGAAGTTCACTTGGGGGGACTTTGTGGGCGTGGTGAAGTCCACGTGGTGGGGACTTTGTGGGCGTGGTGAAGTCCACTTGGAGGGACTTTGTGGGTGTGGTGAAGTCCACGTGGAGGGGACTTTGTGGGCATGGTGAAGTCCACGTGGAGGGGACTTTGTGGGCGTGGTGAAGTTCACTTGGAGGGACTTTGTGGGCGTGGTGAAGTTCACGTGGTGGGGACTTTGTGGGCGTGGTGAAGTTCACTTGGAGGGACTTTGTGGGTGTGGTGAAGTCCACGTGGAGGGGACTTTGTGGGCTTGGTGAAGTTCACTTGGAGGGACTTTGTGGGCGTGGTGAAGTCCACGTGGTGGGGATTTTGTGGGCGTGGTGAAGTCCACGTGGTGGGGACTTTGTGGGCGTAGTGAAGTTCACTTGGGGGGACTTTGTGGGTGTGGTGAAGTCCACGTGGTGGGGACTTTGTGGGCGTGGTGAAGTCCACGTGGTGGGGACTTTGTGGGTGTGGTGAAGTCCACGTGGTGGGGACTTTGTGGGCGTGGCGAAGTTCACTTGGGGTGACTTTGTGGGCGTGAAGTCCACGTGGTGGGGACTTTGTGGGCGTGGTGAAGTCCACGTGGAGGGGACTTTGTGGGCGTGGTGAAGTCCACGTGGAGGGGACTTTGTGGGCGTGGTGAAGTCCACGTGGAGGGGACTTTGTGGGCGTGGTGAAGTTCACTTGGAGGGACTTTGTGGGCGTGGTGAAGTCCACGTGGTGGGGACTTTGTGGGTTTGGTGAAGTCCACGTGGTGGGGACTTTGTGGGCGTGGTGAAGTTCACTTGGGGGGACTTTGTGGGCGTGAAGTCCACGTGGTGGGGACTTTGTGGGCGTGGTGAAGTCCACGTGGAGGGGACTTTGTGGGCGTGGTGAAGTCCACGTGGAGGGGACTTTGTGGGCGTGGTGAAGTTCACTTGGAGGGACTTTGTGGGCGTGGTGAAGTTCACTTGGAGGGACTTTGTGGGCGTGGTGAAGTTCACGTGGTGGGGACTTTGTGGGCGTGGTGAAGTTCACTTGGAGGGACTTTGTGGGTGTGGTGAAGTCCACGTGGAGGGGACTTTGTGGGCTTGGTGAATTTCACTTGGAGGGACTTTGTGGGCGTGGTGAAGTCCACGTGGTGGAGATTTTGTGGGCGTGGTGAAGTCCACGTGGTGGGGACTTTGTGGGCGTGGTGAAGTTCACTTGGGGGGACTTTGTGGGTGTGGTGAAGTCCACGTGGTGGGGACTTTGTGGGCGTGGTGAAGTCCACGTGGTGGGGACTTTGTGGGCGTGGTGAAGTCCACGTGGAGGGGGCTTTGTGGGCGTGGTGAAGTTCACTTGGAGGGACTTTGTGGGCGTGGTGAAGTCCACGTGGTGGGGACTTTGTGGGTGTGGTGAAGTCCACGTGGTGGGGACTTTGTGGGCGTGGTGAAGTTCACTTGGGGGGACTTTGTGGGCGTGAAGTCCACGTGGTGGGGACTTTGTGGGCGTGGTGAAGTCCACGTGGAGGGGACTTTGTGGGCGTGGTGAAGTCCACGTGGAGGGGACTTTGTGGGCGTGGTGAAGTTCACTTGGAGGGACTTTGTGGGCGTGGTGAAGTTCACTTGGAGGGACTTTGTGGGCGTGGTGAAGTCCACTTGGTGGGGACTTTGTGGGCGTGGTGAAGTCCACGTGGAGGGGACTTTGTGGGTGTGATGAAGTCCTCGTGGAGGGGACTTTGTGGGCGTAGTGAAGTTCACTTGGAGGGACTTTGTGGGCGTGGTGAAGTCCATGTGGTGGGGACTTTGTGGGTGTGGTGAAGTCCACGTGGTGGGGACTTTGTGGGTGTGGTGAAGTTCACGTGGTGGGGACTTTGTGGGCGTGGTGAAGTTCACTTGGAGGGACTTTGTGGGTGTGGTGAAATCCATGTGGAGGGGACTTTGTGGGCGTGGTGAAGTCCATGTGGTGGGGACTTTGTGGGCGTGGTGAAGTCCACGTGGTGGGGACTTTGTGGGCGTGGTGAAGTCCACGTGGAGGGGACTTTGTGGGCGTGGTGAAGTTCACTCGGAGGGACTTTGTGGGCGTGGTGAAGTCCACGTGGTGGGGACTTTGTGGGTGTGGTGAAGTCCACGTGGTGGGGACTTTGTGGGCGTGGTGAAGTTCACTTGGGGGGACTTTGTGGGCGTGAAGTCCACGTGGTGGGGACTTTGTGGGCGTGGTGAAGTCCACGTGGAGGGGACTTTGTGGGCGTGGTGAAGTCCACGTGGAGGGGACTTTGTGGGCGTGGTGAAGTTCACTTGGAGGGACTTTGTGGGCGTGGTGAAGTTCACTTGGAGGGACTTTGTGGGCGTGGTGAAGTCCACGTGGTGGGGACTTTGTGGGTGTGGTGAAGTCCACGTGGTGGGGACTTTGTGGGCGTGGCGAAGTCCACGTGGAGGGGACTTTGTGGGCTTGGTGAAGTTCACTTGGAGGGACTTTGTGGGCGTGGTGAAGTCCACGTGGTGGGGATTTTGTGGGCGTGGTGAAGTCCACGTGGTGGGGACTTTGTGGGCGTGGTGAAGTTCACTTGGGGGGACTTTGTGGGTGTGGTGAAGTCCACGTGGTGGGGACTTTGTGGGCGTGGTGAAGTCCACGTGGTGGGGACTTTGTGGGTGTGGTGAAGTCCACGTGGTGGGGACTTTGTGGGCGTGGCGAAGTTCACTTGGGGGGACTTTGTGGGCGTGAAGTCCACGTGGTGGGGACTTTGTGGGCGTGGTGAAGTCCACGTGGAGGAGACTTTGTGGGCGTGGTGAAGTCCACGTGGAGGGGACTTTGTGGGCGTGGTGAAGTCCACGTGGAGGGGACTTTGTGGGCGTGGTGAAGTTCACTTGGAGGGACTTTGTGGGCGTGGTGAAGTCCACGTGGTGGGGACTTTGTGGGTGTGGTGAAGTCCACGTGGTGGGGACTTTGTGGGCGTGGTGAAGTTCACTTGGGGGGACTTTGTGGGCGTGAAGTCCACGTGGTGGGGACTTTGTGGGCGTGGTGAAGTCCACGTGGAGGGGACTTTGTGGGCGTGGTGAAGTCCACGTGGAGGGGACTTTGTGGGCGTGGTGAAGTTCCCTTGGAGGGACTTTGTGGGCGTGGTGAAGTTCACTTGGAGGGACTTTGTGGGCGTGGTGAAGTTCACGTGGTGGGGACTTTGTGGGCGTGGTGAAGTTCACTTGGAGGGACTTTGTGGGTGTGGTGAAGTCCACGTGGAGGGGACTTTGTGGGCTTGGTGAAGTTCACTTGGAGGGACTTTGTGGGCGTGGTGAAGTCCACGTGGTGGGGATTTTGTGGGCGTGGTGAAGTCCACGTGGTGGGGACTTTGTGGGCGTGGTGAAGTTCACTTGGGGGGACTTTGTGGGTGTGGTGAAGTCCACGTGGTGGGGACTTTGTGGGCGTGGTGAAGTCCACGTGGTGGGGACTTTGTGGGCGTGGTGAAGTCCACGTGGAGGGGACTTTGTGGGCGTGGTGAAGTTCACTTGGAGGGACTTTGTGGGCGTGGTGAAGTCCACGTGGTGGGGACTTTGTGGGTGTGGTGAAGTCCACGTGGTGGGGACTTTGTGGGCGTGGTGAAGTTCACTTGGGGGGACTTTGTGGGCGTGAAGTCCACGTGGTGGGGACTTTGTGGGCGTGGTGAAGTCCACGTGGAGGGGACTTTGTGGGCGTGGTGAAGTCCACGTGGAGGGGACTTTGTGGGCGTGGTGAAGTTCACTTGGAGGGACTTTGTGGGCGTGGTGAAGTTCACTTGGAGGGACTTTGTGGGCGTGGTGAAGTCCACTTGGTGGGGACTTTGTGGGCGTGGTGAAGTCCACGTGGAGGGGACTTTGTGGGTGTGGTGAAGTCCTCGTGGAGGGGACTTTGTGGGCGTAGTGAAGTTCACTTGGAGGGACTTTGTGGGCGTGGTGAAGTCCATGTGGTGGGGACTTTGTGGGTGTGGTGAAGTCCACGTGGTGGGGACTTTGTGGGTGTGGTGAAGTTCACATGGTTGGGGACTTTGTGGGCGTGGTGAAGTTCACTTGGAGGGACTTTGTGGGTGTGGTGAAATCCATGTGGAGGGGACTTTGTGGGCGTGGTGAAGTCCATGTGGTGGGGACTTTGTGGGTGTGGTGAAGTCCACGTGGTGGGGACTTTGTGGGTGTGGTGAAGTCCACGTGGTGGGGACTTTGTGGGTTTGGTGAAGTCCACGTGGTGGGGACTTTGTGGGCGTGGTGAAGTCCACGTGGGGGGGACTTTGTGAGCGTGGTGAAGTTCACGTGGAGGGGACTTTGTGAGCGTGGTGAAGTTCACTTGGGGGGACTTTGTGGGTGTGGTGAAGTTCACGTGGAGGGGACTTTGTGGGCGTGGTGAAGTTCACTTGGGGGGACTTTGTGGGTGTGGTGAAGTTCACGTGGAGGGGACTTTGTGGGCGTGGTGAAGTCCACGTGGAGGGGACTTTGTGGGTGTGGTGAAGTTCACGTGGGGGGGACTTTGTGGGTGTGGTGAAGTCCACGTGGTGGGGACTTTGTGGGCGTGGTGAAGTCCACGTGGGGGGACTTTGTGGGCGTGGTGAAGTTCACGTGGTGGGGACTTTGTGGGTGTGGTGAAGTCCACGTGGTGGGGACTTTGTGGGCGTGGTGAAGTTCTTGTGGTGGGGACTTTGTGGGCGTGGTGAAGTTCAATTGGAGGGACTTTGTGGGCGTGGTGAAGTCCACGTGGAGGGGACTTTGTGGGCGTGGTGAAGTTCATGTGGTGGGGACTTTGTGGGCGTGGTGAAGTTCACTTGGGGGGACTTTGTGGGCGTGGTGAAGTCCACGTGGTGGGGACTTTGTGGGCGTGGTGAAGTCCACTTGGAGGGACTTTGTGGGTGTGGTGAAGTCCACGTGGAGGGGACTTTGTGGGCATGGTGAAGTCCACATGGAGGGGACTTTGTGGGCGTGGTGAAGTTCACTTGGAGGGACTTTGTGGGCGTGGTGAAGTTCACGTGGTGGGGACTTTGTGGGCGTGGTGAAGTTCACTTGGAGGGACTTTGTGGGTGTGGTGAAGTCCACGTGGAGGGGACTTTGTGGGCGTGGTGAAGTTCACTTGGAGGGACTTTGTGGGCGTGGTGAAGTCCACGTGGTGGGGACTTTGTGGGCGTGGTGAAGTTCACGTGGTGGGGACTTTGTGGGCGTGGTGAAGTCCACGTGGTGGGGACTTTGTGGGCGTGGTGAAGTTCACTTGGGGGGACTTTGTGGGTGTGGTGAAGTCCACGTGGAGGGGACTTTGTGGGCATGGTGAAGTCCACATGGAGGGGACTTTGTGGGCGTGGTGAAGTTCACTTGGAGGGACTTTGTGGGCGTGGTGAAGTTCACGTGGTGGGGACTTTGTGGGCGTGGTGAAGTTCACTTGGAGGGACTTTGTGGGTGTGGTGAAGTCCACGTGGAGGGGACTTTGTGGGCGTGGTGAAGTTCACTTGGAGGGACTTTGTGGGCGTGGTGAAGTCCACGTGGTGGGGACTTTGTGGGCGTGGTGAAGTTCACGTGGTGGGGACTTTGTGGGCGTGGTGAAGTCCACGTGGTGGGGACTTTGTGGGCGTGGTGAAGTTCACTTGGGGGGACTTTGTGGGCGTGGTGAAGTCCACGTGGTGGAGACTTTGTGGGCGTGGTGAAGTCCACGTGGAGGGGACTTTGTGGGCGTGGTGAAGTTCACTTGGGGGGCCTTTGTGGGTGCGTCGGCAGGGAGCCCCGTGTACTCAGCGTGCTGGTCCCCGGACTCGGACCGAGTGCTGCACACGGCCGGGCGTCACCTCGTGGTGAAACCCCTGCAGCCCGGAGCCAGGGCTCTGCAGGTGAGTGAGTGTGTGGGGGGAGAGTGTGTGGGGAGAGTGTGGGGGGAGAGTGTGGGGGGTGGAGTGTGGGGGAGAGTGTGTGGGGGGAGAATGTGGGAGGAGAGTGTGGAGGGAGAGTGTGGGGGGAGAGTGTGGGGGAGAGATTGTGGGAGAGAGAGTGTCAGTGTGTGAGTGAATGCAAGTAACTGTGAGTGTGTTAGTGAATGTGTCTCTGTGTGACCTTGTGTGTGTGTGTGAGTGAGTCAGTCAGTGAGTATGTGTGTGAGAGTGTGGGAGAGTATGAGATTGTGTGGGAGAGAGTGTGACAGTGTTTGTGAGTGACTGTGAGTATGTGAGAGTGAGTGTGCGAGTGAGTCAGTGTGAATGAGTGTGTCTCTGTGTGACTTATGTGAGTGTGTGTGTGTATAATGGAACATCTTCGCCGGTTAGAAACATTTAGGCTGGCCTGCCTACGATCCATCCTGGGTTTAACCAGACTCGATTGTGTGAGGAGCTCACAAATCCTTGAAAGATCTGGGCAAGGTCCCATCGGTGAGCTCCTCCGGCGGGCAAGGCTGCGATAGCTGGGTCATGTAGCCCGCATGCCCAGCCACCGCATGCCGAAACAGCTTTTGCTCGGCCGGATTGAGGGGGCTAAGCGGGCGCGGCACGGGCTAGAGAAGAGATGGAGTGATGTGCTACAGGAGGACGTGGAGCTGAGTGGACTTGCCGATGACCGGTACCAGCGGTGTCAAGATCGGCCTCTGTGGAGGAGGCTCGTGAAGGATGCTACTGGGCAGTTGGAGGCAGTCGCCCTCCAACAACAACGGAGGGCGGAGGAGCGACGCTCAGAACAATGAGCGGAGCGCCGGGTGGCTAAAGCACAGCAGGTTGGCACAGTAGGGGGCACAGGTGGTGCATCAGCCAGTCATCTCAGTCAGTCGACCCGTGGCACCTGGGTCTGCCCCGTGACCTCCTGCCAGCGGGCGTTCGACACTTCACGTGGCCTCAGGGTGCACATAGCCTGGCACAAGCGTTGTGGTGACATCACCGCCACTAAGTGGCGAATGGCGGTTGTTGTTGTGTATGTCACAGTGAGTGATTGTGAGTGAGTGTCATAGTGAGTGAGTGAGTGTCACAGTGAGTGAGTGAGAGTGTGTAACCCTTCATAGCTGCTGCCACTTGCCCTGACAGTCTGTCGAGGCTACACGGGGCACCTCTGTCTGTGTGCGTACAGTGGAAGGCCCACGAGGGGCTGGTTCTCAAGGTGGACTGGAACGCGGTGAACGGCCTCGTGGTGTCTGGCGGGGAGGACTGCCGCTACAAGGTGCCTCCCTGTGACCCCATGACCCGCCTGACCCCCGTGTCCCCATCACCACGTGTCCCCGTGACCCCGTGTCTCCGTGTCCCCGTGAACCCGTGTCTCTGAGACCCTGTGTCCCCCCGTGACCCCCCCGTGACCCCGTGTCTCCGAGACCCTGTGACCCCCCGTGACCCCGTGACCCTGTATCCCCGTGTCTCCGAGACCCTGTGACCCCCCGTGACCCCGTGACCCCGTGTCTCACTCCTTGTAGGTGTGGGATGGCTACGGCTGCCCCCTCTACTCCTCGCTGCCCCACGAGCACCCTGTGACCCCCCCGTGACCCCCCCCCGTGACCCCGTGACCCCGTGTCTCCCTCCTCGTGTAGGTGTGGGACGGCTACGGCTGCCCCCTCTACTACTCGCTGCCCCACGAGCACCCTGTGACCCCCCCGTGACCCCGTGACCCCCCGCGTGACCCCGTGTCTCCCTCCTTGTAGGTGTGGGACGGCTACGGCTGCCCCCTCTACTCCTCGCTGCCACACGAGCACCCTGTGACCCCCCCGTGACCCCGTGACCCCGTGTCTCCCTCCTCGTGTAGGTGTGGGACAGCTACGGCTGCCCCCTCTACTCCTCGCTGTCCCACGAGCACCCTGTGACCCCCCCGTGACCCCCCCGTGACCCCGTGTCTCCCTCCTCGTGTAGGTGTGGGACAGCTACGGCTGCCCCCTCTACTCCTCGCTGTCCCACGAGCACCCTGTGACCCCCCCGTGACCCGCCCCCGTGACCCCGTGTCTCCCTCCTCGTGTAGGTGTGGGACAGCTACGGCTGCCCCCTCTACTCCTCGCTGTCCCACGAGCACCCTGTGACGGCTGTGGCGTGGGCCCCCGACGGATCACTCTTCCTCGTCGGGGCCTTCGACACCCTGCGCCTGTGTGACAGGGCCGGGGTGAGGAGGGGGAGAGGTGGGGGTGAGGAGGGGGTGAGGAGGGGGTGAGGAGGGGGTGAGGAGGGGGTGAGGAGGGGGTGAGGAGGGAGTGAGGTGGGGGTGAGGTGGGGGTGAGGTGGGGGTGAGCTGGGGGTGAGGTGGGGGTGAGGAGGGGCTGAGGAGGGGTTAGTGGGAGTGTGGGTGTCAGTGCTCTGGTGGATAGCGCTGCGGTCTGTGTGTGGTCGTGAGACTGACGCACACGACACACACACACGACACACACACGACACACACACGACACACAAAACACACACACGACACACACACACACACGACACACACACACACACGACACACACACACACGACACACACACACACACGATACACACACACACACGAAACACACACACACACGAAACACACACACACACGACACACACACGACACACACACACACACGACACACACACACACACGACACACACACACACACGACACACGCACACACGACACACACACACACGACACACACACACACACGATACACACACACACACGAAACACACACACACACGACACACACACGACACACACTACACACACACGACACACACACTACACACACACGACACACACACACACACACACACGACACACACACACACACGACACACACACACGCGACACACGACATACACACGACACACACGACACACACACACACGACACACACACACACACGACACACGTGTTGCCCCCCCCCCCCCGCAGTGGTCACACTGCCTGGAGAAGCTGCCTGGCGTGGGCAGCCCGCTGGGGCTGGCGTGGTCGCACGACGGCACGCAGGTCGGGGCCGCGTGCGGCTCCGGCCGCGTCGTCTTCGCTCACCTGCTGGAGCGCCGCTGGGAGTGGGCCCACCTGGAGGTGACGCTCACCAAGAGGCGCACCATGCAGGTGAGCGGTGGGGCAGGTGAGCGGTTGGGGGGAGGGGGCGGGTGGGCAGGTGAGCGGTGGAGCAGGTGAGCGGCGGGGCAGGTGAGCGGTGGGGCAGGTGAGCGGTGGGGCAGGCGAGCAGCGAGGCGCTGTTGAAGGCTCTGCGGGCCGCCTTTGTCCCGTAGGTTCGCAACGTCCTGGACGACGCTGTGGACACGTTGGAGTTTCGCGACCGCGTCATCAGGGCCTCGCTGGGCCACGGTCACCTCGTCGTGGCCACCTGCGCCCAGTGCTACGTCTACAGGTGGTGTCTCCCACTGTGTGTGTGTGAACACGTGGGTGTGTGTGTGTGTGAACACGTGTGTGTGTGTGTGAACACGTGGGTGTGTGTGTGTGTGAACACGTGGGTGTGTGTGTGTGTGAACACGTGTGTGTGTATGTGAACACGTGGGTGTGTGTGTGTGTGAACACGTGGGTGTGTGTGTGTGAACTTGTGTTTGTGAATAAATGCGTGTGTGTGAAAGTATGGACGTGTGAACGCGTGTGTGTGTGTGAACGCGTGTGTGTGTGAACGCGTGTGTGTGTGTACGCGTGTGTGTGTGTGTGAACGCGTGTGTGTGTGTACGCGTGTGTGTGCGAACGCGTGTGTGTGTGAACGCGTGTGTGTGTGTGAACGCGTGTGTATGTGCGAACACTTGTGTGTGTGTGCGAACGCGTGTGTGTGTGTGCGAACGCGTGTGTGTGTGTGTGCGAATGCGTGTGTGTGTGAACACGTGTGTGTGTGCGAACGCGTGTGTGTGTGAACGCGTGTGTGTGTACGCGTGTGTGTGTGCGAACGCGCGTGTGTGTGCGAACGCGCGTGTGTGTGTGCGAACGCGTGTGTGTGTGTGTGCGAATGCGTGTGTGTGTGAACGCGTGTGTGTGTGTGCGAACGCGTGTGTGTGTGAATGCGTGTGTGTGTACGCGTGTGTGTGTGCGAACGCGCGTGTGTGTGCGAACGCGCGTGTGTGTGTACGTGTGTGTGTGCGCGTCTGTGTGTGCGCGTGTGTGTGTACGCGTGTGTGTGTATGCGTGTGTGCGTCTACGTGTGTGTGTGTACGCGTGTGTATGTACGCGTGTGTGTCTGCGTGTGTGTGTGAACGCGTGTGTGTGTGCGAACGTGTGTGTGTGTGTGCGAACGCGTGTGTATGTGCAAACACTTGTGTGTGTGTGCGAACGCGTGTGTGTGTGCGAACGCGTGTGTCTGCGAACGCGCGTGTGTCTGTGTACGCGTGTGTGTGCGAACGCGCGTGCGTGTGTGTACGCGTGTGTGTGTGTGTGTGTGTGAACGCGTGTGTGTGTGAACGCGTGTGTGTGTGCGCGAACGCGTGTGTGTGTGTGAACGCGTGTGTGTGTGTGAACGCGTGTGTGTGTGCGAACGCGTGTATGTGTGTACACGTGTGTGTGTGTGAACGCGTGTGTGTGTGTGTGTGTGTGAACGCGTGTGTGTGTGTGTGAACGCGTGTGTGTGTGCGAACGCGCGTGTGGGTGCGCGTCTGTGTGTGCGCCTGTATGTGTACGCGTGTGTGTGTACGCGTGTGTGTGTGTACGCGTGTGTGTGTACGCGTGTGTGTGTACGCGTGTGTGTGTATGCGTGTGTGTGTCTGCGTGTGTGTGTATACGTGTGTGTGTGTACGCGTGTGTGTGTATATGTGTGTGTGTGTGAACGCGTGTGTGTGTACGCGTGTGTGTGTACGCGTGTGTGTGTACGCGTGTGTGTGAACGCGTGTGTGTGTGCGAACGCGCGTGTGTGCGAACGCGCGTGTGTGTGTACGTGTGTGTGTGCGCGTCTGTGTGTGCGCGTGTGTGTGTACGCGTGTGTGTGTACGCGTGTGTGCGTCTACGTGTGTGTGCGTACGCGTGTGTGTACGCGTGTGTGTGTACGCGTGTGTGTGTACCCGTGTGTGTCTGCGTGTGTGTGTATACGTGTGTGTGTACGCGTGTGTGTGTATACGTGTGTGTGTGAACGCATGTGTGTGTGTACGCGTGTATGTGTACGCGTGTGTGTGTACGCGTGTGTGTACGCGTGTGTGTGTACGCGTGTGTGTGTGTGAGTATGCATGTGTGTACGTGTGTCTGAGTATACGTGTGTGTGTGAACGCGTGTGTGTGTATGTGTGTACGTGTGTGTGTGTACGCGTGTGTCTGTGTGAACGCGTGTGTGTGTGTACGCGTGTGTGTGTATACGTGTGTGTGTGTGAACGCGTGTGTGTGAACGCGCATGTGTGTGTACGGGTGTGTGTGTCTGCGTGTGTGTGTGTATATACGTGTGTGTGTGTGTACGTGTGTGTGTTTACGCGTGTGTATGTGTACACATGTGTGTGTGTGTGAACGCGTGTGTGTGAACACGCGTGTGTGTACGCGTGTGTGTGTATACGTGTGTGTGTGTGAACGTGTGTGTGTACGTGTGTGTGTACGTGTGTGTTGTTTCAGCATTAAAAACTGGAACACGCCGATCATCTTTGACCTGAAGGAGGGCAGCGTGAGCCTCATCGTGCAGGCGCAGAAGTGAGTTTTCTCAAGCGAGCACACACACGCATACACACACATACACACGCATACACACGCATACACACACACATACACACACATACACACACATACACACACACATACACACATACACACACATATATACACATACACACATACATACACACACACATACACACACATACATACACACACACATACACATACACCCGCATACACACACATACACATACATACACACATACACACACACATACATACACACACATACACATTCACCCGCATACACACACACATACACACGCATACATACACACGCATACACACGCATACACACATACACACATACATACACACATACACACACATACACACACACATACACACACATACACACACATACACACACATACACACACTGCACCAGGTACCTATTTAAGGCTGGGTCGACCTTGGGGAGGCCCATGACCAGTTCAGATAATTGTCACTGGTGTTGGCCATGAGCAGGAATATAACCGCTACACTGCCGCAATAGTGGTTGTGTTCTGTATAGGGTTTGTGATAGTGGTTGTGTTCTGTATAGGGATAGCAATAGGGGTTGTATTCTGTATAGGGATAGTGATAGGGTTGTGTTCTGTATGGGGATAGTGGTTGTGTTCTGTATAGGGATAGTAATAGGGGTTGTGTTCTGTATAGGTATAGTGATAGGGGTTGGTGTTCTGTATAGGGATAGTATTAGGGGTTGTGTTCTGTATAGGGATAGTGATAGGGGCTGTGTTCTGTATAGGGATAGTGATAGGGGTTGGTGTTCTGTATAGGGATAGTAATAGTGGTTGTGTTCTGTATAGGGATAGTAATAGTGGTTGTGTTCTGTATAGGGATAGTAATAGTGGTTGTGTTCTGTATAGGGATAGTAATAGGGGCTGTGTTCTGTATAGGGATAGTGATAGTGGTTGTGTTCTGTATAGGGATAGTATTAGGGGTTGTGTTCTGTATAGGGATAGTATTAGTGGTTGTGTTCTGTATAGGGATAGTGATAGGGGCTGTGTTCTGTATAGGGATAGTATTAGGGGTTGTGTTCTGTATAGGGATAGTAATAGTGGTTGGTGTTCTGTATAGGGATAGTGATAGGGGCTGTGTTCTGTATAGGGATAGTAATAGTGGTTGTGTTCTGTTTAGGGATAGTGATAGTAGTTGTGTTCTGTATAGGGATAGTGATAGGGGTTGGTGTTCTGTATAGAGATAGTGATAGGGGTTGGTGTTCCGTATAGGGATAGTGATAGTGGTTGTGTTCTGTATAGGGATAGTAATAGTGGTTGTGTTCTGTATAGGGATAGTGATAGGGGCTGTGTTCTGTATAGGGATAGTATTAGGGGTTGTGTTCTGTATAGGGATAGTAATAGTGGTTGGTGTTCTGTATAGGGATAGTGATAGGGGCTGTGTTCTGTATAGGGATAGTAATAGTGGTTGTGTTCTGTATAGGGATAGTGATAGTAGTTGTGTTCTGTATAGGGATAGTGATAGGGGTTGGTGTTCTGTATAGAGATAGTGATAGGGGTTGGTGTTCCGTATAGGGATAGTGATAGTGGTTGTGTTCCGTATAGGGATAGTGATAGTGGTTGTGTTCTGTATAGGGATAGTGATAGTGGTTGTGTTCTGTATAGGGATAGTGATAGGGATAGTATTAGGGGTTGTGTTCTGTATAGGGATAGTGATAGGGGCTGTGTTCTGTATAGGGATAGTGATAGGGGTTGGTGTTCTGTATAGGGATAGTATTAGGGGTTGTGTTCTGTATAGGGATAGTGATAGGGGCTGTGTTCTGTATAGGGATAGTAATAGTGGTTGTCTTCTGTATAGGGATAGTGATAGTGGTTGTGTTCTGTCTAGGGATAGTAATAGGGGCTGTGTTCTGTATAGGGATAGTGATAGTGGTTGTGTTCTGTATAGGGATAGTAATAGTGGTTGTGTTCTGTATAGGGATAGTGATAGGGGTTTTGTTCTGTATAGGGATAGTAATAGTGGTTGGTGTTCTGTATAGGGATAGTAATAGTGGTTGGTGTTCTGTATAGGGATAGTAATAGTGGTTGTGTTCTGTATAGGGATAGTAATAGTGGTTGGTGTTCTGTATAGGGATAGTGATAGGGGCTGTGTTCTGTATAGGGATAGTAATAGTGGTTGTGTTCTGTATAGGGATAGTGATAGTGGTTGTGTTCTGTATAGGGATAGTATTAGGGGTTGTGTTCTGTATAGGGATAGTATTAGTGGTTGTGTTCTGTATAGGGATAGTGATAGGGGTTGGTGTTCTGTATAGAGATAGTGATAGGGGTTGGTGTTCCATATAGGGATAGTGATAGTGGTTGTGTTCCATATAGGGATAGTGATAGTGGTTGTGTTCTGTATAGGGATAGTGATAGGGGTTGGTGTTCTGTATAGGGATAGTGATAGTGGTTGTGTTCTGTATAGGGATAGTAATAGGGCTTGTGTTCTGTATAGGGATAGTAATAGTGGTTGTGTTCTGTAATTTTAAAACAATGAGGCAGGCAGGGAGAGATGGAGGGAGGGATGGATGAGCTGACGTGGCATGCCGTGGTGACCGCCGTGTGTGTGTCTCGGCTACTACCCCTAGGCACTTTGTGCTGGTGCAGGCCGGCGGTGGCGGTGGCGGTGCGGTGCTGCTGGTCTCGTCGTACGAGGGGCGTGCCGTGGCCGTGGTGCGGGGCGCCGGCCTGCGCGCCGAGCTGCTGGAGGAGCGCACGCTGGCACTGAGCGACGACACCATCGCCGTGCGAGATCCCGGTGACACCAGAGGTGTGCACACACACACATACATACACACATACACACACACATACATACACACATACACACATACACACACACATACACACATACACACACACATACACACACATACACACATACACACATACAACAACAACAACAACAACCGCCATTCGCCACTAAGTGGCGGTGACGTCACCACGACGCTTGTGCCAGGCTATGTGCACCCTGAGGCCACGTGAAGTGTCGAACGCCCGCTGGCAGGAGGTCACGGGGCAGACCCAGGTGCCACGGGTCGACTGACTGAAATGACTGGCTGATGCACCACCTGTGCCCCCTACTGTGCCAACCTGCTGTGCTTTAGCCACCCGGCGCTCCGCTCGTTGTTCTGAGCGTCGCTCCTCCGCCCTCCGTTGTTGTTGGAGGGCGACTGCCTCCAACTGCCCAGTAGCATCCTTCACGAGCCTCCTCCACAGAGGCCGATCTTGACACCGCTGGTACCAGTCATCGGCAAGTCCACTCAGCTCCACGTCCTCCTGTACCACATCACTCCATCTCTTCTCTAGCCCGTGCCGCGCCCGCTTAGCCCCCTCAATCCGGCCAAACAAAAGCTGTTTCGGCATGCGGTGGCTGGGCATGCGGGCTACATGACCCAGCCATCGCAGCCTTGCCTGCCGGAGGAGCTCACCGATGGGACCCTGCCCAGATCTTTCAAGGATTTGTGAGCTCCTCACACAATCCAGTCTGGTTAAACCCAGGATGGATCGTAGGCAGGCCAGCCTAAATGTTTCCAACCGGCGAAGATGCTCCATTAAGGGGGTCCACGTTTCGCAAGCGTAGAGAAGGGAGGGAATGACCGTGGCCGAGAAGACCTGAAGCTTAGTGCGGAGCGACAGACCAGGTAGCTTCCACACAGCGTTATGCAACCGATGAAAAGATATTGCCGCTCAACTGATTCGGAGTGAGACCTCTGCTGTTAACCTGGAGCCGGTCATAAGCACACTGCCCAGGTATGGGAAACTCTCCACTCTCTCCACAACTGCCCCATCACCAATTGGGAGTTTTGGGGGTGGAGTGTCCGATGGTACAAAATACCCAGGCAGGTGCTTAGTTTTGGTGGGGCTGATGGTAAGGCCCCATCTCTTAGTGTCAAAATTCAGGTTTAGCAGCAGCACCTCCAACTCCTTCCCTGAGTGAGCAGCAATCACCAGATCACCGGCATACAGAACATGGTTGACCAATCGGGAGCCATCCCTTGACCGCACCCGTGCATCGATCAGCCTCCCATTATATCTGTACCACATGGGGATTCTCCCGGTACAGCTATTGAATGCTTCACGAACTACGTGGTTGAAATAGATGTTAAATAATATGGGAGCCAGAGGACATCCCTGTCGCACCCCAAGGTGTACAGGGAATGGCTCTGACTCCCGGCCACGTAGTTTTACCCGGGCCCGCTCACCATCATGAAGGTCCTTAATGATCGTGAGCAGAGTGTCAGGTACTCCAAAAGCACGAAGAACAACCCAGAGCCCAGGCCTACTGATGGTATCATAGGCCTTGACCAGGTCAAAAAAGCAGAGATGTAGGTCTTGTTGGATTCCCTACACGGACAAAGAATGTGGCATCCACATTGGGGTTCCGCAAGCCTCTCCCGAGCGTGCCTGGCAAGGCGGTGTTGAATAATCCGTGCCAGGACCTTGCCCGGCACACTGAGCAGAGAGATGCCCCTGTAGTTGTTACAATTTGTGCGCTCCCGGACACCACCTACACCAGCGATGGCGTTATCTGAACCGGTCCTGGGCCTATCCTAGGTCGACTCGGCCTCAAATGCGTACCTGGTACAGTGTGGTGTGTCGTAAACATCATCACTGGGGGAGACAAAGGCGTTCGGGCATGGTGCTGGCCACCCACCCCCTCGCGTGCCACAGTGCCGGTAGCCTTCATAGGTGATGTCATTCCTTGACTGCACTTGCCTCTACAGTCTGTTAAGGCTACACGGGGGATCTTTGTTTTTCGTGTGAAAGTGAGTGTGTGCGCGTGTGGGTGCACGCGTGTGTGGGAGAATGGGAGTGAGTGCGTGTGAATGAGTGTGTGTCACAGTGAGTGGGGAGCGGTGGTGTAGCGGTTAGCGCGCTGCGCTACGAACCCGGCGACCCGGGTTCGATTCCCGCTCACGGCCAACATCAGTGGCGATTATCTGAACCGGTCCCGGGCCTCCCCTAGGTCGACTCAGCCTCAAATGAGTACCTGGTGCGGTGTGTAAACATTGCCACTGGGGAGACAAAGGCGGCCGGGCGTGGTGCTGGCCACCCACCCCCTCGTGTACCTTTCCGGCCTTCATAGGTGCTCGCTAACAGCACTTGCCCCTACAGTCTGTTAAGGCTATACGGGGAATCTTTTTCTTTGTGTGCATGCCTCAGTGTGTGTGCATGCCCCAGTGTGTGTGTGTGTGTTAGCGCACTGCGCTACCAACCGGCTAGTTTGCGACCTGAGTTCAATTCCCGCTCACGACCAACTCCAGTGACCATTATCGTGTACAGTGCTGGCCTTCATAGGTGCTGGCTAACAGCACTTGCACGCAGCAGTCTGTTAGAGGCTACATTGGGGTGCTTTGTCTTTTTGTCTTGAGCAGTGGTGCTGCTCTTTGAGGCTCTGAGCGGGAAGCCGGTGGGAGACGGGACGCCACTCACGCACAAGGTGAGGAGGGTTCACTAACACTAACTAGACGGTGCCTCTCTGTCTAGACGGTGTCCCTCTGTCTAGACAGTGCCCCTCTGTCTAGACGGTACCTCTCTGTCTAGACGGTACCTCTCTGTCTAGACAGTACCTCTCTGTCTAGATGGTACCTCTCTGTCTAGACAGTGCCCCTCTGTCTAGACGTTACCGCTCTGTCTAGACGGTACCTCTCTGTCTAGACAGTGCCTCTCTGTCTAGACAGTACCTCTCTGTCTAGACGGTACCCCTCTGTCTAGACAGTACCTCTCTGACTAGACGGTTTCTCTCTGTCTAGACAGTACCTCTCTGTCTAGACGGTACCCCTCTGTCTAGATGGTACCTCTCTGTCTAGACGGTGTCTCTCTGTCTAGACGGTACCTCTCTGTCTAGACAGTGCCTCTCTGTCTAGATGGTACCTCTCTGTCTAGACGGTACCTCTCTGTCTATACGGTACCTCTCTGCCTAGACAGTACCTCTCTGTCTAGATGGTGTCTCTCTGTCTAGATGGTACCTCTCTGTCTAGACAGTGCCTCTCTGTCTAGACAGTACCTCTCTGTCTAAACGGTACCCCTCTGTCTAGACGGTACCTCTCTGTCTAGACGGTGTCTCTCTGTCTAGACGGTGCCTCTCTGTCTAGACAGTGCCTCTCTGTCTAGACAGTACCTCTCTGTCTAGACGGTGCCTCTCTGTCTAGACGGTACCTCTCTGTCTAGACAGTGTCTCTCTATCTAGACAGTGCCTCTCTGTCTAGACGGTGCCCCTCTGTCTAGACAGTACCTCTCTGTCTAGACGGTGCTTCTCTGTCTAGACGGTGTCTCTCTGTCTAGACGGTACCTCTCTGTCTAGACGGTGCCTCTCTGTCTAGACGGTACCTCTCTGTCTAGACGGTGCCTCTCTGTCTAGACGGTACCTCTCTGTCTAGATGGTGCCTCTCTGTCTAGACGGTGTCTCTCTGTCTAGACGGTGTCTCTCTGTCTAGACGGTGTCTCTCTGTCTAGACAGTGCCTCTCTGTCTAGACAGTACCTCTCTGTCTAGACGGTACCTCTCTGTCTAGACAGTGCCTCTCTGTCTAGATGGTACCTCTCTGTCTAGACGGTGCCTCTCTGTCTAGACAGTACCTCTCTGTCTAGACGGTGCCTCTCTGTCTAGACAGTGCCTCTCTGTCTAGACGGTGTCCCTCTGTTTAGACGGTGTCTCTCTGTCTGGACGGTGTCTCTCTGTCTAGACGATACCTCTCTGTCTAGACGGTACCTCTCTGTCTAGACGGTGCCTCTCTGTCTAGACGGTGTCTCTGTGTCTAGACCTTGTCTCTCTGTCTAGACGGTACCTCTCTGTCTAGATGGTGTCTCTCTGTCTAGACGGTACCTCTCTGTCTAGACGGTGTCTCTCTGTCTAGACGGTACCTATCTGTCTAGACGGTACCTCTCTGTCTAGACGGTGTCTCTCTGTCTAGACAGTACCTCTCTGTCTAAACGGTACCCCTCTGTCTAGATGGTGTCTCTCTGTCTAGATGGTACCTCTCTGTCTAGACAGTGCCTCTCTGTCTAGACAGTACCTCTCTGTCTAAACGGTACCCCTCTGTCTAGACGGTACCTCTCTGTCTAGACGGTGTCTCTCTGTCTAGACGGTGCCTCTCTGTCTAGACAGTGCCTCTCTGTCTAGACAGTACCTCTCTGTCTAGACGGTGCCTCTCTGTCTAGACGGTACCTCTCTGTCTAGACAGTGTCTCTCTATCTAGACAGTGCCTCTCTGTCTAGACGGTGCCCCTCTGTCTAGACAGTACCTCTCTGTCTAGACGGTGCTTCTCTGTCTAGACGGTGTCTCTCTGTCTAGACGGTACCTCTCTGTCTAGACGGTGCCTCTCTGTCTAGACGGTACCTCTCTGTCTAGACGGTGCCTCTCTGTCTAGACGGTACCTCTCTGTCTAGATGGTGCCTCTCTGTCTAGACGGTGTCTCTCTGTCTAGACGGTGTCTCTCTGTCTAGACGGTGTCTCTCTGTCTAGACAGTGCCTCTCTGTCTAGACAGTACCTCTCTGTCTAGACGGTACCTCTCTGTCTAGACAGTGCCTCTCTGTCTAGATGGTACCTCTCTGTCTAGATGGTGCCTCTCTGTCTAGATGGTACCTCTCTGTCTAGATGGTGCCTCTCTGTCTAGACAGTACCTCTCTGTCTAGACGGTGCCTCTCTGTCTAGACAGTGCCTCTCTGTCTAGACGGTGTCCCTCTGTTTAGACGGTGTCTCTCTGTCTGGACGGTGTCTCTCTGTCTAGACGATACCTCTCTGTCTAGACGGTACCTCTCTGTCTAGACGGTGCCTCTCTGTCTAGACGGTACCTCTCTGTCTAGATGGTGCCTCTCTGTCTAGACGGTGTCTCTCTGTCTAGACGGTGTCTCTCTGTCTAGACGGTGTCTCTCTGTCTAGACAGTGCCTCTCTGTCTAGACAGTACCTCTCTGTCTAGACGGTACCTCTCTGTCTAGACAGTGCCTCTCTGTCTAGATGTTACCTCTCTGTCTAGATGGTGCCTCTCTGTCTAGACAGTACCTCTCTGTCTAGACGGTGCCTCTCTGTCTAGACAGTGCCTCTCTGTCTAGACGGTGTCCCTCTGTTTAGACGGTGTCTCTCTGTCTGGACGGTGTCTCTCTGTCTAGACGATACCTCTCTGTCTAGACGGTACCTCTCTGTCTAGACGGTGCCTCTCTGTCTAGACGGTGTCTCTGTGTCTAGACCTTGTCTCTCTGTCTAGACGGTACCTCTCTGTCTAGATGGTGTCTCTCTGTCTAGACGGTACCTCTCTGTCTAGACGGTGTCTCTCTGTCTAGACGGTACCTATCTGTCTAGACGGTACCTCTCTGTCTAGACGGTGTCTCTCTGTCTAGACAGTACCTCTCTGTCTAGACGGTGTCTCTCTGTCTAGACGGTGTCTCTCTGTCTAGACGGTACCACTCTGTCTAGACGGTGTCCCTCTGTCTGGATGGTACCTCTCTGACTAGACGGTGTCTCTCTGTCTAGACGGTACCTCTCTGTCTAGACGGTGTCCCTCTGTCTAGACGGTGTCTCTCTGTCTAGACGGTGTCTCTCTGTCTAGACAGTGTCTCTCTGTCTAGACAGTGCCTCTCTGTCTAGACAGTACCTCTCTGTCTAGACGGTACCTCTCTGTCTAGACAGTGCCTCTCTGTCTAGATGGTACCTCTCTGTCTAGACGGTGCCTCTCTGTCTAGACAGTACCTCTCTGTCTAGACGGTGCCTCTCTGTCTAGACAGTGCCTCTCTGTCTAGACGGTGTCCCTCTGTTTAGACGGTGTCTCTCTGTCTGGACGGTGTCTCTCTGTCTAGACGATACCTCTCTGTCTAGACGGTACCTCTCTGTCTAGACGGTGCCTCTCTGTCTAGACGGTGTCTCTGTGTCTAGACCTTGTCTCTCTGTCTAGACGGTACCTCTCTGTCTAGATGGTGTCTCTCTGTCTAGACGGTACCTCTCTGTCTAGACGGTGTCTCTCTGTCTAGACGGTACCTATCTGTCTAGACGGTACCTCTCTGTCTAGACGGTGTCTCTCTGTCTAGACAGTACCTCTCTGTCTAGACGGTGTCTCTCTGTCTAGACGGTGTCTCTCTGTCTAGACGGTACCACTCTGTCTAGACGGTGTCCCTCTGTCTGGACGGTACCTCTCTGACTAGACGGTGTCTCTCTGTCTAGACGGTACCTCTCTGTCTAGACGGTGTCCCTCTGTCTAGACGGTGTCTCTCTGTCTAGACGGTGTCTCTCTGTCTAGACGGTGCCTCTCTGTCTAGACGGTACCTCTCTGTCTAGACTGTGCCCCTCTGTCTAGACAGTACCTCTCTGTCTAGATGGTGCCTCTCTGTCTAGACGGTACCTCTCTGTCTAGACAGTACCCCTCTGTCTAGACGGTGCCTCTCTGTCTAGACGGTACCTCTCTGTCTAGACGGTGTCTCTCTGTCTAAACGGTGTCTCTCTGTCTAGACAGTACCTCTCTGTCTAGACAGTACCTCTCTGTCTAGACGGTACCTCTCTGTCTAGACGGCACCTCTCTGTCTAGACGGTGTCTCTCTGTCTAGACGGTGTCTCTCTGTCTAGACGGTGTCCCTCTGTCTAGATAGTGCCTCTCTGTCTAGACGGTGTCCCTCTGTCTAGACGGTGTCTCTCTGTCTAGACAGTACCTCTCTGTCTAGACGGTGTCTCTCTGTCTAGGCGGTGTCCCTCTGTCTAGACGGTACCTCTCTGTCTAGACGGTGTCTCTCTGTCTAGACGGTGTCCCTTTGTCTAGACGGTGTCTCTCTCTCTAGACAGTGTCTCTCTGTCTAGACAGTACCTCTCTGTCTAGACGGTTCCTCTCTGTCTAGACAGTACCTCTCTGTCTAGACGGTACCTCTCTGTCTAGACGGTGTCTCTCTATCTAGACAGTGTCTCTCTGTCTAGACGGTGTCTCTCTGTCTAGACGGTGTCTCTCTGTCTAGACGGTACCTCTTTGTCTAGACAGTACCTCTCTGTCTAGACAGTGTCTCTCTGTCTAGACGGTGTCTCTCTGTCTAGACAGTACTTCTCTGTCTAGACGGTGTCTCTCTGTCTAGACGGTGTCTCTCTGTCTAGACGGTACCTCTCTGTCTAGATAGTGTCTCTCTGTCTAGACACTACCCCTCTGTCTAGACGGTACCCCTCTGTCTAGACGGTGCCTCTCTGTCTAGACGGTGTCTCTCTGTCTAGATGGTGCCCCTCTGTCTAGACGGTGCCTCTCTGTCTAGACAGTGTCTCTCTGTCTAGACAGTACCCCTCTGTCTAGACGGTGCCTCTCTGTCTAGACGGTGTCTTTCTGTCCAAACGGTGTCTCTCTGTCTAGACGGTACCTCTCTGTCTAGACAGTACCCCTCTGTCTAGACGGTGTCTCTCTGTCTAGACAGTACCTCTCTGACTAGACGGTGCCTCTCTGTCTAGACAGTGTCTCTCTGTCTAGACGGTGTCCCTCTGACTAGACGCTTCCTCCCCCCACCTCCCCTCCCACCCCCCTCCAGCTAGAGGTGGTGCAGGTGGCGCTGGATGCCAGCGTTGGCGGCAGTGGTAGTGGCGGCGGTGGCACTGGGCGGCTGCTGGCGCTGCTGGACCGGGCGCAGGACGTGTTCGTGGTGCACACGCGCGGCGCCAGGGAGGGGAGGCCGCCCATCAAGATCGGTGCGGAGGGCCGCACGGGGGTGGGGGTGGGCTGGAAGAGAGAGGGGGGTGCTGGGTGGGTGGATAGGTGGGTAGGTGAGTGGGTAGGTAAGTGGGTGGGTGGATAGGTGGTGGGTGAGTGAGTGAGTGGGTGGGTGGATGAGTGGGTGGGTGAGAGGGTGGGTAGGTGAGTGGGTGGGTGAGAGGGTGGGTGGGTGGATAGGTGATGGGTCAGTGAGTCGGTGGGTGAGAGGGTGTAGGTGAGTGGATGGGTGAGTGGGTGGGTGGGTGAGTGGGTGGGTGAGAGTGTGAGTGGGTAGGTGAGTGGGTGGATGGGCAGGTAGGTGAGTGGGTAGGTGAGTATTGTTTCCCTTCAACGTGACTTTACCGAAAGAACCAAGAATATAACATCACCATTCTTTAAGACTCCTGGGCAGGGCCAGGGCCATCTTGGACTTACGGTGTTTTTGACTTACGATGTGGAGGTCTTCGTGACGCAACTAGAGGACTTAAAGCTTTCGTGACTGCAAGGATTCATCTTCTTTGGTTCTTTCGGTGAAGCCACGTGGAATGAGAATAAAATAATAAATTGATAAAATAAAATAACGCGATAAAATTCTCACGACGTTTCGATCACAACGCAAGTGATCTTCATCAGGTGTGATCGAAACGTCGTGATTGTTTTTTGTTTTAACATAATTTTATTGTATTTCTACATACGTGACTTTACGGAAAAAAAACTATGAGTAATTTTATGCAGTCACGAAAGCTTTAATACTTTATTAAGGCCACTTGTGTTGTGGCCGAAACGTCGTGAGAATTTTATCGTGTTGTTTTATTTCATCAATTTATTATTTTATTCTCATTCCACGTGACTTCACCGAAAGAACCAAAGAAGGCAAGCAGAGGACTTCAACGCGACCTAACCCAACAAACATTTGCCATCACCACCAGGCGGCTCGGCGCAGTGCGTGGCATGGCACGGCACGGCCCCGGTGCTGTGCGGCGTCGGCGACGGCCGCCTCTCCCTCTGGCTGTGCCCGGCGGCCGCCTTCGCCGACCCGGGCCTGGCGCCGGCCACCGTGAGACAACGCGACGCGCCGTGAGAACCTCACCGCAGCCGCCACCAGCAGCAGTGGTAGCGGTAGTAGTGGTGGTAGTAGTAGTGGTAGTAGTAGTGGTAGTAGTGGTAGTAGTAGTGGTAGTAGTTAGTAGTAGTGGTAGTAGTAGTGGTAGTGTTGGTAGTAGTAGTAGTGGTGGTAGTGGTAGTAGTTAGTAGTAGTAGTGGTAGTAGTAGTGGTAGTATTGGTAGTAGTAATGGTAGGAGTTAGTGGTAGTAGTAGCAGTAGTAGTGGTAGTAGTAGTGGTGGTGGTAGTAGTGGTAGCAGTAGTGGTAGTAGTAGTGGTAGTAGTGGTAGTAGTAGTGGTAGTGGTGGTAGTAGTAGTGGTAGTAGTAGCGGTAGTGGCGGTAGTAGTGGTGGTAGTAGTGGCGGTAGTAGTGGCGGTAGTAGTAGCGGCAGTAGTAGCCGTGGTAGTAGTGGTAGTAGTAGCGGTGGTAGTGGTAGTAGTTGTAGTGGTGGAAGTAGTGGTGGTAGTAATAGCGGTGGTAATAATGGTAATATTAGTGGTAGTAGTAGCGGTGGTTGTAGTAGCGGTACTAGTAGTGGTAGTAGTAGTGGTAGTAGCATTAGCTAGTGGTAGTAGCAGTAGTAGTAGTGGTAGTAGTAGTGGTGGTAATAGCGGTAATAGTAGTGGCAGTAGCAGCAGTCGCGCTGGTAGTAGTGGTAGCGGTGGTAGTAGCACTAGTGGTAGTAGCATTAGCTAGTGGTAGTAGCAGTGGTGGAAGTAGCAGTAGTAGTAGTGAAGGTAGTAGTAGCAGCAGGAGTAGTGGTAGTAGTAGTGGTAGTAGTAGTAGTGGTATTAGTAGTGGTGGTAATAGCGGTAATAGTAGTGGCAGTAGCAGCAGTCGCGCTGGTAGTAGTGGTAGCGGTGGTAGTAGCACTAGTGGTAGTAGCATTAGCTAGTGGTAGTAGCAGTGGTGGTAGTAGCAGTAGTAGTAGTGAAGGTAGTAGTAGCAGCAGGAGTAGTGGTAGTAGTAGTGGTAGTAGTAGTGGTAGTAGTAGTGGTAGTAGCAGTGGTAGTAGTAGTGGTAGTAGCATTAGCTAGTGGTAGTAGCAGTAGTAGTAGTGGTAGTAGTAGTGGTGGTAATAGCGGTAATAGTAGTGGCAGTAGCAGCAGTCGCGGTGGTAGTAGTGGTAGCGGTGGTAGTAGCAGTAGTGGTAGTAGCATTAGCTAGTGGTATTAGCAGTGGTGGTAGTAGCAGTAGTAGTAGTGAAGGTAGTAGTATCTGCAGGAGTAGTGGTTGCAGTAGTGGCAACAGTCGTCCCTGTATCTCTTTCTTTGTGTCTCTCTGCATCACCTTTCTCTCTCCCTCTGCGAATCTGTATGCGTGCGTTTGTGTGCGTGTGTGTGTACGTGTGTGTGAGTGTGGGGAGCGATAGTGTAGCGGTTAGCGCGCTGCGCTATGAACCTGGCGACCCGGGTTCGATTCCCGCTCACGGCCAACACCAGTGACGATTATCTGAACCGGTCCCGGGCCTCCCCTAGGTCGACTCAGCCTCAAATGAGTACGTGGTGCGGTGTGCAAACATTGCCACTAGAGAGACAAAGGCGGTCGGGCGTGGTGCTGGCCACCCACCCCCTCGTGTACCGTTCCGGCCTTCATAGGTGCTCACTAACAGCACTTGCCCCTACAGTCTGTTAAGGCTATATGGGGGATCTTTGTGAGTGTTAGTACGTGTGCGTGTGTGTACGTGTGCGTGCGTGAGTGTACATGTGTGTGCGTGAGTGTACGTGTGTGTGCGTGTGTGTCGTGTGTGTACGTGTGCGTGTGTGAGTGTACGTGTGCGTGTGTGAGGGTACGTGTGCGTGCATGTGTGTACGTGTGCGTGCGTGAGTGTACGTGTGCGTGCATGAGTGTGCGTGTGTGTACGTGTGTGTACGTGTGTGTGAGTGTTAGTACGTGTGCATGCGTGAGTGTACGTGTGTATGCGTGTGTGTGCGTGCGTGAGTGTACGTGTGTGGTGCGTGTGTGTACGTGTGCGTGCGTGAGTGTACATGTGCGTGCGTGTGTGTACATGTGTTTACGTGTGTGTACGTGTGTGTACGTGTGTGTGTGTGCGTGTGTGTACGTGTGCGTGCGTGTGTACGTCTGTGTGTGTGTGAGGGGCTGGTAACCCCTCCACCTTCAATAAATTACCACTAAACCACGATTTAAATATGTAACTAATAAGCTTGTGCCGGAGGCCCCGGGGGGACAGGCGTCTATGACGTCTCCTGGCCAAATTCCATTTGGCGGAGCCAGGAGATTGAATCTCTACCCTTGGGGCTCCTCCAGAAACAACGAAAAGCCACTACGGATGGCCACGTGGAATGTTCGGACGCTCACTGCGGAGGAGAGGCTGCCACTGCTCTGTCAGGAGCTGGACCGGTACCGCCTGGATCTCTGTGGCATTCAGGAGGTTCGGTGGACCGGTTCTGGCTCCTGCCACGATGAGGGGTGGACAGTCCTCTACTCGGGGCAGCAGACTGCCAAACAACAGGGTGTGGCTCTTCTTTTGAACAAAAGAATGAAGGGGGCTTGGGAGCGTGGCGGTGAGGTGTGGGAAGCTGTAAGCCCCAGGCTACTTTGGGCTCGCCTTCCCATCAACCGGAGGCGAGGAGTAGTGGTCGTGGTTACTTATGCCCCCACCGAAGACGAACATCCGTGGAGGGATGCAGGCAAAGCCGATGAGTCAGATGCCTTCTATGACCTCCTGTCACAGGTGCTGGCTAAAGTGGCCCCTCGGGATAGAGTCATCTTGTTGGGTGACTTCAATGCCCGAGTTGGTCATGATGCTGGCACCTGGTCTGGAGTGATTGGAGGGCATGGGCCAGATCAGCTCAATAACAACGGTAGGAGGCTGCTAGATTTTTGTGCAGCCTATGGGCTTGTAATTACCAACACGCTGTTCCGGCATCGGCGCATCCACACAACATCACGGATGCATGCCGGGTCCAAGCAAGAACATCTGCTGGACTACATAGTGATGGACCAGCGGATGCGAGCCCATGTCCTTGACACCAGGACCTACCGTGGAGCTGATCTGCCCTCTGACCATCGACTAGTCATCTGTAAGATGCGCCTGCCATTCTTCCACTCCAGTGGTGGGTGTACACCCAGGACCCCATTCCAACCTAAAGTGGCCTGGTCTCAGTTATCTGATGAAAGTTGCAAGCGAAAATTTCATCATCGCTTGCGGCTGGGGTTGGCATCGTCCCCCACTCCTCCTGATGTCGAGGGTAAATGGGCGAGGTTTAGGACTGTGACTCATGCAGCTGCAATGGCTGCTTTGGGTTTGCTGTCCAGACCTCCCCAGAGACCCTGACTGACAGAGGAGGTGTTCAGGATGGTTGAGAAAAAGCGACAGGCCCACTGTCATCGGCTACAGAATCCCACGTCAGAGAATGAGGAGGCTTACCGCAGCCTTCGCTCGGAGGTTCGGAGAGCCGTGAGGCGCTGCAACTCCCAATCGGTGATGGGGCAGTTGTGGAGAGAGTGGAGAGTTTCCCATACCTGGGAAGTGTGCTAATGACCGGCTCCAGTTTAACAGCAGAGGTCTCACTCCGAATCAGTCGAGCGGCAATATCTTTTCATCGGTTGCGTAACGCTGTGTGGAAGCTACCTGGTCTGTCGTTCCGCACTAAGCTTCAGGTCTTCTCGGCCACGGTCATTCCCTCCCTTCTCTACGCTTGCGAAACGTGGACCCCCTTAATGGAGCATCTTCGCCGGTTTGAAACATTTAGGCTGGCCTGCCTACGATCCATCCTGGGTTTAACCAGGCTGGATTGTGTGAGGAGCTCACAAATCCTTGAAAGATCTGGGCAAGGTCCCATCGGTGAGCTCCGCCGGCAGGCAAGGCTGCGTTGGCTGGGTCATGTAGCCCGCATGCCCAGCCACCGCATGCCGAAACAGCTTTTGTTCGGCCAGATCGAGGGGGCTAAACGGGCGCGGCATGGGCTAGAGAAGAGTTGGAGTGACGTGGTACAGGAGGACGTGTAGCTGAGTGGACTTGCCGATGACTGGTACCAGCGGTGTCAAGATCGGCCTCTGTGGAGGAGGCTCGTGAAGGACGCCACTGGGCAGTTGGAGGCAGTCGCCCTCCAACAACAACGGAGGGCAGAGGAGCGACGCTCACAACAATGAACGGAGCGCCGGGTGGCTAAAGCACAGCAGGTTGGCACAGTAGGGGGCACAGGTGGTGCATCAGCCAGTCATCTCAGTCATCTCAGTCAGTCGACCCGTGGCACCTGGGTCTGCCCCGTGACCTCCTGCCCGCGGGCGTTCGACACTTCACGTGGCCTCAAGGTGCACATGGCCTGGAACAAGCGTCGTGGTGACGTCACCGCCACTTAGTGACGAATGGCGGTTGTTGTTGTGCGCATGTGTACGTGTGCGTGCGTGTGTGTACATGTGCGTGCGTGTGTGTACGTGCGTGTGTGTACGTGTGCGTATCCGGGTTCGATTCCCGCTCACGGCACCGGTGACGATTATCTGAACCGGTCCCGGGCCCTCCCCTAGGTCGACTCAGCCTCAAATGAGTACCTGGTGCGGCGTGTAAACATCGCCACCGGGGAGACAAAGGCGGTCGGGCGTGGCGCTAGCCACCCACCCCCTCGTGTGCCGTTACCGGCCTTCACAGGTGCTGCTCGCTAACAGCGCTTGCCCCTACAGTCTGTTAAGGCTACACGGGGGATCTTTGTCTTTGTGCCCGCGTGTAGGGAGCTGGGCAAGTGTCCGCGCGTGCTCTCGTTCCTGGGCGCGCGCGTGAGCGTGCGCCGAGCGGACGGGGCGCTGCTCTCCGTGCCGGTGTCGCCGTACCCCGGTGCCCTGCACGGCCTCGTCGCGGCTCAGCGCTGGGACCACGCCCTGCGCCTCTGCCGCTTCGTCAAGGTGAGGGGCACGCCACCTCCTGCTGCTCCTCCTGCTGCTGGTCCTCCTCCTGCTCCTGCTGCTCCACCACCTCCTGCTGCTGCTCCACCTCCTCCTTCTGCTGCTCCTCCTGCTGCTCCTCCTACTCCTCCTCCTGCTGCTCCTCCTGCTCCACCTCCTGCTCCTCCTCCTGCTGCTCCTCCTGCTCCTCCTGCTGCTCCACCACCTCCTGCTGCTCCTCCTCCTTCTGCTGCTTCACCTCCGGCTCTTCCTGCTCCACCTCCTGCTCCTCCTGCTCCTCCTCCTGCTGCTCCTCCTCTCTCCTCCTACCTCCTCCAGACTCACACAGAAACCCACAGACTCACACAGAGACGCACAGATTCACACAGAGACCCACAGACTCGCACAGAAACCCACAGACTCACACAGAGACCCACACACTCACACAGACACCCACAGACTCACACAGAAACCCATAGACCAGGGGCGGGAACCTTTTTGGCTGAGAGGGCCATGAAAGCCACATATTTTAAAATACATTTCCGTGAGAGCCATATCATATTTTTTAACACCGAATACAACTAAAGAAATGTCAGCGAAGATTTATTTGCGAGCCAGATGCAGTCATCAAAAGAGCCACATCTGGTTCGCGAGCCACAGGTTGCCGACCCCTGCCATAGACTCACACAGAGACACACAGAGACCCACAGACTCACACAGAGATCCACAGACTCACACAGAGATCCACAGACTCACACAGAGAGACACATAGACTCACACAGAGACCCACAGACTCACACAGAGAGACACACAGACTCACACAGAGACCCACAGACTCGCACACCAAGAGAGCCACAGACTCACACAGAGGCCCACAGACTCACACAGAGACCCACAGACTCACACACAGAGACCCACAGACTCACACAGAGACCCAAAGACTCACACAGAGACCCACAGACTCACACAGAGACACACAGATTCACACAGAGACCCAAAGACTCACACAGAGACCTACATATTCACACAGAGACCCACAGACTCAGACACAGAGCCCCACAGACTCACACAGAGCCCCACAGACTTTCACACAGAGACTCACACAGAGACCCACAGACTCACACAGAGACTCACACAGAGACCCACAGACTCACACACAGAGACCCACAGTCTCGCACACCAAGAGTGCCACAGGCCCACACGTGGTGACGCTCCTCTCTCGTGCGGTGCCGTTGTGCCGTGGTGCCATGCCGCGTGCTCCAGGACCCCGCGCTGTGGGCCTGCCTCGCCGCGCTGGCCGTGCGCAGCAGGGAGCTCGAGACGGCGGAAGCAGCCTACGCCGCCATCGGGGAGGTGTGTGTGTACGAGTGTGTGTACGTAGGGGTGTGTGTACGTAGGGGTGTGTGTGAGAGTGTGTGTACGAGTGTGTGTACATAGGGGTGTGTGTACGTAGGGGTGTGTGTACGAGTGTGTGTACGTAGGGGTGTGTGTATGAGTGTGTGTACGTAGGGGTGTGTGTACGTAGGGGTGTGTGTACGTAGGGGTGTGTGGACGTAGGGGTGTGTGTACGAGTGTGTGTACGTAGGGGTGTGTGTATGAGTGTGTGTACGTAGGGGGGTGTGTATGAGTGTGTGTACGTAGGGGTGTGTGTACGTGTGTGTGTACGTAGGGGTGTCTGTACGAGTGTGTGTACGTAGGGGTGTGTGTACGTAGGGGTGTGTGTACGAGTGTGTGTACGTAGGGGTGTGTATACGTAGGGGTGTGTTTACGTAGGGGTGTGTTTACGTAGGGGTGTGTGTACGTAGGGGTGTGTGGACGTAGGGGTGTGTGGACGTAGGGGTGTGTGTACGTAGGGGTGTGTGGACGTAGGGGTGTGTGTACGAGTGTGTGTACGTAGGGGTGTGTGTACGAGTGTGTGTACGTAGGGGTGTGTGTATGAGTGTGTGTACGTAGGGGTGTGTGTACGTGTGTGTATGTAGGGGTGTGTGTACGTAGGGGTGTGTGTACGTGTGTGTGTACGTAGGGGTGTGTGTACGAGTGTGTGTACGTAGGGGTGTGTGTACGTAGGGGTGTGTGTACGAGTGTGTGTACGTAGGGGTGTGTGTACGTAGAGGTGTGTTTACATAGGGGTATGTGTACGTAGGGGTGTGTGGACGTAGGGGTGTGTGGACGTAGGGGTGTGTGTACGTAGCGGTGTGTGGACGTCGACTCAGCCTCAAATGAGTACCTGGTGCGGTGTGTAAACATCGCCACTTGGGAGACAAAGGCGGCCGGGGGTGGTGTTGGCCACCCACCTTCCTCGTGTGCCGTGCGGGCCTTCATAGGTGCTCACTAACAGCACTTGCCCCAACAGTCCGTTAAGGCTATATGGGGGGTCTTTGTCTTTGTGTGTACGTGTGTGTACCCGGCTAAAGCACAGCGAATTGGCACAGTAGGGGGCACAGTAGGGGGCGCATCGGCCGGTCGTCTCAGTCGGTCAACCCACGGCACCTGCGTCTGCCCCGTGAACCTGCTGCCAGAGCGCACATGGCCTGGCACAAGCGCAGCGGTGACGTCGCCACTTATTGGTGGTGTTGCGGGGTCAGGTGGACCGCGTGGCGCACGTGAGGGCCGCCCGGGAGCTGCCGGTGCCGGAGAGCCGGTGGGCGGCGCTGGCGCTGCTCAGCGGCGACGTTCACCAGGCCGAGGGCATCCTCCTGCAGGGCGGTCTGACGTACCGGGCAATCCGCACCCATATAGACCTCTACAGCTGGGACAGGTGAGTGACTCACTCACACACACACAGATAACTACACTCACATAGACCTTACAGACACTCACACACACACACAGACAACTACACCCACATAGACCTCTACAGCTGGGATAGGTGAGTGACTCACTCACACACACACACACAGACAACTACACTCACATAGACCTTACAGACACACACACACACACAGACAACTACACCCACATAGACCTTACACACACGCAGACAACTACACTCAAATAGATCTCTACAGCTGGGACAGGTGAGTGACTCGCTCACACACACACACACAGACAACTACACTCACATAGACCTCTACAGCTGGGACAGGTGAGTGACTCACTCACACACACACACAGACAACTACACTCACATAGACCTTACAGACACACACACAGACAACTACACCCATAGACCTTACAGACACTCACACACACACACAACTACACCCATAGACCTTACAACAACAACAACTTCCATTCACCACTAAGTGGCGGTGACGTCACCACGACGCTTGTGCCAGGCCATGTGCACCTTGAGGCCACGTGGAGTGTCGAACGCCCGCTGGCAGGAGGTCACGGGGCAGACCCAGGTGCCACGGGTCGACTGACTGAGATGACTGGCTGATGCACCACCTGTGCCCCCTACTGTGCCAACCTGCTGTGCTTTAGCCACCCGGCGCTCCGCTCGTTGTTGTGAGCGTCGCTCCTCCGCCCTCCGTTGTTGTTGGAGGGCGACTACCTCCAACTGCCCAGTAGCGTCCTTCACGAGCCTCCTCCACAGAGGCCGATCTTGACACCGCTGGTACCATTCATCGGCAAGTCCACTCAGCTCCACGTCCTCGTGTACCACGTCACTCCATCTCTTCTCTAGCCTGTTCCACGCCCGTTTAGCCCCCTCGATCCGGCCGAACAAAAGCTGTTTCGGCATGCGGTGGCTGGATATGCGGGCTACATGACCCAGCCATCGCAGCCTTGCCTGCCGGAGGAGCTCACTGATGGGACCTTGCCCAGATCTTTCAAGGATTTGTGAGCTCCTCACACAATCCAGTCTGGTTAAACCCAGGATGGATCGTAGGCAGGCCAGCCTAAATGTTTCTAACCGGCGAAGATGTTCCATTAGGGGGGTCCACGTTTCGCAAGCGTAGAGAAGGGAGGGAATGACCGTGGCCGAGAAGACCTGAAGCTTAGTGCGGAGCGACAGACCAGGTAGCTTCCACACAGCGTTACGCAACCGATGAAAAGATATTGCCGCTCGACTGATTCGGAGTGAGACCTCTGCTGTTAAACTGGAGCCGGTCATAAGCACACTTCCCAGGTATGGGAAACTCTCCACTCTCTCCACAACTGCCCCATCACCGATTGGGAGTTGTGGGGGTGGAGTGTCCGATGGTACAAAATACCCAGGCAGGTGCTTAGTTTTGGTGGGGCTGATGGTAAGGCCCCATCTCCTAGTGGCACGCTCCAGTCTCAGCAGCAGCGTCTCCAACTCCTCCTCTGAATGAGCAGCTATTACCAAATCATCAGCATACATAAGGTGGTTGAGCAATAGGGAGCCATCCCTTGACACACCCGGGCATCGATCAGACTCCCATTATGTCTGTACCATATGGAGATTCCCCCGGTACAGCTATTGAAGGCTTCACGAACTACGTGGTCAAAGTAGATGTTAAATAATGTGGGAGCCAGAGGACATCCCTGTCGCACCCCAAGGTGTACAGGGAATGGCTCTGACTCCCGGCCACGTAGTTTTACCCGGGACCGCTCACCATCATAAAGTTCCTTAATGATCGTGAGCAGAGGGTCAGGTACTCCAAAAGCACGAAGAACAACCCAGAGCCCAGGCCTACGGATGGTATCATAGGCCTTGACCAGGTCAATAAAGCAGAGATGTAGGTCTTGCTGGAATTCCCTACACCTCTGCTGTAGCAGACGGACAGAAAATATGGCATCTGTGCAGGACCGCCCTTTCCTGAAACCGCATTGGGGCTCCGCAAGCCTCTCCTCAGCGTGCCTGGCAAGGCGATGTTGAATAATCCTTGCCAGGGCCTTTCCCGGCACACTGAGGAGTGAGATGCCCCTGTAGTTGTTACAGTCTGTGCGGTCCCCCTTCCTAAAGAGGGGGACCACCAGGGCATTCTTCCAATCCTGCGGAACCCGTCCCGTGGTCCAGACTGTTGTTATGATGTCATGTATGGCAGTCTGTGGACAAACGCCACCCTCCCTCAGCATTCGCTTGGGAGATCATCTCTGCCCGCTGCCTTTCCTGGTCTCAGACTCTGGATCGCCTTGTGGTGTGCAGGGCTCTGGAGCTTGCCGTGAAGCACAAGACCCACGTGGACTCGGTGCTGGCCTTCCGCCAGCGTCACCTGCAGCAGCTGCAGCAGCGCCAGCAGCAGCAGCAGCAGGGCCAGCAGCAGCAGGCGGTGGTGGAGGAGACGCGACCACGCTTCCTGCAGTACGCACGCCAGGTGCTGCCCCTAAGCATCACTGCCCCTGCCCTGTGCCTCCTCATCGCTGCCCCTCATCCTCTATGCCCCTCCCCCTCCTCCTCCTCTCTGCCCCTCCCCCTCCTCCTCTCTGCCCCTCCCCCTCCTCCTCTCTGCCCCTCCCCCTCCTCCTCTCTGCCCCACCCCCTCCTCCTCTCTGCCCCTCCTCCTCTCTGCCCCTCCTCCTCCCTGCCCCTCCCCCTCCTCCTCTCTGCCCCTCCTCCTCTCTGCCCCTCCTCCTCTTGGCCACCCACCCCCTCGTGTGCCGTGCCGGCCTTCACAGGTGCTGCTCGCTGAGAGCACTCGCCCCCAACAGTCTGTGAAGGCTACACGGGGGGGTATATTTTGCGTGTATGTGTGGAGCTTTAGTGGAGCGGTTAGCGCACTGCGCTACGAACCGGCCTACCCGAGTTCGATTCCCGCTCAGGGCCAGCACCAACACCGGTGCTAGCGATTACCCGAAGCGGTGCTGGGGGGGTCTCTCTCTGAGCTCGGCTCGGCCTCAAATGAGTACCTGGTGCGGTGTGTCGTGAATCATTGGACAAGGTTGGCCAGGCGTGGTGTGGTGTTGGCCACCCACCCCCCCTGTCGTGTGCCACTTTTGCCGGGCCTTCGTAGGCTTTGCTGCTGCTGCTGCTGCTTCTGCTTCTCGCCACGAACAGCATTCGGTCTCGACAGTTTGCTAAAGTCCACGCACGCTGGGGTGTGGGGGTTCTTTGTCTCTGGAGGTGGAGGTGGACTGGGAGAAGGTGGAGGCCAAGATCGAGCTGGAGCTGCAGAAGGAGAAGGAGAGGGGGGTGGCGGCGGCGGCGGCGACGTCGACGGTGACGACGCAGGGAGCCAGAGGGGGACACGCGGTGCAAAGATAGCGCCGCGGAGCGGGGGGGGTGGGGTGGGGGGGAAACACGGGGAGACACGCGGGGGGGGGGTGGGGGGGACACGGGGAGACACACGGGGGTGGGGGGTGGGGGGGACACAGTGGGGAGATACAGGATGGCACGTGGGAACATACAGGAAAATGGGGGGGGACACGTCGGGACCCACGGGGAACACAGTGGGAGATGTTGGGACACGGGGGGACACGTTGGGGACACGGGGGGACACGCGGGGACACGCGGGGACACGTTGGGGACACGGGGGGACACGGGGGGACATGGGGGTGGACACGGGGGGACACGGGGGGACATGGGGGGGGGGACACGGGGGGACACGGGGGGACACGGGGGGACACGGGGGGCACGTGGGGACACGTGAGCGCGGACACCCACGGAAATACTCGAGCCCTCATCACTGGAGATGCATCATCATCACCATCCTCATCATCATCATCCTCATCATCATCACCATCATCACCACCATCCTCATCACCACCATCCTCATCACCACCATCCTCATCACCACCACCATCATCACCACCACCATCATCACCACCACCATCATCACCACCACCATCATCACCACCACCACCATCATCACCACCACCACCGTGACCATCACCATCACCTCCATCACCACCATTCTCACCATCACCACCACCATCATTATAACCGCCGTCATTGCCATCATCCTCGCCACAATTTCCACCGTTATCATCATCAATGTCATCAGCACCATCTGTTATTATCACCACCTTCACCACCACCATTATCACCATCACCACCATCACCACCAGACACCTGTGTGAAATTAAACTCACGTGGCTTTGGGGGTCTCGCCGTATCCCGTGTCCTCTCTCTGTGTGCTGGTGTGGTGAGCAGTGGTAAACCTCACTCTGTGGTTTCAATGGATGAAGGTGATCATCACTGGTATCAATGAGTGATGAGTGTCGCACGGCTCTCCGAACCTCGGAGCAAAGGCCTCATTCTCCGACGTTGGATGCTGCAGACGACGGGAGTGAGCTTGTCATTTTCTCTCAACTAGCCGGAACACCTCCTCTGTCAGCCAGGGTCTCTGGGGAGGTCTGGACCGCGTACCCAAAGCAGCCATTGCAACTGCGTGAGCCACAGTCCTCAACCTCACCCATTTCCCCTCAACTCCAGCTGAAAGCAATGTTGAAATTCCTACTTGCAACTATCCTCAACTGAGACCAGGCTAGTGTGTGCTTGAATGGGGTCCTAGATGGACACCCACCACCGGAGCGGAAGAATGGCAGGCGCATCTTACAGATGCCAAGCCGATCTTTCATACTATACGTAGGCAACCGTGCTAATCGGAGGTGGGCAGATCAGATACACGGTCGGTCCTGATGTGAAGGACATGGTCCCGCATCCGCTGGTGCATCACCAGTCCAGCAGATGTCCATGGTTGGACCTCGAATGCATCTACAATTTGTGGATGCGCCGATGCCGGAACAGCATGTTGGTGATTACAAGCCCATGGGCTGCACAGAAGTCCAGCAGCCTCCCATTGTTATTGAGCTGATCTGGCGGACGCCTTCCCACCCGGGCATTAAAGTAACCCAACAGGATGACTCTATCCCGAGGGGTCGCTTTGGCTAGCACCGGGGACAGGAGGTCATAGAAGGCCTCTGACTCATCAGCCTTGCCTGCATCCCTCCACTGATGTTCATCTTCAGTGGGGGGTCGTAAGCAACCACCACCACCACCATTCCTCGCCTCTTGTTGATGGGAAGGAGAGCCCACAGTAGCCTGGGACTCACAGCTTCCCAGACCTCACTACCACGCTCCCACACCCCCCTTCATTATTTTAATCAAAAGAAGATTAATTCCCTGTTGTTTGGTAGTTCCCTGCACCGAGTGGAGAACTGTCCACTCCTCATGGGTGGCTGGAGCCAGAACCGGTCCACCTTACCGCCTGTATTCCACAGCAAAGGTCCATCTCCCGACAGAGGAGTGGCAGCCTCTCCTCTGCAACGGGAGTTTGAACATTCCACGTGGCCAATCGAAGTAAGTCTTCTGTTCTTGGAGGAACCCCAAGAGTGGGGGGGGGGCGGTGGTTGAGTCTGGCTTTGCCAGATGGAGTTTGTCCAGAAGGGGTTATAACCACCTGTGCCCCTGGGGTCTCTTGCAGGAGCTCATTGTAGGGCTTCCACCGTGATGCTTCGTAGAACAAGTGCCAGGTGGAGGGGGTTTACCAGGCCCTCGCACGCAAACAAAGACAAACGCAGGCATCATTGGATTCAAATCTTTGTTGCGCCTTGATTAATCCAACTTTAGTGATTGTTGTTAAGGAAATCGTTGCACAGAATCAATATCGTCGTTCCTTCGTGGTCAAATTGAACGGTACGACTCTGTGGGAAGTCACCAGCAGACAGTCACTCAGCTTGGCAACGAGGGAGTTGTGGACTGTGGGTTGAAGTTATTGAGTGTGTCATGTAACACGACGACGAGAAATGATGATGCTTCGATGGCCCCGCCCACCGCGTGGCCTCAACAGATTTTGTTTGGCCGCACAGAGGGGGGGTCTAGGGAAGAAATGTTAGGTGTCACAAGATATCTGGACCACGCTGTAGTACAGTCCACGTAGAGTTTCAGTTTATTTATTTGGTATTGCCCTGTGAGCCATTCGGCTCTTGAATCGGGTGCAACCGCAACAAACAAAAACATCTTAAAGTGACTTTGTGTGACTGTGCAAACAGAAAATCCATGAAAAAAACAGCAAAATATTCCTGAAAAAAGCACCGTACACCAACGCTGTGTGCAAAAATCCCAGTGGGATGCAAGTCAAACAACAACAACAACAACCACAAGACAACTTAGATTAAGGCCATCAGTCTAACTCCGTACTACAATAAACAAAAACATGGCCAAACCAAAAAACGTTTACAAAATCACCAAAAAATAAAGCCATAATTGCAATGTAACAGTAATCATAGGAACTGTGACCGAATTTTTTACAATAAACTACAAAAATAACATGTAACACCAAACCCTAGAGCCATAGCTGGCTGCATGAGTTACTCCACAACAACAGAAGCATCAGTCGGAGTATCACATTTTTCAATGCACCTTTAAGATCAGCACGCTAAATCAAAATACAGATAATACTTTGCAGCGTCATCCGGAGCGAAACATTTTATTTTATTTTACGCCAATGAATAGCAGTGGCAGCTAGGGGTGTACAACTCCTCTAGAGCAGTTTTGAGAGAAGATCTCATTGGTAGCGATTCAAGTTGCAGTTCATTGGCAATAGCATTCCAGACCCTGGGGGCATCAATAGCAAAGGCCCTTCCTCCAGTTTTTGTACGGCAATAGGGAATGTGAAGCTGGTAAATGAGCGAAGACCTGAGGTCAAATTTGTTCTTTGAAACAGAGGAGATCCAGCAGGTAGTCTGCGGATTTTTTTGTAAGTACATCGCGAATAAATAAGATCTGGTGCAGAAGCCGTCGAACATTGAGATGTTAAGTTTGACCCAATGTAGAGATCACAGTGGTGAGTCCTATATGGGCAGTTCAATGTAAATCTTAAGGCCGAGTGATAGATGGAATCAAGCTTCTAAAGTACATTACTTGGGGCTGATTTATACACGATATCATAGTAATCAAGTAGAGGCAGTATGGTAGCTTTTACCAATTCCAAACGGAACATAGGGGGGAAGCAGTGCTTGTGTCGATACAGAAAACCAATTTTTATTTTTGTCTTTTTACCAATAGCATCAATGTGATCTTCAAAATTCAGTTTTTAATCCAGGATGACCCCAATATACTTATAGATCTTGACTTGCTCTATTTGATAATTATTTAAGGAATGTAATTAGGGAAAAATAACTTTCTGCTTTAGTCCTGGTGAGAAGCATAGCACCTTGGTTTTGGAGGTATTCAGGACTAGTTTAAGAGCAACTAGCTGATGTTGTAGTTTGTTAAAATCACCCTGGAGCTTAGCAATCACGTCATCTGGAGAGCGGCCAGCAGTAATCAGTATCGTGTCATCTGCAAAAAGATTTACCCTGGAATGATCCAGGTCAGTGCCCAAGTCATTGACATAAAGAGAGAATAAGAGGGGGCCGAGGATGGAACCCTGTGGGACCCCTTTTGTTATCTTAACAATGTTTGACCTCCAACCATTTGTGAATACAGTTTGGGTGCGAAAAAAGAGGTAATTTTGTAATCATTTTACTGCGTTTTTGGAAAAACCGAGGCAACTTAGTTTACTAAGCAGGGTGTTGTGGCCTACTGTATTAAAAGCTTTGGACAGGTCAAGAAAAAGACAGGCACAGTACTGCTTATTATCAAGGCTACTGTTAAATGTGATTCAGAGAGTCTAATGCAGCAGATGTGGTGCTGTATTTTTTTCAGAACCCAGATTGTTTAGATGTAGTAGATTGTTGGACAGGAAACTGCTAATTTGGTAGTTCAATAATTTTTCTAAAATTTTCATCAACGGGGATAAAATTGAGATAGGTCAGTAGTTATTTGGATCATCTTTAGGGCCCCCTTTGTGAAGAGGACGGACATAGGAATGTTTCCATTCTAGAGGAACTGATGCTTCTTTGATGGACAGGTTGAAAATATGGGCAATAGGTTGGTATATTAGGTGACCAACAGTTAGTAGAGCAAAGACGGGAATACTATCTGCTCCGGTAGAGGAGGACCCTTTGAGATAGGACAGTTGTTTCAGAACATTACTTTCGTTTATTGGCTGGAAACTAAATTCGTTTAATGTTTGGACAGGGGTGTAGGAATTTGCATGAGCAGGGGTGACTCCCAATACATCAAAAAGATTACCAGTTTCATAAAAATGAAGGTTCAAATTGTCAACTATTTTTTTGAGATCTGAAAATTATTCCCAATTTCGGTTAAGCTCAATGGGCAGATTGTCTGTTTTGGATGCCTTTTCGATACATTTGATTGTTTTCCAGAAAATCCTGGCATTTCCATGTGATTCCAGGAGAGTGGAGGAAAAGTAGGCATTTTTTGCATGCCGTATTTTTTTGACGCATCTATTCCTTAAAATCCTGTATTCTAGCCAGTCATTGACCAAATTACTTTTCTGAGCACATGCCCAAGCCTCGTCCCTAGTTTTCATGAGCTTTGTAATCAAAGGATCAAACCATGGTGGGCGGTTGCCTTTAGTTTTAAATCTAACCAACGGAGCATGTTTATTAAGAATTTGGAGAAACGTGTAGCTGAAGGTCTCCCAAGCCGTAGTCAGGTTGGGGATATCACAGACCTTGTCAATATCCGAGTGAAGCACATCATTAGTAAATTCCTGGGTGCTGAAGTGTCTCATAGAGTGCTTCTCAACCAATTTAGGGGGGGCTTTGGGTCTGCCTGATGATCTCACCCCAAAAATGAAAGAGTGATCACTAAGGTTACTACCCAGAACACCAGTCAGTGCGAAATCGTGAGGGGCATTTGTCAATAGGACATCAAGCAGAGATGACTGTCCCAGATTTTTTAGGTTGGGTCTTGTGGGAACATTTAATAATTGAAACAGGTTAAATTCATTTGCAAAATTTGTGGCCACGGCCGGTGGGTTTAGCCAATTCCAATTTAGATCACCCACTAAAACTATTTCACCTTTAGGGAGGCCCCCAAAAACCTCTCTCAGTGCAGATGCAGCTTCAACATCCTTCCCACAAGGCGGTCGATAGCGGCACACTACCAATATCTGTTGATTATTTGGGAGAGTTATTCTGAGAACCAGACATTCAAAGCAACATTTTTTTAAACAAGGAGTGAGCTGGTGAACATGCAATAGTATAGATGGCAATTCCACCTCCTTTAGATCCTCGGTCAAGCCGAAAAAGGTTGTAGTTGTCAATCGTAATCTGCAAGTCATTGACGGCAGGAGTGAGAAATGTTTCTGTTAGGCAAAAAATGTCCGGGTCAAGATTTGCCACTTCTAGTTTGAGTTGACTTAATTTACTCACAAGCCCTTTGATGTTGACATGTAGAACACCAACACCTTTCCTGCCAGAAAAATCTACGGAATTATACGAGTTCTTTACATTTGGGCCAAAGACAAAGATCCCCTGTGTAGCCTCTAACAGACTGCTGGGGCAAGTGCTGTGAGTAGCGAGTAGCAGCAGCGCCTGTGAAGGTAGACACAGACAAAGGTCCCCCGTGTAGCCTCTAACAGACTGCAGGGGCAAGTGCTGTTAGCGAGTAGCAGCAGCATCTATGAAGGTAGACACAGACAAAGGTCCCCCGTGTAGCCTCTAACAGACTGTAGGGGCAAGTGCTGTGAGTAGCGAGTAGCAGCAGCACCTACGAAGGCTACGAGGGGGTGGGCGGCTACCAGCACCACGCCCGACCGCCTTTGTCTCCCCAGTGGCGATGTTCACTACACACACAGCAACAGGTGACTGACCCTTGGGGGAGGCAAAGCCGTCGGATGACGTCACGTGCACAACAAACGTAGCAGGATGACGTCACGCGCCCACAAACGCGCTTACACCGTCAAGTGACGTCGCGCAGCCACGAACTCGTGGGGTGACGTCACGCCCTTCCACAAAAAAACTTCAAAAAGCAGTTGAGCGACGTCACGCGCTTCATTAGCAGTTCGGTGATGTCACGCGCTCACTAACTCCGCAGGGTGACGTCACGCGCACCATGAAAGCAGTCGGATGACGTCACGCGCCGCCGCTGCACCAAACAATGGGTGAGCGGCCTCCAATTACTGTACCGTCTACTGTATACCCTTACTGTACCGTCAACTGTACAATATTGTCGACTTTACTCACCCGTACCACGCTTTATTGTACTGTACACGCCACTGTCTACAGTACATGACTGCCCACTGTACTCGAGCTACTGTGCTATTCCGCCTACCGCACTGTACACTATACGCCACTTTCTACTGTACTCCCTACTGTATATGATCAGTCCACTGCTGGATGAAGGCCTCACGCCCCGGGGCGTGGCAGTCGTGTGAGTCTGTGGGTCTCTGTGTGAGTCTGTGGGTCTCTATGTGAGTTTGTGGGTCTCTGTGTGGGTCTGTGGGTCTCTGTGTGAGTCTGTGGGTCTCTGTGTGAGTTTGTGGGTCTCTGTGTGGGTCTGTGGGTCTCTGTGTGAGTCTGTGGGTCTCTGTGTGTGAGTCTGTGGGTCTCTGTGTGAGTCTGTGGGTCTCTGTGTGGGTCTGTGGGTCTCTGTGTGAGTCTGTGGGTCTCTGTGTGAGTTTGTGGGTCTCTGTGTGGGTCTCTGGGTCTCTGTGTGAGTCTGTGGGTCTCTGTGTGTGAGTCTGTGGGTCTCTGTGTGAGTCTGTGGGTCTCTGTGTGAGTCTGTGGGTCTCTGTGTGAGTCTGTGGGTCTCTGTGTGTGTCTGTGGGTCTCTGTGTGAGTCTGTGGGTCTCTGTGTGAGTCTGTGGGTCTCTGTGTGAGTCTGTGGGTCTCTGTGTGTGTGAGTCTGTGGGTCTCTCTGTGTGAGTCTGTGGGTCTCTGTGTGAGTCTGTGGGTCTGTGTGTGAGCCTGTGAGTCTGTGGGTCTCTGTGTGAGTCTGTGGGTCTCTGTGTAAGTCTGTGAGTCTCTGCGTGAGTCTGTGGGTCTCTGTGTGAGTCTGTGGGTCTCTGTGAGTCTGTGAGTCTCTGTGTGAGTCTGTGGGTCTCTGTTTGAGTCTGTGTCTATGTGTGAGTCTGTGGGTCTCTGTGTGAGTCTGTGAGTCTGTGTGAGTCTGTGGGTCTCTGTGTGAGTCTGTGTGTTTATGTGTGAGTCTGTGGGTCTCTGTGTGAGTCTGTGGGTCTCTGTGTGAGTCTGTGGGTCTCTGTGTGTGTCTGTGGGTCTCTGTGTGAGTCTGTGGGTCTCTGTGTGTGTCTGTGGGTCTCTTTGTGAGTCTGTGGGTCTCTGTGTGAGTCTGTGGGTCTCTGTGCGAGTCTGTGGGTCTCTGTGTGTGAGTCTGGGTCTCTGTGTGAGTCTGTGGGTCTCTGTGTGAGTCTGTGGGTCTCTGTGTGAGTCTGTGTGTCTCTGTGTGTGAGTCTGTGGGTCTCTGTGTGTGAGTCTGTGGGTCTCTGTGTGTGAGTCTGTGGGTCTCTGTGTGTGAGTCTGTGGGTCTCTGTGTGTGAGTCTGCGGGTCTCTGTGTGAGTCTGGGTCTCTGTGTGAGTCTGTGGGTCTCTGTGTGAGTCTGTGGGACTCTGTGTGAGTCTGTGGGTCTCTGTGTGAGTCTGTGGGTCTCTGTGTGACCCTGTGGGTCTCTGGGTGAGTCTGTGTGTCTCTGTGTGAATCTGTCTGTCTCTGTGTGAGTCTGTGTGTCTCTGTGTGAGTCTGTGGGTCTCAGTGTGAGTCTCTGGGTCTCTGTGTGAGTCTGTGGGTCTCTGTGTGAGTCTGTGGGTCTCTGTGTGAGTCTGTGGGTCTCTGTGTGTGTCTGTGGGTCTCTGTGTGAGTCTGTGGGTCTCTGTGTGTGTCTGTGGGTCTCTGTGTGTGTCTGTGGGTCTCTGTGTGAGTCTGTGGGTCTCTGTGTGAGTCTGTGGGTCTCTGTGTGAGTCTGTGGGTCTCTGTGTGAGTCTGTGGGTCTCTGTGTGTGAGTCTGTGGGTCTCTCTGTGTGAGTCTGTGGGTCTCTGTGTGATTCTGTGGGTCTGTGTGTGAGCCTGTGAGTCTGTGGGTCTCTGTGTGAGTCTGTGGGTCTCTGTGTAAGTCTGTGAGTCTCTGTGTGAGTCTGTGGGTCTCTGTGTGAGTCTGTGGGTCTCTGTGAGTCTGTGAGCCTCTGTGTGAGTCTGTGGGTCTCTGTGTGAGTCTGTGTGTCTATGTGTGAGTCTGTGGGTCTCTGTGTGAGTCTGTGAGTCTCTGTGTGAGTCTGTGGGTCTCTGTGTGAGTCTGTGTTTATGTGTGAGTCTGTGGGTCTCTGTGTGAGTCTGTGGGTCTCTGTGTGAGTCTGTGGGTCTCTGTTTGTGTCTGTGGGTCTCTGTGTGAGTCTGTGGGTCTCTGTGTGTGTCTGTGGGTCTCTTTGTGAGTCTGTGGGTCTCTGTGTGAGTCTGTGGGTCTCTGTGCGAGTCTGTGGGTCTCTGTGTGTGAGTTCGGGTCTCTGTGTGAGTCTGTGGGTCTCTGTGTGAGTCTGTGGGTCTCTGTGTGAGTCTGTGTGTCTCTGTGTGTGAGTCTGTGGGTCTCTGTGTGAGTCTGTGGGTCTCTGTGTGTGAGTCAGTGGGTCTCTGTGTGTGAGTCTGTGGGTCTCTGTGTGTGAGTCTGCGGGTCTCTGTGTGAGTCTGGGTCTCTGTGTGAGTCTGTGGGTCTCTGTGTGACCCTGTGGGTCTCTGGGTGAGTCTGTGGGTCTCTGTGTGAGTCTGTGGATCTCTGTGTGAGTCTGTGGGTCTCTGCGTGAGCCTGTGGGACTCTGTGTGAGTCTGTGGGTCTCTGTGTGAGTCTGTGGGTCTCTGTGTGAGTCTGGAGTTCTCTGTGTGGGTCTCTGTGTGACCCTGTGGGTCTCTGGGTGAGTCTGTGGGTCTCTGTGTGAGTCTGTGGGTCTCTGTGTGAGTCTTTAGGTTTATGTGTGAGTCTGTGGGTCTCTGACCCTGTGAGTCTCTGGATGAGTCTGTGGGTCTCTTTGTGACCCTGTGGGTCTCTGGGTGAGTCTGTGTGTCTCTGTGTGAGTCTGTGGGTCTCTGTGTGAGTCTGTGGGTCTCTGTGTGAGTCTGTGGCTCTCTGTGTGAGTCTGTGGCTCTCTCAGTCTGTGGATCTCTACGTGTGAGTCTGCGTGTGAGCCTGCTGCCTCTCCTTGTGACCTTTGAACCCCCTAACCCATGACTCCTTTACCTCTCCCCAAACCCATCCCGATCAACAAGAGCATTGCTACCGCCGCTGGAGCGGGGGCCACGTGGGTGCGGTGCTGTGCGTGACCCCCACGGCGGCCACCGGCGGCGACGGTGACGCCGGCGGCGCGTGGGGCGGCGTGGCGGCGGCGGTGTCCGGCGGCGAGGACGGCCGCGTGTGCCTGTGGAGCGCCGAGGGCTCGCCGGTGGCGGTGACCTCCCTGGCGGTGGGTGGCGGCGCGGTGACGGCTTTGGCCGTGTCGGAGCGCGACGGCCGCTCCCTGTTTGCGGCGCATGGCGGCGGCGTGTCCCGGCTGGACGCACGCTGCCTCGACATCAACCGCGTGAGTGGTGGCGGCGGTTGCGGTGGTAGTAGATGCGGTGGCGATGGATGTGGTGGATGTGGTGGTACGCGATGATTGCGGTGGCGGTGGATGTGGTGGTAATGGTAGATATGGTGGTTGTGGTGGTGGATGTGGTGGATGTGGTGGATGCGGTGGATGTGGTGCGCGCGGTGATTGTGGTTGGGTGTGATGGATGTGATGGTTGTGGATATGGTGGTGATGGATGTGATAGTTGTGGTGGTGGGTGTGATGGATGTGATGGTTGTGGTGCTGGATGTGATGGTTGTGGATATGGTGGCAGATGGATGCGATGGTTGTACTGCTGGATGTGATGGTTGTAGATATGGTGGTGATGGATGTGATGGTTGTGGTGCTGGATGTGGTGGTTATGGATGTGATGGTTGTGGTCGTGGGTGTGATGGATGTGATGGTTGTGGTGGTGGGTGTGATGGTTGTGGATATGGTGGTGATGGATGTGATGGTTGTGGTGCTGGATGTGGTGGATGTGATGGTTGTGGTGGTGGGTGTGATGGTTGTGGATATGGTGGTGATGGATGTGATGGTTGTGGTGGTGGATGTGATGGTTGTGGATATGGTGGCGATGGATGCGATGGTTGTGGTGCTGGATGTGGTGGTTATGGTTGTGATGGATGTGATGGTTGTGGTGCTGGATGTGGTGGTTATGGATGTGATGGATGCGATGGTTGTGGTGCTGGATGTGGTGGTGATGGATGTGATGGTTGTGGTGCTGGATATGGATGTGATGGATGCGATGGTTGTGGTGCTGGATGTGGTGGTGATGGATGCGATGGTTGTGGTGATGGATGCGATGGTTGTGGTGCTGGATGTGGTGGTTATGGATGCGATGCGCAGGGGCAGCGGCCACTGGCGTTGCCCCCTGGCTGTCGTCGCCACCCCCTCCTGGCAGCAGACTGATGTCCTCTGGCAGGCACAGTTGCTGAGCTACTTTGTGGCACACAGGGACAGCTGCCACTGGGGGTGTGGCCCGCTTACGGACATCGTCCTGACGATGTCCGGCGCGCGTCCGCCCGTGCGTAGCCCGTGGCGCGCTACGAGCTGTGCCGCCCGGCCGTCGGACCGCGACGACGACCGCTCGGAGGGGGAGGGGAGGGCGACGATGAGGATGACGAGGAGGACGAGGTGAACTCGGTGGCGCTGAGCTGGGACGAGCGGCTCCTCGTCGCCGGGGACGACCGCGGAGCGGTCAGCGTCGTCGACCTCGACAGGGCGGCGAGCGGGGAGGGGCCCGGGGGAGATGGGGGGTGGCGGCGGCAGCAACAAGAGGAGGAGGAGGAAGAGAATGGCGAAGAGGTGGAGGAGGACGTGGAGGAGGTAGAGAGAGGCAACGCGTGGCAGCGCTCCGTCCTGGCTCACAGCAACATCTGCTCGGACGCCAGTTTCCTCCGTCACAGAGGAGGCGACAGAGACAGCATCATCTCTTGTGGTCTGGACATGCAGGTGTGTGTGTGTGAGCGTGTGTGAGCGTGTGCGTGCGTGTGCGTGCGTGTGTGAGCGTGCGTGTATGAGCGTGTGTGAGCGTGTGCGTGCGTGTGCGTGCGTGTGTGAGCGTGTGTGTGCGTGTGTGTGCGTGCGTGTGCGAGCGTGTGCGTGCGTGTGTGAGCGTGTGTGTGCGTGTGTGAGCGTGCGTGTGCGAGCGTGTGCGTGCGTGTGTGAGCGTGTGTGTGCGCGTGTGTGTGCATGTGTGTGCGTGTGTGTGCGTGTGTGTGCTTGTGGTGGACAGTGCTATACTCGGGGCAAACAACAGGGAGCGGCTCTTCTTCTGAACAAAATAAGGAAGAGGGGGCGTGGGAGCGTGACGGTGAGGTGTGGGAAGCTGTAAGCCCCAGGCTACTTTGGGCTCGCCTTCCCATCAACCGGAGGCGAGGAGTGGTGGTCGTGGTTACTTATGCCCCCACCGAAGACGAACATCCGTGGAGGGATGCAGGCAAAGCCGATGAGTCAGATGCCTTCTATGACCTCCTGTCACAGGTGCTGGCTAAAGCGGCCCCTCGGGATAGAGTCAGTTTGTTGGGTGACTTCAATGCCCGAGTTGGTCATGATGCTGGCACCTGGTCTGGAGTGATTGGAAAAACATGCGCCTGATCAGCTCTATAACGAAAGGAGGCTGCTCGACTTTTGTGCAGCCCATGGGCTCGTAATTACCAACACGCTGTTCAAGCATTGGCACATCCACACAACATCATGGATGCACGCCGGGTCCAAGCAAGAACATCTGCTGGACTATGTAATAAGGGAACAGCGGATGTGGACCCATGTCCTTGACACCAGGACCTACTGTTGAGCTGATCTGCCCTCTGACCATCGACTAGTCATCTGTAAGATGCGCCTGCCATTCTTCCACTCCGGTGGTGGGTGTACACCCAGGACCTCATTCAAACCCACAGTGGCCTGGTCTCAGCTGATGAAAGTTGCAAGCGAGAATTTCATCATCGCTTCCAGCTGGGGTTGGGATCGTCCCGCACTCTTCCTGATGCCGAGGGGAAATTGCCAAGGTTTAGGAATGTGGATTATGTACCTGCAATGGCTGCTTTGGGCACACGGTCCAGACCTCCCTAGAGATCCTGGCTGACGGAGAAGGTGATCAGGCTGGCTTACAAAAATCTACAGACCCACTTCCACTGTCTACAGCATCCCACATCAGAGATTGAGGAGTCTTACCGCAGCCTTCGATTAGAGGCTTGGAGAGCCGTGAGGCGCTGCAAAGATGGGTGGTGGTCGTGGGTTGCTGAGGAGATGGAGTCTGCCTCACTTTTTAACGGCATCAAAAAATAAGCTTGAGCACCACACCTATCACCATCATTAGGGGAAAGAACGGTGATCCGATCTCCAACCCCCAGGAACAGGTTTTGCAGATTTGCTGAGCATTTCTGTGAGCTCTTGGGGGAGGGGACATCCCTCAGCCTGGAAAACATAATGGGGCAAAGTAGGGATGACCCTGCTGAGGCTGTAGTGCATCAAATATTGGAAGAAGTAGTCACTGCCTGTGAGTGGCTGGCTGAGGTGCCATCTGTTGAGGAAGTACTGAAGGTGATCCAGAGTCTGAGACCAGGAAAGGCACCGGGCAGAGATAATCTCCCAAGCGAAATGCTGAGGGAGGGTGGCGTTTGTGCACAGACTGACCTACATGACATCATAACAACAGTCTGGACCACTGGACGGGTTCCGCAGGATTGGAAGGATGCCCTGGTGGTCCCCCTCTTTAAGAACGGGGACCGCACAGACTGTAACAACTACAGGGGCATCTCACTCCTCAGTGTGCCAGGAAAAGTCCTGGCAAGGATTATTCAACATCGCCTTGCTAGGCATGCTGAGGAGAGGATTGCAGAATCCCAATGCGGTTTCAGGAAAGGGCGGTCCTGTACAGATGCCACATTTTCTGTCCATCTGTTACAGCAGAGGTTTAGGGAATTCCAAAAAGGCCTACATCTCTGCTTTCTTGACCTGGTCAAGGCCTATGATACCATCAGTAGGCTTGGGCTCTGGGTTGTTCTTCGTGCTTTCGGAGTACCTGACCCTCTGCTCACGATCATTAAGGACCTTCATGATGGTGAGCGGGCCCGGGTAAAAACTACGTGGCCGGGAGTCAGAGCCATTCCCTGTACACCTTTGGGTGCGGCAGGGATGTCCTCTGGCTCCCACATTATTTTCTTTTTTCACCACATATTTTGTGAAGCCTTCTATGACTGTACCGGAGGTATCTCCATTTGGTACAGATACAATAGGAGGCTGATCGATGCCCGGTTGCGGTCAAGGGATGGCTCCCTATTGGTCAACTATGTTACGTTTGCTAAAGATCTGGTGATTTTTGCTCAGAGGAGGAGTTGGAGACACTGCTGCTGAATCTGGAGTGTGCTACTTAAAGATGGGGCCTTACCATCAGCCGCTCGAAAACTAAGCACCTGCCTGGGTATTTTGTGCCATCGGATACTCCACCCCACAATTCCCAATTGGTGTTGGGGCAGTTGTGTAGAGAGTGGAGAGTTTTTTTTTTTTATATCTGGGCAGTGTGCTTATGACCGGCTCCGGTTTAACAACAAAGGGCTCACTCCGAATAAGTCGAGCGGCATTAGCTTTTCATGGGCTGCATAACACTGCTGTGTGGAAGCTTCCTGGTCTGTCGCTCCATACGAAGCTTCGGGTCTTCTCGGCTACGGTCATGCCCTCCCTTCTTTAATGCCTGTGAAACGTGGACCCCCCTAATGGAACATTTAGGCTGGCCTGTCTACGATCCATCCTGGGTTTAACCTGCCTAGATTGTGTGAGAAGCTCCCATCGGTGAGCTCCTCCGGCAGGCAAGGCTGCGTTGGCTGGGTCATGTAGCCCGCATGCCCAGCCACCGCATGCCTATACAGCTTTTGTTCGGCCGGTTCGAGGGGGCTAAACGGGCACGGCACGGGCTAGAGAAGAGATGGAGTGATGTGGTACAGGAGGACGTGGAGCTGAGTGGACTTGCCGATGACTGGTACCAGCGGTGTCAAGATCGGCCTCTGTGGAGGAGGCTCTTGAAGGATGCTGCTACTGGGTAGTTGGAGGGAGTCGGCCACCAGCAATAACGGAGGGCAGAGGAGCAATGCTCACAACAACGAGCGGACTTCCGGGTGGCTAAAACACAGTGACGCGAGTTCGATTTCCGCTCAGGGACAACACCAGTGACGATTATTTGAGCCGGTTTTGTGCCTTCCTTAGGTCGACTTAACCTAAAATGAGTACCTGGTGTGGTGTGTAAACATCACCACTGGGGAGACAAAGGCGGCCGGGCGTGGTGCTGGACACCCACCCCCTCCGTTAGCCTTCATGGGCGCTGCTGGTTGCCAGCAGCACTTGCCCCTACAGCCTGTTACAGCCTACAAGGAGGTACCTTTGACTTTGTACTCAAGCGGCATCTCGGGTTAGAGTCACCCTAATGGGTGACGTGAGGGCGACGATGATGACGATGATGACGATGATGACGATGATGATGACAACGATGACGATGATGACAACGATAACAATGACGATGATTACGTTGACGACGATGATTACCTTGACAATGATGACGTTGATGATGACGACGACGATGATGACGTTGACGATGATGACGATGACGACGATGACGACGATGACGACGTTGACGTGCGACCGGTGGCCCCTCAGGTGGCCTGTTGGGACGCGGGCTCCCTGCGTGAGCGCTGGCGCGTCGACCTGGGACGCTGCACCTCCTCCGCCTCCTCCACCTCCTCCTCCTCCGCCTCCTCTTCCACCGGTCCCCTCGGCCAGCTGGTCAACCCCCCGCTGGCGCACTGCGTGGCCGTGACGGCCGACGGCGGCGGCGGCGCCGGGCCCCTGTGTGCCTGTGGGGCCGGAGACGGCTCCATCTACCTTCTCCGCCCTCCTCCCGGTGGCCGTGCCGGTGACGGTGGCGGTGACGGCCGGAGGAGGAGGAGGAGGGGGAGGAGGGGATGGGGGGGGGCGTGGACCACCACCAGGATCGCCGGGGCGCACGCCTCCGCCGTAGGGCAGGCACGTGCTCACCGGTAACACTGGCACCAGCCGACGCGAACTGATGCCGACACTCACCGATACCGACACTCACCGATGCCGACGCTCACCGATACCGACACTCACCGATGCCGACACTCACCGATGCCGACGCTCACCGATGCCGACACTCACCGATGCTGGGGCTCGCCACTGCTCACCGATCCTCATCCACCAGCCGACTCGGACTTCCCTCCGCCGCTCACTGTCAATCACCATCGCTGACCAACACCCCCCCCCCCACACCTCACCACCACTCACCACCACTCACCACCACTCATCGATGTGTACCCCCCCCCAGGTGTTTCACCACCACTCACCACACCTCACCACCACTCACCACCACTCACCACCACTCACCCATGTGTACCCCCCCCCCAGGTGTGCCTGGTGAGCGACGTCTCTGCAGCTGGGCTCTCGCTGCGTCTCCTGTCGGGCGCAAACGACGGCCGTGTCTGCCTCTGGGACCTGGGGGAGGGTCCTGGTGGTGGTGGTGCTGGTGGTGGTGGTGGAGGTGCTGGTGGTGGTGGTGGTGCTGGTGCTGGTGGTGGTGCTGGTGGTGGTGCGGGCGACGGCGTCCTCCCGCAGGGGCATTGTGGGAGCAGGGTCAAGGAGAGGCGGCGCACCAAGAGAGGTGAGGGGGTGGGGTAGGGTGGGGGGGTGAGGTTGGGTGGTGGGGGTACAGGGTGGGGGGAGGGTGGGTGGTGGGGGGGAGGTTGGGTGGTGGGGGTGGAGGGTGGGGGTACAGGATGGGGGGAGGGTGGGGAGCATTGCTAGGGGGCAAGGCTCTATCCCCGTACAGACGGAACAGATGGAGATCAAGTTCAAGTTTCAAGTTTATTAGGTACTAGCTTGACTATCCGGCTTCGCCCGGGACTTGGATTCACCACGCCCGGCCGCCTTTGTCTCCCCAGTGGCGATGTTCACACACCGCACCAGTTACTCGTTTGAGGCTGAGTCGACCTAGGGGAGGGCCCAGGATCGGTTCAAATAATCGTCACCGGTGGTGGCCGTGAGCGGGAATCGAACTCGGGTCGCCGGGTTTATAGCGCAGTGCGCTAACCACTACACTACCGCTCCCCACACACACACACAGATACACACACACAGATACACACACACACAGATACACACACACATATGCACACACAGACACACACACACAGATACGCACACACAGACACACATACACACACACAGATACATACACACAGATACACACATACACACACAGACACACACACAGATACACACACACAGATACACACACACAGATACCCACACACAGATACACACACATAGACACACACACAGATACACACACACAGATACACACACACAGACACACACACACAGACACACACACAGACACATACACACACAGACACACACACAGATACAGACACAGATACACACACAGACACAGACACACACACACAGACACAGATACACACACAGACACACACACAGACACACACACAGATACACACACAGATACACACACACAGATACACACACACAGATACACACACACAGATACACACACACAGACACACACACACAGATACACACAGACAGCACGCTAACCACTACACTACAATGCGTTACGCTTCCACGTGCGCGGGTCACGTGACAGATTTGACGTCACAGCTCACTTGCCGTGCAAAACAAATATGCATTATTGAGCTCCCCCCCCAGTGTACAGTCTGGAAAGTACCCACATGGCAAATTTCAAGTTTGTTGCATGTCAGGAAGTACGCTAAACATTTTGAACAGACACACACAATCACAACTTTGCCTTTTATATATATGGAGATAGCCCTGTGAGCCATGCGGCTGTTGATTCGGGTGCAACCGCAACAAACCAAAGAGTAGAGAGAGATGAGTCCACACACCCTGCTGTACCACCTTCCCTCACCAGGCCGGGCGTTTATGCTATAAAATATTCATTTTTTATTTTACCAGGCAAGCCCCACTTAGCTGTGTAGACTTGGCTATCGGAAATGATAGCTCAACGAGAGAGCGATGGAGACACGCAGACTCCAAATATACAAAAGGCGTCCGGGTCGGAAAACGAACCCACGACCCCCTGCACACCAGGCGAGGTAGTCAACATCTCGTCGCCACCGTGATGGTGATGATGATGAGAGAGACGCAGATTCCAAATATACAGCAGCAGCAGCAGGCATCGCCAGGGTCTGGGATCGAACACACGACCTCCTGTAGACCAGGCGAGGTAGTTAACATCTCCTATCCACCGTGGTGATGATGATGATAGAGACGCAGACTCCAAATAATACAACAGCAGCAGTAGGCATCAGGGTTCGGGATCGAACACACGACCTCCTGCACACCGGGTGAGGTAGTCAACATCTCGTCACCACCGTGATGATGATGAGAGAGTTACGCAGACTCCAAATATACATCAGCAGGCATCGCCAGGGTCTGGGATCGAACCCACGACCTCCTGCACACCGGGTGAGGTAGTTAACATTTCCTAGCCACCGTGGTGATGATGATGATAGAGAGAGACACAGACTCCAAATAATACAACAGCAAGCAGCAGGCATCATCAGGGTCTGGGATCGAACCCACGACCTCCTGCACACCGGGTGAGGTAGTCAACATCTCGCCACCAGGGGCTGCGGCCGCTGGCGTCCTCGCGGCGGCCGTGGAGAGCCGCGGGCCCTTGCTGACGCTGGCGCACGGGGGCAAGGTGAACGGCCTGGCCACGCTGCCGCGGGGCCCACACCGGGGCCCCTCGGGCCTCACCGTGCTGGTGACGGACTGCGGGGAGGAGATCACCGCGTACGTGGTGCGCGGGTGATCACACGTGGACACGCGGACACGGAGCCGTGGACACGGAGACACGGACACGCGGAGACACGGACACGCGGAGACACGGACACGCCGACACGGAGACGTGGACATGGAGACACGGACACTTACCCCGACCCCCTGATCCCCACCCTCCCGACCACCCCCCTTCAACACCTCTGCCGGAGATTTCACGGAGCCACCACCACCGCTGCCACCAAAGACGAAGATCCCCTCCCCCCCCGTGTGCCCTCAACAGACTGTTGGGGCAAGCGCTGCTCGTGAGTAGCAACAGTGCCTATGAAGGCCGGCACTTTGGCACACGAGGGGGTGGGTAGTCAACAGAGACACCCGGCCGCCTTTGTCTCCCCAGTCACCACCACCACATCACCACCACCAACACTACCACCGCCGCCACTGCCACCACCAATATCACTGCCGCCACCACCACCACCAACAACATCGCCAACACTGCCACAGCCCACACTGCCACCACCGTCACCACCGCCACTATCATTGCCACCGCCACCACTACTACCAACACCACCGCTACCACTACTACCATCACCACTGCCACCACCACCACCAACATCGCCAACACTGCCACAGCCAACACTACCACCACCGCCACCATCATTGCCACCGCCACCACTACTACCACCACCACTGCCAACACTGCCTTCAACACCACTGCCACCACCACCAACAACATCGCCAACACTGCCACAGCCAACACTACCACCACCGTCACCACCGCCACTATCATTGCCATCGCCACCACTACTACCACCACCACCGCCACCACTACTACCACCACCACTGCCACCACTACCACCACCGTCACCACCGCCACCATCATTGCCACCACAACCACTACTACCACCACCGCCACCACTACTACCACCACCACTGCCACCACCACCACCATCGCTGTGGATGTTTCTTACCGTGCGGGCGCTAATTGTCGGACACGGCGTGGGGCTTTCGCGACCCATCTGGCGTTTTCCCTAATTGGAATTTCCTCCCTTTTTGTGGTGGATCACCGCCACGCAAGTACGATGTTTGTGCCGTGGACCCCTCCACCGCCCGACACGGCCCGTAAATAAAGTTTTGCGTGCGACGGAACAAAAGTGCTGGAAACTATTTTTTTCTTCCATGATATGGATATGGGTATGGATATGTTTCGGGTTAGATCGCGTGGATATAAAAGTTGTGCCATTAAACCTACCACCACCCGACACCACCAATTAGTAAGGTTTGTCACCTAAACAGGTTATGCCAATTTGTTACTAGTGTAATGACAATGGAGCCTGCATGCGGTGTGAGGGAACTAGTGGCCACGGGAGGTAATGACAGGGAGGTCAGACTAGAGTACGGATGCACTAGTGGCCATGGGAGGTGATGATAGGGGAGTCAGCCTATAGTACGAATGCACTAGTGGCCACGGGAGGTGATGATAGGGGAGTCAACCTACAGTACGAATGCACTAGTGGCCACGGGGAGGTAATGATAGGGGAGTCAGCCTACAGTACGGATGCACTAGTGGCCACGGGAGGTAATGACAGGGGAGTCAGTTGTGAGTGCGAAGGGACTGGTGGCTATGGGAGGTAATGATAGGGGAGTCAGCCTACAGTACGAATGCACTAGTGGCGACGGGAGGTAATGAGCGGGGTATCATTTGTGAGTACGAATGCACTAGTGGCCACGGGAGGTGATGACAGGGGAGTCAGTTGTGAGTGCGAAGGGACTGGTGGCTATGGGAGGTAATGATAGGGGAGTCAGCCTACAGTACGAATGCACTAGTGGCCATGGGAGGTAATGATCGGGGTGTCATTTGTGAGTACGAATGCACTAGTGGCCGCGGGAGGTGATGACAGGGGAGTCAGTTGTGAGTGCGAAGGGACTGGTGGCCACGGGAATGTTCGAGAAGGGAGCGCGGTCAGGTGACGGAAGAGGACGGTGGGGTCTGCCGGTGGAGCGAGCATCACAGAGTCAGCGAGAATGATCGAGAAGGGGGGCGTGGCCTCGGTCGGAACATAAGGGAGATGTGCAGGAGACTCGGGGCTGTTGCAGTGGGGGTCTCCGCCTGATGTCAAGTGCCAACGTGTCTTCAATGAAGTGCCATCTCAAGAGAAGCGTGTCAAATCGTCGTTACACCAATTAAAGCACACACCGGTTGTGTTTTAGAGAGCAAATCCACAACATTTACAGTCTTAAGTACAGGTGGCGGCGGGCTTAACGACACATGTATATGTTTACGCGATGTAACAAAAAAACTGTTATAGATGATATTGGTCGCAAAATCCAACGCGTTTTTGTGCTTTATTTGACCCACTGAGCTATCACGTAGCTCTTTATAAACAGAAGCGACCTGGCCGCCACAAGTGACAGCTCTAACCACGTGGCTGACTACACTATTAGTACAATTTTTTGTGTTCCTGGGTAGTAAGTGTTATTTCGTAATCGCTTATGCCTAAAAAGTATAGAAAATGGCTATTAGTCCCCACGAAACTTTGCTTTTGTGACCAGGACAGTGATATTTCGATATTCACCTATTTTCACTGAGAAAACGGGCGAATGTGCGTCTCTTTCGTTCGCGTAAAGCCAGAAACAAACAACATACAACAGTCAACAATTAACGGCATGCATTTAGAACAAAAGAAACACAAAAATGACGACAAAAGATTTATAAGCGAGTAGTCTTGCGAGATTTACGATTATGCTCTAAATCACTTGCAGTAATCCGCCCCTAAATATTGAGTATCCCATCATTGCTTCGTTATATTGTCCTTGGTAGTGGCGTTCAAAACGGTGTTCGACCCCAGAGGACGCCAAAAGGCGCCTTGTGGCGTCATCTGGTCTAACACCTATGAGACTAAAAGCCGTCTCTGGTGTGGACCAATCAGTTTCAAAGGCAATGCAAATATGATTAATTCTGACCACAAGTATTGTGGGCTAATGCCATAATATGATTCCTTGTTAAAGGTTCCAGTTTGGTGTTAACGCAGCTGTCTCTGGTGTGGACCAATCAGTTTCAATGGCAATGCAAATATTCATTCTGACCACAAGTATTATGGGCTAATGCCATAACATGATTCCTTGTTAAAGGTTCCAGTTTGATGTTAACGCAGCTGTTTTGGTGTGGACCAATCAGTTTCAAAGGCAATGCAAATATGATTAATTCTGACCACAAGTATTGTGGGCTAATGCCATAACATGATTCCTTGTTAAAGGTTCCAGTTTGGTGTTAACGCAGCTGTCTCTGGTGTGGACCAATCAGTTTCAAAGGCAATGCAAATATTATACATTCTGACCACAAGTATTGTGGGCTAATGCCATAACATGATGCCTTGTTAAAGGTTCCAATTTGGTGTTAACGCAGCTGTTTTGGTGTGGTCCAATCAGTTTCAACGGCAATGCAAATATTCATTCTGACCACAAGTATTGTGGCTTAATGCCATAACATGATTCCTTGTTAAAGGTTCCAGTTTGGTGTTTAAACATCTTAACGCAGCAGTTTTGACAGGAAAAAAAAGTGGAAAACCTATTCTCGCACATTCATTTCACCCACGACTAATGTGTAAGAGATTCTCGCAACATTTTTCATGTATGGTGGATTTTTTTGTTGTTCGTTCAATAACATTGTAAAACATTTCAAAATTAAAAACTTGAACAATTTTAAAATTTATAGTACTGTAGGGGCTACAGTACTATAGTACTGTAGGAGGTACAGTCTATAGTACTGTAGGAGGTACAGTATATAGTACTGTAGGAGCTACAGTATATAGTACTGTAGGAGGTACAGTCTGTAGTACTGTAGGAGGTACAGTCTATAGTACTGAAGGAGCTACAGTATATAGTACTGTAGGGACTGTAGGGCTACAGTCTATAGTACTGTAGGAGGTACAGTATATAGTGCTGTAGGGCTACAGTCTATAGTACTGTAGGGACTGTAGGGCTACAGTCTATAGTACTGTAGGAGGTACAGTCTATAGTACTGTAGGGACTGTAGGGGCTACAGTCTATAGTACTGTAGGAGGTACAGTATATAGTGGTGTAGGAGGAACTATAGTACTGTAGGAGGTACAGTACCGCAGTACTGTACGGGGTACAGTGCCACAGTACTGTACGGGGTACAGTGCCACAGTACTGTACGGGGTACAGTACCACGCGGGGGCTGGGGGCGGGGCTGGCCGCGCGCGCGCCATGGAGGAGCTGGCGGTTGAAGTGCGGGGATCGAACGGCGCCTTCTACAAGGTAAATAACAACAACATCATCATCAACATCATCAACAACGCCATCAACAACAACATCCACCTCATTGTTATCAACATCATCAACATCCTCATCATCATCCTTCTACAAGGTAAACAACAACATCATCATCAGCATCATCATCCTCCTAAAAGGTGAACAACAACAACATCATCAACAACAACAATCACCTCGTCATCATTCTCCTCCTCATCATCATCCTCATCAACATCGTCGCCGGGTTGAGGTTTCCCGCTCCCCCCCCCCCACTCGTGCTGCTGTCCACAACAGGGCCTAGGTTGTGAGTCCCGATACGGGCGCCTTCTACAAGGTGAACAACCACCTCATCATCATCATTCTCCTCATCATCAACATCATCCTCATCATTCTCCTCATCAACATCGTCGCCGGGTTGAGGTTTCCCGCTCCCCCCCCCACTCGTGCTGCTGTCCACAACAGGGCCTAGGTTGTGAGTCCCGATACGGGCGCCTTCTACAAGGTGAACAACCACATCATCTCTAGATTTGAAGCTTTCGTTACTGCAAGGATCCATACTCTTTGGTTCTATTGGGTAAAGTCACGTAGGTGAAAATCAAATAAAAAAAATCACGAAGTTTCGGCCACAACACAAGCGGCCTTCATCAGGTGAAGGGACGAGACTGTCTGGTAGGACAGCGCTGGAGCGAACAAAGCCACGCTCAGATCACGACCTTTAAGCTGTGAGAAGAAACAAAGCGCCTTGACAAAGGAATTAGCATAGAATTTAGCATTGAAATAGCTGAGTGATTAGCTTGTGACTGGTCACAGAAATGGCTATGTTAAAGTTACAGGGCCTAGGTTGTGAGTCCCGATACGGGCGCCTTCTACAAGGTGAACAACCACCTCATCATCATCATCAACATCATCCTCATCATCCTCCTCATCATCAACATCGTCGCTGGGTTGAGGTTTCCCGCTCCCCCCCACTCGTGCTGCTGTCCACAACAAGGCCTAGGTTGTGAGTCCCGATACGGGCGCCGACCCGATTCGTTCTCCTAGGTCCCCACATGGTTTCAACTTTGTTGTTGTCACGTACTTCTATGTTCTCACGCCAACGTACACGTGAAGTACGGTCGGATGGGTGATGATTATCCGACAGTAACATTATGAGACCTCCTTTGCCAGAAACAAGATATAGGAATAGGTTTTACCCTTTTAACTGGCACAAAAACTGACACCTTTATTCAAGGCATCATGTTTGCAATGACCACAACACAAGCAGTCAAAATGCAAACAAAAAAGACAACTCTGATAATAATATGCACTGTCCTTGAATTTGATTGGTCCACACCCGAGATAGCTTTTCTTAGAGCCCTTAGTCTCCACCGGTGTTGGACCAGAAGACGCCAAAAGGCGTACAACTCAAAAACAGCGCACTATCAGAGTATTGAGGGCTCGGGGTGAGCATTTACATTTTGAGACCTCCTTTGCCAGTAACAAGATATAGGAATAGGTTTTACCCTTTTAACTGGCACAAAAACTGACACCTTTATTCAAGGCATCATGTTTGCAATGACCACACGATGTTTTACTCCACACCACGTGCACGAGGTGCTCGTTTGAGGCTGAGTAGACCTAGGGGAGAAGGCCCAGGACCGGTTCAGATAATCATCACCGATGTTGGTGACCGTGATTGGGACTCGAACTGTACACAGTCTACTCTGCTCGAGTGTGCAACATACAGTACCACGGCACACTCTACTGTACACATAAACACACTGTACATTAGCATACAACAGCACAGTATCACTGTACACTCGACTGTACACAGAAACACTGTACACTAGCCTACAACGTACAGTATTACTGTGCACTCTACTGTACACAAACACTGTACATTAGCCTACAACATACAGTACTACCGTGCACTCTACACAGCAACACACTGTACACTAGCCTACAACATACAGTACTACTGTGCACTCTACTTTATACAGAAGTATACCATGCATGAGTGTACTGATAACATGAGTGTACAATGTACAGTACTACAGTGTACTGTATAGAGTCGTATGCTATTTTTACGGTGTACTGTACTGTATACAGTAATCTACTGCACACATGAGTGTACAACATTGAATACTATTGTGAACTGTACACGCCTGTACTTGTGCCGTATACAGGTTACTTTGTGTACACGATTGCTGTGTACTGATTGGGCTCAGTCTCAAATGAGTATCTGGTGCGGTGTGTGTGTAGTAAACATTGCACCATTGGGAGAGACAAAGGCGGTCGGGCGGTGGTGCTGGCAACCATCCCCCTCTTGTGTGTCACAGTGCCGGCCTTCATAGGTGCTGCTGCTGCTACTAGTCGCTGACAGAACTTGCCCCAACAGTCTGTTAAAAGCTAGATGGGGGTCTTTGTTGTGTGTGTGTGAATGAGTTGAGCTGTACTAATCTATGGTCCCACCACCCCTGCAGGCTTTTGTCAAGGATGTTCAGGAAGAGAAGCTCACAGTGGCGTTCGAAAACAAGTAACGTGACCACTCGATACATCATCAACACCAACATCACCATCACCAACATCAACACCAACTTCACCATCAACATCATCAACACCAACATCACCAACACCAACATCACCATCACCAACATTATCAACAACAACATCACCATCACCAACATTATAAACAACAACATCACCATCACCAACATTATCAACAACAACATCACCAACATCATCAACAACAACATCACCAACATCAACACCGCTAGCATCACCTAACTCACCACCATCACCTACAACATTGCCATCACCAACATCAACACCAACATCATCAACATGACTAACATCCCCATCAGCAGCAAAATCACCATCAACATCACTATCATCACCATCGTCAACATCACCAACGTCGTGAATGACATCTTCACCGTTATAACCGGGAGATGGAATCGAACCCTTGATAACCTCTGAAGTCCAATGCAATCTCAACCAATCATTGTGACATCTGCATGTGTGTGTGATGTGTGTGTGATGTGTGTGTACTTGTGTACGTGTGTGCACGCGTTTGTGTGTGTCTGGGTGTCTGTCTGTGTAATGTGTCTGTGTGTGTGTGTGTGTCAGCTGGCAGCCGGAGCGTCAGGTCGCCTTCCAGGATGCGCGTCTCCCTCCCCCGGCCGGCGACGATGGGAGGGAGATCACGGAGAACAGCGATGTGGAGGTGAGGCATGAACGCTCACCAGTGTGAGCCCTGTACACTCATTAGTGTGTGGCATGAACGCTCACCACTGTAAGGCCTGTACACTCACCAGTGTGAGGCCTGTACACTCATTAGTGTGAGGCCTGTACGCTCACCAGTGTGAGGCCTGTACACTCACCAGGGTGAGGCCTGTACACTCATTAGTGTGTGGCATGAACGCTCACCAGTGTAAGGCCTGTACACTCACCAGTGTGAGGCCTGTACACTCACCAGTGTGAGGCCTGTACACTTACCAGAGCGAGGCCTATACACTCACCAGGGTGAGGCCTGTACACTCACCATTGTGAGGCCTGTACGCTCACCAGTGTGAGTTCTGTACACTCACCAGGGTGAGGCCTGTACGCTCACCAGTGTGAGTTCTGTACACTCACCAGGGTGAGGCCTGTACGCTCACCAGTGATGAGGCCTGTATGCTCACCAGGGCGAGGCCTGTACACTCACCAGGGTGAGGCCTGTACGCTCACCAGTGTGAGGCCTGTACACTCACCAGTGTGAGGCCTGTACGCTCACCAGGGTGAGGCGTGTACACTCACCAGGGTGAGGCCTGTACACTCACCAGTGTGAGGCCTGTACACTCACCAGTGTGAGGCCTGTACACTCACCAGGGTGAGGCCTGTACACTCATTAGTGTGTGGCATGAACGCTCACCAGTGTAAGGCCTGTACACTCACCAGTGTGAGGCCTGTACACTCATTAGTGTGAGGCCTGTACGCTCACCAGTGTGACGCCTGTACACTCACCAGTGTGAGGCCTGTACACTCACCAGTGTGAGGCCTGTACACTTACCAGAGCGAGGCCTATACACTCACCAGGGTGAGGCCTGTACACTCACCATTGTGAGGCCTGTACGCTCACCAGTGTGAGTTCTGTACACTCACCAGGGTAAGGCCTGTACGCTCACCAGTGTGAGTTCTGTACACTCACCAGGGTGAGGCCTGTACGCTCGCCAGTGATGAGGCCTGTATGCTCACCAGGGCGAGGCCTGTACACTCACCAGGGTGAGGCCTGTACGCTCACCAGTGTGAGGCCTGTACACTCACCAGTGTGTGGCATGTATGTTCACCAGTGTGAGGCCTGTACACTCACCAGTGTGAGGCCTGTACGCTCACCAGGGTGAGGCGTGTACACTCACCAGGGTGAGGCCTGTACACTCACCAGGGTGAGGCCTGTACACTCACCAGTGTGAGGCCTGTACACTCACCAGTGTGAGGCCTGTACACTCACCAGTGTGTGGCATGTATGTTCACCAGTGTGTGGCATGTACGCTCACCAGTGTGAGGTCTGTATGCTCACCAGTGTGAGGCCTGTACACTCACCAGTGTGTGGCATGTATGTTCACCAGTGTGAGGCCTGTACGCTCACCAGGGCGAGGCCTGTACACTCACCAGTGTGAGGCCTGTACACTCACCAGGGTGTACACTCACTAGGGCGAGTCCTGTACACTCACCAGTGTGAGGCCTGTACACTCACCATTGTGAGGCCTGTACACTCACCAGAGCGAGGCATGTACACTCACCAGGGTGAGTCCTGTACACTCACCAGAGCGAGGCATGTATGCTCACCAGTGATGAGGCCTGTAAGCTCAGCAGGTTGAGTGGTTTGTGGGATTTCTGTGCATCGTGTAAGTGATGTGTGTGTGTATGTGGTTTCTGGACGGTAACGCTGTGGTGGATGTGAGCAATGCCACGGAGGGGAGGCCAATTCCAATATCGCCTCTTCCCCTCATGGCAATTGTAGCCACCACATCGGCCAAATGGGGGCTCTGGACAGGAGCGAGGGGCCGGTTACCCCACCGTCTCCTGGCCAAACCCCATTTGGCGGAGCCAGGAGATTGAATCTCTACCCCCGGGGTTCCTCCAGAAACAACGAAAAGCCACTGCGAGTGGCCACGTGGAATGTTCGAACGCTCATTGCTGAGGAGAGGCTGCCACTATTCCGTCGGGAGCTGGACCGGTACCGCCTGGATCTCTGCGGTATTCAGGAGGTCCGGTGGACTGCCTCTGGCTCCAACCACCATGAGAGGTGGACAGTCCTCTACTCGGGGCAGGAGACTGCCAAACAACAGGGAGTGGCTCTTCTTCTGAACAAAAGAATGCTGATGAAAGTTGCAAGCGAGAATTTCATCATCGCTTGCAGCTGAGGTTGGCATCGTCCCCCTCTTCTCCTGATGCCAAGGGGAAATGGACGAGGTTTAGGAATGTGGCTCATGCAGCTATAATGGCTGCTTTGGGTACACGGTCTAATTCTCCCCAGAGACCCTGGCTGATGGAAGAGGTGTTCCAGCTCGCTGAGAAAAAATGACAGGCCCACTCTCATCGTCTACAGCATCGCACGTCGGAGAATGAGGAGGTTTACCGCAGCCTTTGCCCAGAGATTCGGGAGAGCCGTGCGGCGCTGCAAGGATGGGTGGTGGTCGTGGGTTGCCGAGGAGGTAGAGTCTTCCTCAGCGGCCCGCGATCACAAATCACTCTTTAACTTCATCAAAAAAGTAACTTGCAGCGCCGTATCTATCACCAGTATTAGGGGAAAGAACGGTGATCCGATCTCTGACCCCCCAGGAACAGATTTGCTAATTTGCTGAGCATTTCTGTGAGGTCTTGGGGGAGGGGAAATCCCCCAGCCTGGAAAGCATCATGGGGCAAAGTGGGGATGACCCTGCTGAGGCTGCGGTGCCAATATTGGAAGAAGTCACTCCCTGTGAGTGGCTGGCTGAGGTGCCATCTGTTGAGGGAGTACTGAAGGCGATCCAGAGTCTGAGACCAGGCAAAGAGCTGGGCAGAGATGATCTCCCAAGCGAAATGCTGAGGGATGGTGGAGTTTGCAGACTGCCCTACATGACATAATAATATGATAATAGGTTTTTCCCCTTTTTTCTGGCAACAAAACAGGTGTTAAGATGTTAAAACACCAAACTGAAACCTTTCACAAGTTTGCATTAATCACGATGCCATATTTTCTGCCCGTCTGCTACAGCAGAGATGTAGGGTATTCCAATAAGACCTACATCTCTGCTTTATTAACCTGGTCAAGGCCTATGATACCATCAACAGGCCTGGGCTCTAGGTTGTTCTTCATGCTTTTTTGGAGTCCCTGACTCTCTGCTCACAATCATTAAGGACCTTCATGATGGTGAGCGGGCCCAGGTAAAACTACGTGGCTGGGAGTCGGAGCCATTCCCTGTTCACCTTGAGGTGCGACAGGGATGTCCTCTGGCTCCCACATTACTTTACATCTTTTTCGACCATGTAGATTGTGAAGCTTTTGGTGGCTGTACTGGAAGAATTTCCATCTGGTACAGATACAGTGGTAGGCTGATTGATGCCCGGTTGCAGTCAAGGGATGGCTCCCTATTGGTTAACCATGTTATATATGCTGATGATCTGGTGATTGTTGCTCATTCAGAAGAGGAGTTGGAGGTACTGCTGCTGAACCTGGAGTGTGCCACTAAGAGGTGGGGCCTTACCATCAGCCCCACCAAAACGAATCACCTGCCTGGGTATTTTGTACCATCGGACACTCCACCCCCACAACTCCCAATTGGTGATGGAGCAGTTGGGGAGAGAGTGGAAAGTTTTTCATACCTGGGAAGTGTGCTTATGACCAGCTCCGGTTTGGCAGCAGAGGTCTCACTCCGAATCAGTCGAGCGGCAAGATCTTTTCATCGGTTGCGTAACGCTGTGTGGAAGCTACCTGGTCTGTCGCTCTGCACTAAGCTTTGGATCTTCTCAGCCATGGTCATGCCCTCCCTTCTCTACGCTTGCGAAACGTGGACCCCCCTAATGGAACATCTTCGCCGGTTAGAAATATTTAGGCTGGCCTGCCTACGATCCATCCTGGGTTTAACCAGACTGGATTGTGTGAGGAGCTCACAAATCCTTGAAAGATCTGGGCAAGGTCCCATCGGTGAGCTCCTCCGGCGGGCAAGGCTGTGATGGCTGGGTCATGTAGCCCGCATGCCCAGCCACCGCATGCCGAAACAGTTTTTGTTCGGCCGGATCGAGGGGGCTAAACGGGCGCGGCACGGGCTAGAGAAGAGATGGAGGACGTGGAGCTGAGTGGACTTGCCGATAACTGGTACCAGCGGTGTCAAGATCGGCCTCTGTGGAGGAGGCTCGTGAAGGACGCTACTAGGAAGTTGGAGGTAGTTGCCCTCCAACAACAACGGAGGGCGGAGGAGCGACGCTCACAACAACGAGCGGAGCGCCGGGTGGCTAAAGCACAGCAGGTTGGCATAGTAGGGGGCACAGGTGGTGCATCAGCCAGTCATCTCAGTCGACCCGTGGCACCTGGGTCTGCCCCGTGACCTCCTGCCAGCGGGCGTTCGACACTCCACGTGGTCTCAAGGTGCACATGTCCTGGCACAAGCGTGGTGACGTCACCGCCACTTAGTGGCGAATGGCGGTTGTTGTTAACGTGTATGTGTGTTAACGTGTGTGTGTTAACGTGTGTGTGTGTGTTAACGTGTGTGTGTGTTAACGTGTGTGTGTGTTAACGTGTGTGTGTGTTAACGTGTGTGTGTGTTAACGTGTGTGTGTGTTAACGTGTGAGTGTGTTAACGTGTGTGTGTGTTAACGTGTGTGTGCGTTAACGTGTGTGTGCGTTAACGTGTGTGTGCGTTAACGTGTGTGTTAACGTGTGTGTGTTAACGTGTGTGTGTGTTAACGTGTGTGTGTTAACGTGTGTGCTTGTTAACGTGTGTGTGTTAATGTGTGTGTGCGCGTGTGTCACAGGTTTTCTCGCGCGCGAACGAACAGGAGCCGTGTGGGTGGTGGCTGGCGCGGGTTCGCATGATCAAGGGTGACGTGAGTGACGCACGCACACACACGCACACACACGCACACACACGCACACACACACGCACACACACGCACACATGTCTTAACAGTCTGTTAAGGCGACACGGGAGACCTTCGTGTGCGGTGTGCGTGTGTGGTGCATGTGCACGTATGTACGTTGAACTCCTTTCGCACCGTGCGTAGCCAACCAGTTCTCCGTATGCGGTGTTTGTGGTGCGTGTGGTGTGTGTGCGTGGTGTGTGTGCGTGGTGTGTGTGCGTGGTGTGTGTGCGTGGTGTGTGCGTGCGTGGTGTGTGTGTGCGTGGTGTGTGTGCGTGGTGTGTGTGCGTGGTGTGGGTGTGCGTGCGTGTGGTGTGCGTGCGTGTGGTGTGCGTGCGTGGTGTGCGTGCGTGGTGTGCGTGTGTGTGGCGTGTGTGCGTGGTGTGTGTGTGTGCGTATGGTGTGCGTATGGTGTGCGTGCGTGGTGTGCGTGCGTGGTGTGCGTGCGTGGTGTGCGTGGGTGTGGCGTGTGTGCGTGGTGTGTGTGCGTGGTGTGTGTGTGTGGGGGTGTGTGTGCGTGGTGTGTGTGTGTGGGGGTGTGTGTGCGTGGTGTGCGTGCGTGTGGTGTGCGTGCGTGTGGTGTGCGTGCGTGGTGTGTGCGTGCGTGGTGTGTGTGCGTGGTGTGCGCGCGTGGTGTGTGTGCGTGGGGTGTGCGTGCGTGGTGTGTATGCGTGGTGTGTGTGTGTGTGTGGGTGCGTGTGTGGTGTGTGTGCGTGGTGTGTGTGTGCGTGGTGTGTGCGCGTGGTGTGCGTGCGTGGTGTGTGTGCGTGGTGTGTGTGCGTGGTGTGTGTGTGTTTGGGTGTTTGTGCCTGGTGTGTGTGGGTGTGTGTGCGTGGTGTGTGTGGTGTGCATGCGTGGTGTGTGTGTGGTGTGTGTGTGTGTGCGTGGTGTGTGTGTGTGGTGTGTGTGTGTGCGTGGTGTGTGTGCGTGGTGTGTGCGTGTGGTGTGTGTGTGCGTGGTGTGTGCGTGGTGTGGGTGTGTGCGTGATGTGTGTGCGTGGTGTGCGTGGTGTGTGTGTGGTGTGTGCTTGGTGTCTGTGCGTGGTGTGTGTGGTGTGTGTGTGCGTGGTGTGTGTGTGCGTGGTGTGTGTGTGGTTGGTGCATGTGGTGTGTGTGCGTGGGGTGTGGGTGTGCGTGCGTGGTGTGCGTGCGTGGTGTGTGTGTGGTGTGTGAGTGTGGTGTGTGTGCGTGGTGTGTGGGTGTGCGTGCGTGGTGTGCGTGCGTGGTGTGTGTGCGTGGTGTGTGTGCGTGGTGTGTGTGTGTGGTGTGTGCTTGGTGTCTGTGTGTGGTGTGTGTGTGCGTGGTGTGTGTGTGCGTGGTGTGTGTGTGCGTGGTGTGTGTGCGTGGTGTGTGTGTGGTGTGTGCGTGTGGTGTGTGTGCGTGGTGTGTGGGTGTGCGTGCGTGGTGTGCGTGCGTGGTGTGTGTGCGTGGTGTGTGTGCGTGGTGTGTGTGCGTGGTGTGTGTGCGTGGTGTGTGTGCGTGGTGTGTGCGTGGTGTGTGCGTGGTGTGTGTGCGTGGTGTGTGTGCGTGGTGTGTGTGGTGTGTGTGCGTGGTGTGTGTGTGCGTGTGGTGTGCGTGCGTGGTCTGCGTGCGTGGTGTGCGTGCGTGGTCTGTGTGCGTGGTGTGTGCGTGTGTGTGCGTGGTTTGTGTGCCTGGTGTGTGTGTGTGGTGTGTGTGTGTGTGTGTGGTGTGTGTGCGTGATGTGTGTGTGTGGTGCAGTTCTTCGTGATCGAGTACGCGGTGTGCGAAGCGGCATTCAGCGAGATCGTGACGCTGGAGCGGCTGCGGCACCTCAACCCCAGCCAGCCGCTCACCGCCTCCACCTTCACCCGCGTGGAGATCAGCGTGCCAGAGGACATCCGCCACGCGTACTCACGAGCACAGTCACTACACACTCACTAGCACACTCACTAGCACACACACTCTCGAGCACAGTCACTACACACTCACTAGCACACTCACTACACACTCACTAACACACACTCACTAGCACACTCACTAGAATACTCACTAGTACACTCACTCACTAGCACACTCACTTACTAGCACACTCACTAGCACACTTACTCACTAGCACACTCACTCACTAGCACACTCACTAGGATACTCACTAGCACACTCACACTTACTTGCACACTCACTCTCACACACTCACCCACTTATGTTTACCCTTGTCCCCCCACGTGTCCCCCACGTGTCCCCCCACGTGTCCCCCCACGTGTCCCCCCACGTGTCCCCCCACGTGTCCCCCCGCGTGTCTCCGTGTCCCCCCACGTGTCCCTGCGTGTTCTCACGTGTCCCCCCACGTGTCCCTGCATGTTCTCACGTGTCCCCCACGTGTCCCCCCACGTGTCCCCCACGTGTCCCCACCTGTCCCCCCACGTGTCCCCCCACGTGTCCCTGCGTGTTCTCACGTGTCCCCCACGTGTCCCCCCACGTGTCCCCCACGTGTCCCCCACGTGTCCCCCCACGTGTCCCCCCACGTGTCCCCCACGTGTCCCCCCACGTGTCCCCCACGTGTCCCCCCACGTGTCCCCCACGTCTCCCCCCACGTCCCCTCACGTGTCCCCACCTGTCCCCGTGTCCCCCCGCGTGTCCAGCTGTGAGAGCGAGGAGCTGCACAGGGACTTCCTGAAGGCTGTCGGTGCTCAATCAGTGAGCTTCAACTCCACACAGGGCAGCCTCACCATCCTGGTACCACGCTCACCCGCACGCTCACCCACACACTCACCCACACACCCACACACTCACACACACTCACTCACACACACACTCACCCACACACTCACCCACATGCTCACCCACACTCACTCACCCACACTCACCCACACACTCACCCACACACTCACCCCCACACTCGCTCACCCACACACTCACCCATACACTCACCCACACTCACCCACACGCTCACCCACACACTCACTCACCCACACTCACCCACACACTCACCCACACACTCACCCACACACTCACCCACACTCACCCACACGCTCACTCACACGCTCACCCACACGCTCACCCACACGCTCACCCACACGCTCACCCACACACTCACCCACACTCACCCACACGCTCACCCACACGCTCACCCACACGCTCACCCACACGCTCACCCACACGCTCACCCACACGCTCACCCACACGCTCACCCACACACTCACCAACACTCACCCACACGCTCACCCACACGCTCACCCACACGCTCACCCACACTCACTCACCCACACTCACCCACACACTCACCCACACACTCACCCCCACACTCGCTCACCCACACACTCACCCACACACTCATCCACACTCACCCACACGCTCACCCACACACTCACTCACCCACACACTCACCCACACACTCACCCACACACTCACCCACACACTCACCCACACTCACCCACCCACACACTCACCCACACTCACTCACCCACACTCACACACACTCACCCACATGCTCACCTCCACACTCACCCACACACTCACCCACACTCACCCACACACTCACCCCCACACTCACCCACACTCACCCACACACTCACTCACCCACACTCACCCACACTCACCCACACACTCACTCACACTCACCCACACACTCACCCACACTCACCTACACGCTCACCCACACGCTCACCCACACTCACCCACACTCACCCACACACTCACCCCCACACTCACCCACACTCACCCACATGCTCACCCACACGCTCACCCACACACTCACTCACCCACACTCACTCACCCACACTCACCCACACTCACCCACACACTCACCCACTCTCACCCACACTCACCCACACGCTCACCCACACGCTCACCCACACGCTCACCCACACGCTCACCCACACGCTCACCCACACTCACCCACACGCTCACCCACATGCTCACCCACACGCTCACCCACACTCACTCACCCACACTCACCCACACACTCACCCCCACACGCTCACCCACACACTCGCTCACCCACACACTCACCCACACTCACCCACACGCTCACCCACACACTCACTCACCCACACACTCACTCACCCACACACTCACCCACACACTCACCCACACACTCACCCACACACTCACCCACACTCACCCACCCACACACTCACCCACACTCACTCACACACTCACTCACCCACACTCACCCACACTCACCCACACACTCACCCACACGCTCACCCCCACACTCACCCACACACTCACCCACACTCACCCACACACTCACCCCCACACTCACCCACACTCACCCACACACTCACTCACCCACACTCACCCACACTCACCCACACTCACCCACACACTCACCCACACTCACCCACACACTCACCCACACTCACCTACACGCTCACCCACACGCTCACCCACACACTCACCCACACACTCACCCACACACTCACCCACACACTCACCCCCACACTCACCCACACTCACCCACACACTCACCCACATGCTCACCCACACACTCACTCACCCACACTCACCCACACTCACTCACACACTCACCATTCTGGTCCCACACTCACCCACACTCACCATCCTGTTGCCACAAAGACAAAGAATAGTACTCTTTGGTTTTTTCGGTAAAGTCACCTAGGTAAAATAAAATAAAACAACTAAACTAAATCACGACGCTTCGGAGGCAACACAAGCTTCCGTCTTCAGGTGGAACAGTCACAGCAGAATATCTGTGTCAGGTGTACAGCTCTGAGACACACGGGATTATATATACAGGTTAAGGGGTTGGGGGAGGAGCCAAGAAGGTTTGTGGGTGGGGGGGGAGGGCTGTAGTTAAGCTGGGATTATATACAGGTTAAGGGGGGGGGAGGAGCCAAGAAGGGACGTGGGTGGGGGGGGAGGGCTGTAGTTAAGCCGCTATTTTTGTTATGCTGCAGGGGGTTTGGGGGGAGCGGTGGTGCACTGGATGAAAGCGAGTACAGCCCCATTTTCTGTTAGAAAGCAATGGAAATGGCTGTTCAATGATAAGGCAGCTAAAGTTTGGCATACGACCCGCTGGGAGAAATTGAGCAACCATTGGAAAGATGTTATCAATCAAGTCAAACGTTAGCTGCCTTATAATTGAACAGCCATTTACAAACCCCCTGCAGTTTAACAAAAGGCGGCTTAACTCAGCCCTCCCCCCGCCACCCACGTCCCTTCTTGGCTCCTCCCCCCCCTTAACCTGTATATATAATCCCGTGTGTCTCAGAGCTGTCCACTTGACACAGATATTCTGCTGTGACTGTTCCACCTGAAGACGGAAGCTTGTGTTGCCTCCGAAACGTCGTGATTTAGTTTAGTTGTTTTCATTTATTTTATTTTACCTACGTGACTTTACCGAAAAAACCAGAGAGTGTGAATCCTTGCAGTCACAAAAGCTTCAAATCTAGAACAAAGAAGAGTGGCCATAATGACGACGATGACGATGATGACGACGATGATGATTATGACGACGATGACGGTGATGATGATGATAATGACGGTGATAATGAGGATAATTATGATAATGACAGTGATGATGACGATGGTTACGATGGTGACGATGATGACGATGATGATTATGACGATGATGACGATGACGGTGATGATGACGATAATGACGGTGACGGTGATAATGAGGATAATTATGATGATGACGGTGATGATGATGATGACGGTGACGATGATGATGATGATGAGGAGTGGGCTCCTCTCCCCGCCAGGCCAGGGATGCATCCGTGTCCAGGAGAGTGGACATGCTGAGTGACATTCACTTCCGAGGCATCCGCACCAAACTCCTGCTCAAGACCAGCAACCAGGAGGCCAGCCGGCAACTCGAGGTGAGAGAGAGCGTGGGGGGAGAGTGGGGAGAGTGTGCGGGGAGAGAGCGTGGAAGAGAGCGGGTGACGGTGGAGAGAGGGTGTCAAGATCGGCCTCTGTGGAGGAGGCTCGTGAAGGACGCTGCTACTGGGCAGTTGGAGGCAGTCGCCCTCCAACAACAACGGAGGGCGGAGGAGCGACGCTCACAACAACGAGCGGAGCGCCGGGCGGATAAAACACAGCGAGTTGGTACAGTAGGGGGCACAGGTGGTGCATCGGCCAGGGGTCATCTCAGTCACTGACTCTGCGTCTCTCCCACACTCCCCTTGTCTCTCCCCGCGTGTCCCCACCTGTCCATCTGTCTCCCCGTGTGTTTCTGTTTCCCCTTGGCATCGCCACCCGTTGTTCCCTGCGCGTGTCTCCCCTCGTGTCCCCGTGTCTCCACCCACCATGTCCCCCCCACATCTCCCCACGTCTCCTCCACCCCAAGCGTCTTCCCCCGTGTCTCCTCACGCGCGTGTCCCTGTGCACGTGTCTCCGTGTCTTCCGCGTCCCCACGTGTCCCCACGTCACCACACGTGTCTCTGTGTCTTCCATGTCCCCACGTGTCTCCGTGTCTTCCGTGTCCCCACGTCACCACACGTGTCTCCGTGTCTTCCGTGTCCCCGTGTCACCACACGTGTCTCCGTGTCTTCCGTGTCCCCATGTCACCACACGTGTCTCCGTGTCCCCACGTCTCCCCACGTGTCTCCGTGTCCCCACGTCTCCCCACGTGTCTCCGTGTCCCCACGTCTCCCCACGTGTCTCCGTGTCCCCGTGTCACCACACGTGTCTCCGTGTCCCCACGTCACCACACGTGTCTCCGTGTCTTCCGTGTCCCCACGTGTCCCCACGTCACCACGCGTGTCTCCGTGTCTTCCGTGTCCCCACGTCACCACACGTGTCTCCGTGTCTTCCGTGTCCCCACGTCACCACACGTGTCCCCACGTCACCACACGTGTCTCCGTGTCTTCCGTGTCTCCACGTCACCACACGTGTCCCCACGTCACCACACGTGTCTCCGTGTCCCCGTGTATCCCCTCCTTGTCCCCCCGTGCCCCCCCGTGCAGGCGAGGCGCCGGCTGGCCAGGGCGTGTGTGCTGGAGCTGCGGGTGAGCGAGCACCTCCTGGGCCTCGCCGTCGGCGCCCACGAGGCCAACCTGGAGGCGGCGCGCGGCCTGGGCGGGGTCAGTGCTGTCGAGACGCAGCCCACAGGCTTCCGCATCTACGGGGAGGTAGCGCTCACCACCACGCTCACCACCACGCTCACCACCACCACCACCACGCTCACCACCACCACCACGCTCACCACCATGCTCACCACCACCACCACCACCACGCTCACCACCACGCTCACCACCGCCACGCTCACCACCACACTCACCACCACGCTCACCACCACGCTCACCACCACCACGCTCACCACCACCACGCTCACCACCACCACCACGCTCACCACCACGCTCACCACCACCACGCTCACACCACCACCACCACCACCACGTTCACCACCACGCTCACCACCACCACGTTCACCACCACCACGCTCACCACCGCCACGCTCACCACCACCACGCTCACCACCACCACGCTCACCACCACCACGCTCACCAACACCACGCTCACACCACCACGCTCACCACCACCACGTTCACCACCACCACGCTCACCACCACCACGCTCACCACCACCACGCTCACCACCACCACGCTCACCACCACCACGCTCACCACCACACTCGCCATCGCCACGATCACCACCACCATCACGATCACCACCACCACGCTCACACCACCACCACCACGCTCGCCACCGGGTAGAGACGTGGGGGTAGAGACGTGGGGGGTAGAGACGTGGGGGGTAGAGACGTGGGGGGTAGAGACGGGGGGGGGGGGTAGAGACGTGGGGGTAGAGACGTGGGGGGGGTAGAGACGTGGGGGGTAGAGACGTGGGGGGTAGAGACGTGGGGGGTAGAGACGGGGGGGGGTAGAGACGTGGGGGGTAGAGACTTGGGGGGGGTAGAGACGTGGGGGGGGGTAGAGACGTGGGGGGTAGAGACGTGGGGGTAGAGACGTGGGGGGTAGAGACGTGGGGGTAGAGACGGGGGGGGGGGTAGAGACGTGGGGGTAGAGACGGGGGGGGGGGTAGAGACGTGGGGGGTTGAGACGTGGGGGGTAGAGACGTGGGGGGGGGTAGAGACGGGGGGGTAGAGACGGGGGGGGGGGTAGAGACGTGGGGGGTTGAGACGTGGGGGGTAGAGACGTGGGGGGTAGAGACGGGGGAGGGTAGAGACGGGGGGGGGGTAGAGACGGGGGGGTAGAGACGGGGGGGGGGTAGAGACGGGGGGGTAGAGATGGGGGGGTAGAGACGTGGGGGGTAGAGACGTGGGGGTAGAGACGTGGGGGGTAGAGACGTGGGGGGGGTAGAGACGGGGGGGGGGGTAGAGACGTGGGGGGGCGGTAGAGACGTGGGGGGTAGAGACGTGGGGGGGGGGGGGTAGAGACGTGGGGGGTAGAGACGTGGGGGGGTAGAGACGTGGGGGGTAGAGACGTGGGGGGGGTAGAGACGTGGGGGGGGGTAGAGACG